>NC_091287.1:216190960-216514710 GCF_032444005.1 Ranitomeya imitator | reverse complement strand
CTGAGCAGAGCCCACTGCGGCCGAAGCAGAATGGGAGACCGCAGCAGACACGGATCGAGATTCCCCCTGTGCAGCAGAGGAAACTCGACTCCTAACATGTATATATATTAATATTTCATACAGCGCTAGATAGCTTAAAAGCCAGTAATTAAATTACCGGCTTTTCCTATCTCATTCCCAAACCCGACATGATATGAGACATAGTTTACATATAGTAAACCATCTCATATCCCTTTTTTTTGCATATTCCACACTACTAATGTTAGTAGTGTGTATGTGCAAAATTTGGGTGCTCTAGCTATTAAATTAAAGGGTTAAATCGCTGAAAAAATTGGTGTGGGCTCCAGTGACTGAGGGCAGATATTAATAGCCTGGAGAGGGTCCATGGTTATTGGCCCCCCCTGGCTAAAAACATCTGCCCCCATCCACCAGCCACCCCAGAAAAGGCACATCTGGAAGATGCACCTATTCTGGCACTTGTGAACCTATAAAAACACACTAAGTTGTAGGGTAAGGTAATGATGAGAGGATACAGAACTCATCAAAACTATAAATATATCCTAAAATCCACAACCAAGCGGTAGAGGTATCAAAAAAGTAATTTTATTAAAGTATAAAGTACAGAAAAATCACAATAAATACACGTGGACAAAAGACGATTTGGAAAGAACAAGAAGAATCACACCAGCATAAAAGATGTTAACCTAACTGCTGGAAAAAGACACAGGAAATCCAGGCGTCCTAGCTACACCAGCACACCGGAATATGCTCATGAAAGAGAAATGTGGAGAGAATCACACCTGGACCATTCTACAAGAGGGTATCAATATACAAAATAGTGGTAAATACCATGCCCAAGGAGATAGCCCAGTGAAATAAAAATTATATCTCCAAAGAGATGTATAGCTATATTCAACTCCAGAGCATAAGGATGTAACTGGCACCAGCAAACCCAAGTCCTAGGAGAGAAATGTGCATGCTATGACTGATGTAATAATGTTACCTTGAAACATGCTGGTGTCAGAACGCCGGCGTGGTGGGAGCAGGAAGAGGCCTTGACGCGCGTTTCGCCGTCGTGGGCTTCGTCAGGAGGCATTGCGGTGATGCGCCCTCTGCTGGATGTCCTCATATGAACTCGAGCCTGGGAAAAAATTTGGAAAAGTTCTGAGGCTCGAGTTCATATGAGGACATCTAGCAGAGGGCGCATCACCGCAACTGAAGGTAACAACAGGTAATTTACCTACATTCCATTCATTCCCTGCGGTTTTACAGGCAGGAGCACAGCTGCATTAGCAGAGCTTCTGCTTGTAAAATTAGCTAACCCATTCAGATGGATTTACAGCGTGGGACGAGACTGATCATCGGAAGGTATGGGATATTGTATTTTTCTATTTTACCTTTTTTACAGAACGAGGGTCTTCAGGTGGATTACTAGTATTATAAAATATTACAACAACCTGTGTATTTATTTCATTAAAATACTTTGTAATAATGTGTGTGTGTTTTTAACCATTTCATACTATTGGATTAATAATGGAAAGGTGTCATAATTGACGCCGCTCCATTATTAATCTCGCTTAATGTCACCTTACAATAGCAAGGTGACATTAACCCTTCATTACCCCATATTCCACCACTACACGGGAATGGGAAGAGAGTGACCAAGTGCCAGAATAGGCGCATCTTCCAGATCCCACGCCAATTTTTTCAGCGATTTAACCCTTTAATTTAATAGCTAGAGCATCCAAATTTTGCACATACACACTACTAACATTAGTAGTGTGGAATATGCAAAAAAATAGGGATATGAGATGGTTTAAACCATGTCTCATATCATGTCGGGTTTGAGAAGGAGATAGGAAAAGCCGGCAATTGAATTACCGGCTTTTAAGGTATCTAGCGCTGTATGATATATTAATATATATATATATATATATGTGTGTCTCAAAATACTTTGTAATAATGTGTGTGTGTTTTTAACCATTTCATACTATTGGATTAATAATGGAAAGGTGTCATAATTGACGCCGCTCCATTATTAATCTCGCTTAATGTCACCTTACAATAGCAAGGTGACATTAACCCTTCATTACCCCATATTCCACCACTACACGGGAATGGGAAGAGAGTGACCAAGTGCCAGAATAGGCGCATCTTCCAGATGTGCCTTTTCTGGGGTGGCTGGGGGCAGATGTTTTTAGCCAGGAGGGGACCAATAACCATGGACCCTCTCCAGGCTATTAATATCTGCCCTCAGTCACTGGCTTTACCATTCTGGCGGAGAAAATTGCGCGGGAGCCCACGCCAATTTTTTCAGCGATTTAACCCTTTAATTTAATAGCTAGAGCATCCAAATTTTGCACATACACACTACTAACATTAGTAGTGTGGAATATGCAAAAAAATAGGGATATGAGATGGTTTAAACCATGTCTCATATCATGTCGGGTTTGAGAAGGAGATAGGAAAAGCCGGCAATTGAATTACCGGCTTTTAAGGTATCTAGCGCTGTATGATATATTAATATATATATATATATATATGTGTGTCTCACTGACATACATATATATATATATATATATATATATATATATGACAGTATATATGTTTTTACGATTTTTTGAGCACATGGATCCATTGTATGTCCTATGTCGGTTTTGCAACCCTGCGAGAAAATCGCACAGTACGGATGCCATGCGCAAAATATGCTGACACACCCTGCCTACGGATGACATATGGACCACTATTTTGGGGACTCTTCTGCGTATTACGGCCGTAAATAACGGACCGTATTTTTATACGCTGAGTGTGAGGCCGGTCTTAGACTGATAGAACGAGCTCACTGATGGATTCTCAGTTATACAGATTGGCCACCTTCTCATAAATGACCTCAGCATGTATCAGCTTCATTGAAAAGAAAAGCAATTTTCCTATATGATGCTGTTAAAAAAGGGATTACCATGTAATGAACAATATAAACTACAAGGCTCATTAAAATTCTATGTAACACTAACTGCTGGTCCTAAAAATACATCCGCACATGAATTGGCTATTGGGGACTTTGTGGCTTTGATTTCAGTGGCATTGCACAGTAGATGCAAACAAAGCTGAGATCAACTTTCTAGAGAATAGTGAGCTAACAACTACTTGGATAAATGTGGGAAAGCCATTTTAACATGACAATGAAGCAATGTTTTTTTTCCAAACACATTGTGAAAATTCTTCCCATAGTGGGGAAGTGGTATATGCTATAGCAACAAGGAAGGGACATATGGGAGAAGTCCTATCAAAGTTAGAGGGTGACATGCATACCTCACCTGCACCTACAACCAAACCAGGCTTTTATAGACCCACTCCTACTACAAGGAGTTTGGGTGTCGTGCTTATTTTTAATCCAATGGTTTTGAAATAAAGTTATTGCTTAGATTAGTTTTTTTGTTTTTTTCATTTTTGATACTAATTTTGGACTATCAGAGATTGTACTTTTTTCTGACATGCATACTTCCGATAATGAACTCACAAAGAATAGCTTGAGCTCACAGAGAATAGCTTGAGCTCAAAAGGGTGTGAACATTTTAAGAGGATAGTGCTTTTCTTAATAATTAGCTGCTGGATCAAAAAATGGGGAGACTTAAGATGAAACCATGGCAACCAATGAAAATTGAGTGGCGATATGGCATTAAATATCATCATAGGCTGAACCCAAAGCCTGCTATTTCCATACGTGACAAATAAATCAATAGAGCAAAGTCTGAAAGAAGGATTGGATCAATTAGGACACTTAGGTTTTGGGTAGAAATACCTGATGTGCGGCAGTTCCATTCAAAGTGATGATTTCTGTGGTGCCCGCATGCAGTCCTTCCGTGGTGTGGAGTCAATGGTTCTGTGCTTGAATTGGAGGACCCCGAGCACTGTCCCGGCCTGTGACAAGCGTGCCTCGGGAATCTTCACTCACGTGAAGCTGGAGGGAAGTGCCGCTTTGAAAGCCGATAGGTGCACTGTGCGTACAGGACCTTCCGTGACATCACGGTCACGTGATTACTCATGCGACTGGCTACAGAAAGCGGTATGGACCTAATCCTACGCATTTCGGAATTCACAGATTTCTTCATCATCGTTGGTCCATAGGTGGTCATGAGTGCCTTTATATTTACCGGCGATCATGTGGCCTCCTCACACATTGAAAGCGAACAGCTCTATCTCGCTATTGAGGCCCTTGGGTATTAAAGTGTCTAGTTCAAAAATCATTCTACTTTCTTCCCGAGACATTTGCTGGATGTAGTTGCCCTTTCTCCAGCTCTTTTGGACTATTTTCAGGCATGTGATGATGGTACCCATGATGAGTCAAAAAATGATTTGATAATGGGTGGGCAGTAAATTTTTTATTAATGTTCTGAAGGTGCTCGCTTATTCTATCATATAGCGGTCACTTAGTTCTTCCTATATATAGTTTCCCACAGGGGCATTTTATTTCCATTGACTCCACACCACGGAAGGACTGCATGCGGGCACCACAGACATCAGCGCTTTGAACGGAACTGCAGCACAACAGGTATTTCTACCCAAAACCTAAGTGTCCTTATTGATCCAATCCTTCTTTCAGACTTCGCTATATTGATTATTTATTTGTCACGTGTGGAAATAGCAGGCCTTGGGTTCAGCCTATGGTGATATTTAATGCTATATCACCACTCAATTTTCATTGGTTGCCACGGTTTCATCTTAAGTCTCCCCATTTTTGATCCAGCAGCTAATTATTCAGAATAAAATCACTGTCAGCAGTAAAGGGCACATCCAAGCACAAATATACAGTTTTTCATTCAATTTCACAAACTGGGACAAAAGGGTGGTATTGTCCTATTATTTGCAACACGGGCCCTTGCCACGCTAGTGCCACTGGTTTATTTTACATTTTTAGGGGATATTTTATGTGTCCCCATATAGTGTTTCACTGGAAGAGGTAACAAGTTGTAAATTCCTATGATATATTGAACCAAAAAGAAAAGAGTACTTTACAATATATGTAAAAAAATTCCAAACGTTTATTTAGATAAATACACAATATTACACAATGTTTGTAAAAGTTTCAACATGGACAAAGAATCTAGTAGAGGTCCTAGGACCTGAGGTAGACAGACAACCACTATATAATCACAGTGGATAATCTAATATATAAAGCTGAATGTGTGTGTATGTATGTATGTATGTATGTCCGGGATTGGCATCTGCACCGTCACAGCTACAGCCACAAAATTTTGCACAGTCACACGTCTGGACCCTGAGAGCGTCATAGGCTATGTTGTGAGGCAAAATTTTAACCCCGCACGTTCCAATTCACCATACAATTTTGCCCCTATCTACATGGGGAAAAAGTGAAAGGAAAAGTGTTGGAGGCAAATTGACAGCTGCCAGATGTGAACAAGGGGGACTTAAAGAGTGAGAGCGATGGTGCCAAAGAGTATACATCGTACAGTTGCTAAGGTGGGACCCCGACATGGGATACTCACCACAAACAGGGATATGAACACACACACAAAATGCGCCACACACCACCACGTGCTTGAACACATATACCACCCTCAGCACACATTTCACCACACATACACCAACCTCGCCACATAAAAATCGAAACACAAAAGTCGCCGCTCAAAACTCACCACGTGTAAAACTCGCCACATGCAAAACTAGGCTCACGCAAAACTCGCCACACGTGCAAAACTCACCTCATGGAAAACTCGCCACACGCAAAACTTGCACACGCGGAAAATTTGCCACATGCACAAAAGTTGCAACACATGCAAAAGTTGCCTCGCACAAAACTTGCACATACTCAAAACGCACCACACATAAAACTCGCCATGCGCAAAACTCATCATGCGCAAAACTTGCTGCACACAACTTGCTACACTAACCTGTCACATGCAACTCGACACAAAAAGTTGCTACATGTGTCGGGGTCGTCACAACAATACCCTTCATCCACCAGTCATTCCAAATCAGATTAAGAGCATGTTGGTACCGGATAAGAATGAGTCAGACACAATGCTGGTTCAAACTCATTGCATGCTCGTGTGTCCACACGTAGTGGGAACGTCACAGCAACTGCTTTATTTTCTAATACACAACACTATATGACCTATTGGGGGAAGGTGTGCAGAGGGCGGGGTTAGGCGGGGTTTAAGCAATGTATCTAGTATTCAGTCCTTCTGGTTGGCTCTGACATCATATGATGGATCCTCCTTCCTCCACGTCACTTTAAGTTTCCATTTCTCCAGGAACGATACTTTAGCTTCAGAAACGAAAGTAGATTCATGGCAAGAACAAAAACTAAGGCGTCACGTTAAGTTTCGATTTCCAGAGAAATTATATTTGGCTTCTGGAATGTGAAACATGTTTCTTCAACAGAGTGAATCTGGGGCAAAGGTGAATACTGGCAGCCATGTTAAATACAATTACATATGCATTAGCAAGCGAAGGGGAAAAACTTATTGTTTCACAGCATAAGAATATATAAAAGTACAAAAGTGTATAAAGATATATATTTTCACCTTGACAATCCCCCCTAAACACTAAGTTTTTCCCTAAAAAGAAAGATCCTTTGAGACTGTCCATGTGATGGGGAAAGGGGAGGTGGATTTCTTCATCCAGACACCTCAGAAGCTCTCCCCTTGCGAGAGGCCTCCAGGCAGCTGAACCCTTCACTAGCTTCACATGGAGTTCTCCCGCTGTCCCTAAACTAAATCTCTTAGCATCATCTGAGAGTAAGGGGTTTTGTCTAACTTCTTGAGGGGGACGTACTTGGGGATCTCCCCTGGATCAGTGCCATCGCACTCTAGTGGGTCTACTTCTTGGTTGAGGAAGGTGCCAGTCGGAGTTGCCTTAGTGATAACCTTTTTATACAGGGGAATAACACAACAGAGAATTATCGATCCAACTACAAGGAGAGCAATCAGTACTAGACAAGCTCGTTGAAAGAATCCTTTGAGCCCACCCAACCAGCCGGAAAAGAAAGATGTGTCTACTCCAACATTAGATTTTAATTCTGCTGCTAACCCATTTAACTTTTTAAGGGCTATCATGGTCTTTCCATTTACCCCAGAGTTCTGAAGGATATAGGTACAACATTCCTCTCCCACCATCCCACAGACTCCTCCTTTCTCAGCTAAGATCATATCAAGGGCTAGTCAGTTTTGGAGGGTCATTCTAGTGTTAGGGCCCAATTCCTCAACTATACCCTGGAACACAGATAAAATTGACAAACCTTTGTTCACTGTAATATATATATATATAATTGATCCCATCAACATTTTTATTAATCTGCACTTATGGATTAAAGAAACAAAGCTAGCATAGATCTGGTTCTGTGCTTTAAATTGGTCAGGCACCCCCCTGGGCACTCCAATGCCATCGACATATACCAATGGATCTTCTTCATAACTCATATGGAGCTGATCGAGACTTCTCCTCCTTCTGGTATATTCATTAGATGTCTCTGGATCCCAAGGTAAAATCTTGAACTGCACAGCTAGTTTAACAAGGGTGCATTGACCTGTCCAGGCATTAGGCAACCTAGGACGGAGCTTACCATCTCCAGATAACCAATAAATATCGTACATATACTGTGTATGATTAGCTAGCAAATCAGTATCTAGGGAACTGTTCTCTTTGCAGAAGCCTGTCTCGAAGACCCCTACTGGTGTACCTGTAGTGTCGTGGGAATTATAGCAGGTATAATTATCAGCTAATATGGTTATCCCCCTGGGACCTTTAGTGTGGGTTCTTCATGAATTAGTGGAACATAATCTGAGCAATCAGTGGGCTTTAGACCCTTCAACAGATTCATAACACAGGCAGTGGTATTGTCATCAGGAAAAAACAATGCATGTGTGTATAGATGTGTATTCGCTGCAGCACAAGCAATACATCCTACAGAGATATTCTGGACTCATACATTGTATCTAACCCATTCTAACCATACATTTTTCCTTGGGGCTGTTTGTGTTTCTATGGAGAAAACTTCTAACACATATATAATACTGGATGATTCCCTCTACCACCCGTTGAGTCTCGGGGCACTTGACTACATTGCAGAAATCAAATCTCCAGATATTTACCGGGGCCGTTAGATTTACCCAGAAAATAGTGGCACCAGAATTCTTATTTACAATAGGGGCCGGAAAGGTAGGGGCGAAGATGGCCCCCAGCCTCAGGACCAAAAACAACAGCAACATTTTCCTTCGATCATCACTGTGAGTAAGCGCTGGTCCGGTCTCTTTAACAGTGTGAAGCATAGATCCAGGTGCTCTTTCCTTCAAGTTTTACTGACATAGCTTTTCACGACCATAAGACCACCAGACTTCAAATTGTGACAAATATCGGTTTCTGCTGAATCTGGAAGGGAAAAAGAAACTAAAACATGGGTGTTAGCAACATTTTTAATAAGTTGAATAACATATTGAACAGCACAGTCAGTTTCTTCTGACAACTACTGAGACTGAAAATTTACAACTGAAAACCTAGCACCAAACAATATCTCATATGGAGACAGGCCATATTTTGCAATAGGGGTAGTACGAATGTGTAAGAGCCCTGGCCATGGAGCCGTAGTCTCCTGCATCATTTTGGTCAATTGTTCCTTCAGTGTGTGAATTACGCTGAATCCAACTTAGGTTGGGTTGCAGCACAGATTATACAAGCATTTCTCCAGTCTGGGTTTGTCTGACCGCAATGTTTACAAGTCCATCTGTCTTGTCTTGGTCTGAGAATTAACATGGCGAGGGAGATTTCCAGACACAGGGTTAAAATGAATATTGGAATATGACACTGGATTTGTGTAAGGGAGGGGGGCTGGAGCTGGAGTCTTCTGCCTGGGCCACTGATAAGGAACAGAGCTGGGAGCTGTGTCCTTGCAGTTGTGTGTGGGGGGGGGGCTGAGAGCGGTGGGGGCTAGAGAGCGAGTAAAGATCGCTGCAGCTGCTGATACAGAATGGGTTAAGTTCTTCTGGAAACTTAGTACTACTTTTAATACATCGTCCGGACACCATATTTCACTTTAAACTTACAATAATTCTTTCTAATTCAATACAACATTGTACTATTGCTTCAAACAAAACACAGATTCTCCCAGCGCGTTCTACACCAAGGACATTGCCCCCTCCATACCAGAGACATAGAGACAAGAACATCACAGCATTCCTCAACACAAAAGAAAGCAATAATGCAGCGGGTGTCTCGGAAAACCACACAGAGTAATGAAATACAGCAGTTCTCAGACTTAATTAATTTCTACAAAACCTTCACACAACTCATATGCCAGAACACCCAAGAAAAACTAATGATTGAGGTATTTTATAACCAAACACCGGCTCTGCATCCTTTCATCTTTCCTCTCCATCAACCTTTTTCCATTCCTCGTTCTTTAAACCTCGCGCAACTCGCAGATGAGCTTGCGCTTGTTCTAACAGTCCTTTATCTTTCAATATTCTTGACTGCCTTCTTGCCCTCCCGTGACTCTACTATTGTCTTGACTTCTACAGCATCCTCACTTAACTCGTGGGGCACGGACTTCTTCTGCTATAAGAGACGCAACATGACTCACAGAATACTACGCCCTTCTGCAGCAGGCCGCTGACAGCGACAGCAACACTTGTGTCCTAAGCACGGAGCCTCACGTTCGACGTGCTATGAATAAAGAGCCTCACGCTCAATATTTTTCCCTAACCTGAACACCAGTGATTACAGTCTGCCCTGTCACGATATTCTAAACATTGGGAGGCGGTCTCCTAGTGAGACCCCTCCACTGAGATTCTGGTGGTCCCCCCACTTGGGACGTCTTAATTACCAATGTGATTCTGGTGGTCCCCCCACTTGGGACGTCTTAATTACCAATGTGATTCTGGTGGTCCCCCCACTTGGGACGTCTTAATTACCAATGTGATTCTGGTGGTCCCCCCACTTGGGACGTCTTAATTACCAACGTGTACAATATCACAGAGGCTGCGTCTCCTATCCCTTTCTCTCAGCCGCCCCCAATCCACAACTTCTTCAATCTTTCACTCTATCACTACTAGACAATAGTCACGGGTAGGGTGGTTGAATGGAGTACAATGACCGGTGGAGGAGGTGTGGTGTACACGAGGACGCGCAGAGTGCGACGTCTCTCAGTTGCTGGTTCGAAGCGTGGCACGGGATCGCGCTCGGTCTCACCACTCGACCGGTCACTCCCCAGACCCAAGGAGACCACAGACTAACCAATAATGGCTGAAACACTAGCAAGTGTGACACATACATAGTATGTGATCTCCACTTACCGTGTTTGGAGGGTGATCAGTCCTCGAGGTCAGCCACTACAGGTGTCGTCCACGCACATCCAGGCATGGGTCCAGGGGGTCTCGGATCGCCGGCCACGCCCCACGTTGGTTGCGCCAAATTGTCGGGGTCGTCACAACAATACCCTTCATCCACCAGTCATTCCAAATCAGATTAAGAGCATGTTGGTACCGGATAAGAATGAGTCAGACACAATGCTGGTTCAAACTCATTGCATGCTCGTGTGTCCACACGTAGTGGGAACGTCACAGCAACTGCTTTATTTTCTAATACACAACACTATATGACCTATTGGGGGAAGGTGTGCAGAGGGCGGGGTTAGGCGGGGTTTAAGCAATGTATCTAGTATTCAGTCCTTCTGGTTGGCTCTGACATCATATGATGGATCCTCCTTCCTCCACGTCACTTTAAGTTTCCATTTCTCCAGGAACGATACTTTAGCTTCAGAAACGAAAGTAGATTCATGGCAAGAACAAAAACTAAGGCGTCACGTTAAGTTTCGATTTCCAGAGAAATGATACTTGGCTTCTGGAATGTGAAACTTGTTTCTTCAACAGAGTGAATCTGAGGCAAAGGTGAATACTGGCAGCCATGTTAAATACAATTACATATGCATTAGCAAGCGAAGGGGAAAAACTTATTGTTTCACAGCATAAGAATATATAAAAGTACAAAAGTGTATAAAGATGTATATTTTCACCTTGACACATGCATGTCGCCACACAAAACTCATCTCACAAAAGTCGCCTACATGCATGTAGCCACATGCAACTCAACACACACAACCTGACACATGAAACTCGCCCTAAAACACACACAAGTCTGGCATTATCCTTCAAAAATTAAAATCTGATTAATAAGCAGACAAACTACAAGAGCAACAAATGTACCATATAGGAAATACAGCAGCTGTCAGTCACATGACCTGTCTATTATGTGTATGTGTGAGCTAATATATACTGCCAAGGGGGAGGGCTTCCTGTTGGCTGAGGATTTATCAGGCTGCCATTTAGCTTACAAATACTGAGGTAAAAATGCTGAGCAAATAACGTGTGAACGAGGTATAATACAGGAGGAGATGACACACAGATATATACTATATACAGGAGGAGATGACACACGTATATACTATATACAGGGGAGATGACACACAGGTATATACTATATACAGGAGGAGATGACACACAGGTATATACTATATACAGAAAGAGATGAGATACATACTATATACAGGAGGAGATGACACACAGATATATACTATATACAGGAGGAGATGACACACAGGTATATACTATATACAGGAGGAGATGACAAACAGGTATATACTATATACAGGGGAGATGACACACGTATATACTATATACTGGAGGAGATGACACACAGATATACTGTATACTATATACAGGAGCAGATGACACACAGTTACATACTACTGTATATACAGGAGGAGATGACACACAGGTATATACTATATACAGGAGGAGATGACAGGGCTAGGGGTTACTCGGATCCGGGCCCTTCTTCTGTACTCAGTGGGGATGTCATGGTGGATGACCCGGTCCGTGGCCCTAGGGGAACGTCCGCTGTAAATTGTAAGGGAAAGGTCTTTAAAGGGATAATGTTCGTGACGCCACCTGTGGTATTCGGTCAGGATGACCGACGCTGCTTAGAGGTCCGCTAAGGTAATGTTATGACAGCTAGATCGTATACCTTCCCACCGGTGAAGTGTATCCCCAAGGCCTCACAGAGTGTAGATGGTGGATGGTAGATGATGTAACACGCAGTGAATAACGAGGACACAAGGTTGCAGTCTCTTCAATTTAATGAAGGCTTCAGCATCCACAGTCCAGGGTAGGGACCATGGGGTAGGCAGAGTCCGGCCGGTCTGAAGGCAAATCCAGAGTCCCCTTATCCAGGTGGAATTCAATAGCCTTCCTCTAGCGCCTGGGCGTTGTAGTACCTCCCTTCTGAGCAACTTAGTGAGGTCCTCACAACTATTAACAGACTGAAAAACGCACCAAGTTGGAGGAACACCTCATAATGATGGAAGGTAATTAATTACACATAGTTAATGTGAGGCCCCCAAAACCAGGTAATGGGACAATCAGGACCCACCAAACTACACTATAAGCAACCACATAGAAAAAATGGTGGAAACGTCCATAAAGTACACAAAGTAGAAAAACCTTTATTATTAAAATCTACATATACAAGGAAAAGACAGGGGCAAAGCAGGATAAAGCGGCACAGCACATCTACAACAAAAAAGGTGGGAGAACACACATGATGATAAATGGTTACCAGCGCAAGTGCGCAGCCCAATCAGCAAAAAGCAATGTAATACCATAGCAGCATGTTAGGGTGACCTTACCTAATATCGTTTAGACCAAGCACGTGTAGACTCCCACCCTCCCCGACGCGCGTTTTGGAAGTAATACACTTCCTTCCTCAGGGGCATGCCAAAAAGAGCGCCAGAGTGATATAAATAAATACGAAACCAGATGCAATCACCCTTGCTGCACGCTGAAGGCACAACTCCCCCGGCGCCAAGGTCACCGCTGATGCTGGTAGACATGGGGCCCCATGTGACCATAACAACAAGTGGTGATCAGCGCCGAGCAGGAGTAGGGCCAAAACAACACTGCAGCACCCAGCGGCCATCTTAAGTGTGGTAAACTTGCCAATACTTCGCTGCAAAGCGCAGCTAAGCATAATGCAAGCCAGATATAATACAAGATGTATAAAATGCATAGAAAACGAAAGAGCAGTTACATAACAGGGACTACATCATAAAAGAAAACACAGATCTCAGAATAGTGCCCACAAGAATATACAAATGTACACAAATGTACAAACAGCAAACAGAACAGATATCTCTGCCATATCAAGATACAGTCTTTAGAAATACCCTGGTTTAGGGAAAGAGGGGAAAAAAAGAGACAAGTGCGGCGCTTCCTCTGAGCGTAATACGTTTTTACCAACAAGCTAAAAACATTTCTTTTATTTGTAGTTATGCTCACCTTCTATCGGTAAGAAATGCACGTTGAGATTCTCAAGGAATCAATTCTTTAGGCAACTCTTCTTCGTATGTTGTATAATCCAATAAGGTGTGCAGCTCACTTTGGAGAACTATGTGTTGATCCTGCTTCAGATCCACATAGGTGGCGATTTCAAAGGGAAAAAAAAAAACTCCAAGTAAATGTGGCGCTAAGCACCTACGGATTTTTTTAATTCATCCACTTCATGTGAAAAATGTTAAAAAAATTCATTTGTTTTCTCAAAATAAAAAAATAAAATATATTTGTAAATTTTTTTTTTTATTTTATTTTTTTAAAAACAGTACAACGCGTTTCGGCTGCTATTTTTACAGTGCAGCCTTCATCAGGTAGTAAAAAAACAAAAAGAACAAACAATACAATAAGCACTATAAAAAAAAAAAAAATAGTGCTTATTGTATTGTTTGTTCTTTTTGTTTTTTTACTACCTGATGAAGGCTGCACTGTAAAAATAGCAGCCGAAACGCGTTGTACTGTTTTTAAAAAAAAAAATTTACAAATATATTTTATTTTTTTATTTTGAGAAAATAAATGAATTTTTTAACATTTTTCACTTGAAGTGGATGAATTAAAAAAATCCGTAGGTGCTTAGCGCCACATTTACTTGGAGTTTTTTTTTTTTCCCTTTCATATCAAGATACAAACACAGATGACCTATTTGTATATACATATCTACCCACAGTATCTAGGAAAAAACACCATCCAGACAATAGGAGCTCAATAGTAACAAGACGGCAGACAAAGAATATACATTTATATATATATGCAACAGACGCAGCATATCTTCATCTCGGTGGCTCGACGATACTTCCCAGGCACCAAAAGACATCAAAGAATAAAGACACTAAAAAGAAACACACAATTAATAAAACATAATAAGATAAAAACACTGAAGCAAATGTGCGGTACCACCCCATTACACATCAGCAGGAGGACCCCAGAAAGGGAGCAAATGAGAGACACTCATTCAAACCATTGGGATGAACGGTGTTCAGAGCCCAAATCCATCTGGTCTCAAGCTGAGACAGGCATTTAGATAAACCACCACCACGTATATTTATTTTCAGGGACTCAATGCCACGTACCTTCAAAAGAGTACCATCACAATTATGAAAGTCCCTGAAGTGGCGTGGTATTGTTTTCAGGGTGGAAGCGTCCGTGTGACCAACTGCCGCCTGGATCCCTAGTACGTGCTCGCGAATCCTTACCTTAAGTTGGCGTGTAGTCAAACCAATGTAAATAAGTTTACACGGGCACGTAGCGTAATAGATGACGTATCTAGTGGTACACGTGATACGCTGACGGATAGTAAACGATTTCGTACCATCCGCGTTAGGAAATCTATCACACCGTACCACATTAGGACAGGCAACACATTTGCCACATGGAACCACCCCTCATAGAAAAATTATCCACAAAAGTAGGTAACACCTGCTCAGGATAATGGCTAGAGACCAAATGGTCTCTAAGATTTTTTGCCCTCCTGAAAGATATCAATGGTACCGGAGGAATCAACTTCTTAAGAACTGGGTCGGCTTTAAGGATTGGCCATGCCATTAGCAAACTGGAACGAACCCTATCGGAGCAGGAACTAAATGTCGTCACAAATCTAATAGTATCATCATTCCTCCGCCTGGATACATTGTCATATAGGAGGTTATGGCGAGAAGCATACTTAGCACGATGGTATGCTACCTTCACCATCCTACGACTATATCCACGTGCATAGAAGCGCTGCCTAAGCTCCTCAGTAGAGTTGAGCGACCTTGACCTTTTTAGAGTCGAGCCGGGTTTCGCGAAACCCGACTATCTCAAAAGTCGGGTTGAGTGAAATCGGCCGATTATGACGTAAAGTCGGGATCGACCGAAACACGAAACCCAATGCAAGTCAATGGGGCAGCATAGTCGGCAGTGAGTGGGGGCCAGGAAAACACCTAGAGTGCCCATTTTAATATCAAAACCATCCATTCTTCTTAATGAAGCTTGTCAAGCGTAATTTACCTTATAATAATTGGAAGGCATTTGAAATTGGGGGTCATTTGGCTAAAGTTGTGGTGGGTAGGGCTGGTTCAAGTAATTAGTGGGCCCAGGAAATCTGGACCACGTCACGGCAGTGGAGCAGGGAGAGGTAAGTATTTCAACTTTGCAAGTGCTGTGAACCTGAGCAAGCAGGGGGGGCCCACTCGTTGGCATTGGCACTGGCACAGGGCCCCTCAAAGTACAGCGGTGTGTTTGCACGGCGGGGGCGCCTCCCACCGGCAGCAACACTTTTGCGTACTATGAGAGGCCCTGTGCCAGTGACGTCGCCAACTAGTATTCCTCCCCCCACCTGATGAAGGAACCTGCACTTTCATCTGCACCTTCCTCTTTGTCCCCGTGTAAGGTGGTATGGTATGCGGGAAGAGCAACCTGACTTTCAGCAGGGTCACAATGTTGTTGTGTAGCGTGCACGGGGAATGTTGCGTTATGGGTCAATGTACCAGCAGACTCATCTATCACTGGCTGGGCAATGGGCAGGATGAGGAGGAAACACAGATATAGGCCCAAAGAATAAAGTTGGCTAAATGCAGTTCAAAATTGGTAACACAGGACTAACCAGAGGGCATTGCAGTGGAGGACAACTGGAATGAGAGGCTGACACAGAGAGTAGGCCCAAATCAGTAAGTAGTCGAAATGCAGTTCAAAATTGGCAACCGTAGTAAACAGGCGGCACAGCTTTGTTCAGTGGAGGAGAACAGCAAGGAGTGGCAGACACCGATAGTAGGCCCCAACCCAACTAGTAGGCCAAATGCAGTCTAACATTAACAACTACTTAACGAGCGCCTGAAAACGGAATTTCAGGACAGGAAACCAGGAGAACAGCAAGGAGCGGCAGACACTGTTAGTAGGCCCCAAACCAACTAGTACGCCAAATGCAGTTGTTCCATTTAACCACAATTTAACGAGAGCCTGAAGATAGAAGCTCAGGAAAGGCAACCTGGAGAACACCTTGGAGTGGAACACACCATCTCTCTACACCCCATACCCATTTTGTAGGCCTAATGCAGTGTAGTTTTCTACAACTACTAAACGAGAGTCGGAAGACCGAAGCAATGGCAAGGAAACCTGGGGAACACCTTGGAGTGTAACACACCATCTCTCTCCACCCGATACCCATTTTGTAGGCCTAATGCAGTGTAGTTTTCTACAACTACTAAACGAGAGTCGGAAGATCGAAGCAATGGCGAGGAAACCTGGAGAACACCTTGGAGTGTAACACACCATCTCTCTCCACCCCATACCCATTTTGTAGGCCTAATGCAGTGTAGTTTCCAACAACTACTAAACGAGAGCATTAAGATCGAAGCTCTGGAAAGGCAACCTGGAGAACACCTTGGAGTGTAACACACCATCTCTCTCCACCCGATACCCATTTTGTAGGCCTAATGCAGTGTAGTTTTCTACAACTACTGAACGAGAGTCGGAAGACCGAAGCAATGGCAAGGAAACCTGGGGAACACCTTGGAGTGTAACACACCATCTCTCTCCACCCGATACCCATTTTGTAGGCCTAATGCAGTGTAGTTTTCTACAACTACTAAACGAGAGTCGGACGACCGAAGCAATGGCAAGGAAACCTGGGGAACACCTTGGAGTGTAACACACCATCTCTCTCCACCCGATACCCATTTTGTAGGCCTAATGCAGTGTAGTTTTCTACAACTACTGAACGAGAGTCGGAAGACCGAAGCAATGGCAAGGAAACCTGGAGAACACCTTGGAGTGTAACACACCATCTCTCTCCACCCGATACCCATTTTGTAGGCCTAATGCAGTGTAGTTTTCTACAACTACTAAACGAGAGTCTGAAGACCGAAGCAATGGCAAGGAAACCTGGGGAACACCTTAGAGTGTAACACACCATCTCTCTCCACCCGATACCCATTTTGTAGGCCTAATGCAGTGTAGTTTTCTACAACTACTAAACGAGAGTCGGAAGACCGAAGCAATGGCAAGGAAACCTGGGGAACACCTTGGAGTGTAACACACCATCTCTCTCCACCCGCTACCCATTTTGTAGGCCTAATGCAGTGTAGTTTTCTACAACTACTAAACGAGAGTCTGAAGACCGAAGCAATGGCAAGGAAACCTGGGGAACACCTTGGAGTGTAACACACCATCTGTCGCCACCCGATACCCATTTTGTAGGCCTAATGCAGTGTAGTTTTCTACAACTACTAAACGAGAGTCGGAAGACCGAAGCAATGGCAAGGAAACCTGGGGAACACCTTGGAGTGTAACACACCATCTCTCTCCACCCGATACCCATTTTGTAGGCCTAATGCAGTGTAGTTTTGTACAACTACTAAACGAGAGTCTGAAGACCGAAGCAATGGCAAGGAAACCTGGGGAACACCTTGGAGTGTAACACACCATCTGTCGCCACCCGATACCCATTTTGTAGGCCTAATGCAGTGTAGTTTTCTACAACTACTAAACGAGAGTCGGAAGACCGAAGCAATGGCAAGGAAACCTGGGGAACACCTTGGAGTGTAACACACCATCTCTCTCCACCCGATACCCATTTTGTAGGCCTAATGCAGTGTAGTTTTCTACAACTACTAAACGAGAGTCTGAAGACCGAAGCCATGGCAAGGAAACCTGGTGAACACCTTGGAGGGTAACACACCATCTCTCTCCACCCGATACCCATTTTGTAGGCCTAATGCAGTGTAGTTTTCTACAACTACTAAACGAGAGTCGGAAGACCGAAGCAATGGCAAGGAAACCTGGGGAACACCTTGGAGTGTAACACACCATCTCTCTCCACCCGATACCCATTTTATAGGCCTAATGCAGTGTAGTTTTGTACAACTACTAAACGAGAGTCGGAAGACCGAAGCAATGGCAAGGAAACCTGGGGAACACCTTGGAGTGTAACACATCATCTCTCTCCACCCGATACCCATTTTGTAGGCCTAATGCAGTGTAGTTTTCTACAACTACTAAACGAGAGTCGGAAGACCGAAGCAATGGCAAGGAAACCTGGGGAACACCTTGGAGTGTAACACACCATCTCTCTCCACCCGATACCCATTTTGTAGGCCTAATGCAGTGTAGTTTTCTACAACTACTAAACGAGAGTCGGAAGACCGAAGCAATGGCAAGGAAACCTGGGGAACACCTTGGAGTGTAACACACCATCTCTCTCCACCCGATACCCATTTTGTAGGCCTAATGCAGTGTAGTTTTCTACAACTACTAAACGAGAGTCGGAAGACCGAAGCAATGGCAAGGAAACCTGGGGAACACCTTGGAGTGTAACACACCATCTCTCTCCACCCGATACCCATTTTGTAGGCCTAATGCAGTGTAGTTTTCTACAACTACTAAACGAGAGTCGGAAGACCGAAGCAATGGCAAGGAAACCTGGGGAACACCTTGGAGTGTAACACACCATCTCTCTCCACCCGATACCCATTTTGTAGGCCTAATGCAGTGTAGTTTTCTACAACTACTAAACGAGAGTCGGAAGACCGAAGCAATGGCAAGGAAACCTGGGGAACACCTTGGAGTGTAACACACCATCTCTCTCCACCCGATACCCATTTTGTAGGCCTAATGCAGTGTAGTTTTCTACAACTACTAAACGAGAGTCTGAAGACCGAAGCAATGGCAAGGAAACCTGGGGAACACCTTGGAGTGTAACACACCATCTCTCTCCACCCGATACCCATTTTGTAGGCCTAATGCAGTGTAGTTTTCTACAACTACTAAACGAGAGTCGGAAGACCGAAGCAATGGCAAGGAAACCTGGGGAACACCTTGTAGTGTAACACACCATCTCTCTCCACCCGATACCCATTTTGTAGGCCTAATGCAGTGTAGTTTTGTACAACTACTAAACGAGAGTCGGAAGACCGAAGCAATGGCAAGGAAACCTGGGGAACACCTTGGAGTGTAACACACCATCTCTCTCCACTTGATACCCATTTTGTAGGCCTAATGCAGTGTAGTTTTGTACAACTACTAAACGAGAGTCTGAAGACCGAAGCAATGGCAAGGAAACCTGGGGAACACCTTGGAGTGTAACACACCATCTCTCTCCACCCGATACCCATTTTGTAGGCCTAATGCAGTGTAGTTTTCTACAACTACTAAACGAGAGTCGGAAGACCGAAGCAATGGCAAGGAAACCTGGGGAACATCTTGGAGTGTAACACACCATCTCTCTCCACGCGATACCCATTTTGTAGGCCTAATGCAGTGTAGTTTTCTACAACTACTAAACGAGAGTCGGAAGACCGAAGCAATGGCAAGGAAACCTGGGGAACACCTTGGAGTGTAACACACCATCTCTCTCCACCCGATACCCATTTTGTAGGCCTAATGCATTGTAGTTTTCTACAACTACTAAATGAGAGTCGGAAGACCGAAGCAATGGCAAGGAAACCTGGGGAACACCTTGGAGTGTAACACACCATCTCTCTCCACCCCATACCCAATTTGTAGGCCTAATGCAGCCTACTTTCCGACAACTACTAAACGAGAGCATGAAGATCGAAGCTCAGGAAAGGCAACCTGGGGAACACCTTGGAGTGTAACACACCCTCTCTCTACACCACGGAAGGGCTGATTCTTAGGAAGGAAGGCTGTCGGAAAGAAGCAGGGCGCGTCCGAGGGTGATTATATTCTTATTAGGTATATACTCACCCTCGGACGCGCCCTGCTTCTTTATTTGTAATGAATGTTTATTTGCAATGTGGTTTTGACTTACTCTATTCTTTTGGTAAATAATGATTTTATTATTTTCATTGTTTTGCATCTTCTTGGCAATAATATAAAGAAGACGCGACAGGACAACATTCGGTGGATGCCATATCTGTGTTTTAAATTGAAAAAAACTTTCAGTTAACTACTTGCAGGAGAAAGTTATTGTAGCTGGTGGCCATTTTTAGTACTGTACCAGATTTTTGTTGTATGTGTTTGTTTTTAATGTTAAAATGTCTGCATTTGATATCTCTCCAGTATTTTCTTTTTTATAAGCAAAATACTTATTTTTATATTTTCTGATGTTGGTTCAAGGGGTACACGGGCAGCAGTAGACAGGTCAGTGGAGGCCTAGTGGAAGGAGGGACCGCAGACAGGCTTCGAAGGCCTAACATAATAAATTGGGCTGGCTGTAGGCAATTTAAAATTGGTTCCAGGGGAACACGGGCGGCAGTAGCCAGGTCAGTGTAGTAGTAGTGGAAAGAACGGGCCGCAGACAGGCTTCGAAGGCCTAACATAACAAAAATTGGGCTGTAGGCAATTTAAAATTGGTTCCAGGGGAACATGGGCAGCAGTAGACAGGTCAGTGGAGGCCTAGTGGAAGGAGGGACCGCAGACAGGCTTCGAAGCCCTAACATAATAAATTGGGCTTGCTGTCGGCAATTTTAAATTGGTTCCAGGGGAACACGGGCGGGAGTAGCCAGGTCAGTGTAGTAGCAGTGGAAAGAACGGGCCGCAGACAGGCTTCGAAGGCCTAACATAACAAAAATTGGGCTGTAGGCAATTTAAAATTGGTTCCAGGGGAACACGGGCAGCAGTAGACAGGTCAGTGGAGGCCTAGTGGAAGGAGGGACCGCAGACAGGCTTCGAAGCCCTAACATAATAAATCGGGCTTGCTGTCGGCAATTTTAAATTGGTTCCAGGGGAAAACGGGCGGCAGTAGCCAGGTCAGTGTAGTAGTAGTGGAAAGAACGGGCCGCAGACAGGCTTCGAAGGCCTAACATAACAAAAATTGGGCTGTAGGCAATTTAAAAATGGTTCCAGGGGAACACGGGCAGCAGTAGACAGGTCAGTGGAGGCCTAGTGGAAGGAGGGACCGCAGACAGGCTTCGAAGCCCTAACATAATAAATTGGGCTGGCTGTAGGCAATTTAAAATTGGTTCCAGGGGAACACGGGCAGCAGTAGACAGGTCAGTGGAGGCCTAGTGGAAGGAGGGACCGCAGACAGGCTTCGAAGGCCTAACATAATAAATTGGGCTGGCTGTAGGCAATATAAAATTGGTTCCAGGGGAACACGGGCAGCAGTGGCCTGGTCAGTGTAGTAGTAGTGGAAAGAACGGGCCGCAGACAGGCTTCGAAGGCCTAACATAACAAAAATTGGGCTGTAGGCAATTTAAAATTGGTTCCAGGGAAACACGGGCAGCAGTAGACAGGTCAGTGGAGGCCTAGTGGAAGGAGTGACCGCAGACAGGCTTCGAAGGCCTAACATAAGAAAAATGTCAATACAATGGTATTGACAGTGCCAGGCATTGAAGGATGTCAGCGCATAGACTAAACATTGGTGGAGCTGTGAGAGAAAATTTTGCAAGTGGTAGAGCACTGTTTGAGCTGGGGGGGGGGACTGTCTTGTGGCCGGCGGTACAGGCCCAGGGCCCCTCATATTACAACGGTGTGTCTGACGTTGGGTGCGCACCACCACCGCCAGACACTTTATTGTACTATGAGGGACCTAGTGGCAGTGCCGTCGACCAAAAGCGGGCACACCCACCTCCTCAGACAAACAGTACTCTCACGGGTGCTGGCGCCAAGTGGCGATACCACGGCCCCGTGTGGGGACTTTGGCCATTTAGGGAGGTGTTAACATGTCGGATGCTGGACAATCAGGTGCTGCAAATTACGAGATTGGAAAAGTCGTTCAGAATAGTCCACAGGCAAGACCTTTACATAGGAAAGCTAGGTGTCAGCCGGGCAAGGTGGGGCAAAAGATTTCGAAATCCAGTTGTGGTTCATTTTAATGAAGGTTAGATCATCTACATTTTGGGTAGCCAGACGAGTCCTTTTTTCTGTTAGTATTGAACCTGCAGCACTGAATACTCTTTCTGATAGGACACTAGCTGCCGGGCAAGCAAGCTCCTGCAATGCATATTCTGCCAATTCTGGCCAGGTGTCTAATTTTGATGCCCAGTAATCAAATGGGAATGACGGTTGAGGGAGAACGTCGATAAGGGATGAAAAATAGTTAGTAACCATACTGGACAAATGTTGTCTCCTGTCACTTTGAATTGATGCTGCAGTACCAGTCCTGTCTGCGGTCATAGCAAAATCACTCCACAACCTGGTCAGAAAACCCCTCTGGCCAACGCCACTTCTGATTTCTGCCCCTCTAACACCTCTGGTCTGCTGGCCCCTGCAGCTCGTGTTAGAACGATCACGGGCGCTGTGTGCAGGGAATGCCAGAAGCAAACGGTCAACAAGAGTTGATTGTTTGGTTGCTAATATTAGTTCCAAGTTCTCATGTGGCATTATATTTTGCAATTTGCCTTTACAGCGAGGATCAAGGAGGCAGGCCAACCAGTAATCGTCATCGTTCATCATTTTTGTTATGCGTGTGTCCCTTTTGAGGATACGTAAGGCATAATCCGCCATGTGGCCCAAAGTTCCAGTTCTCAAATCTGTGGTTGTGCTTGGTTGAGGGGCAGTTTCAGGCAAATCCACGTCACTTGTGTCCCTCCAAAAACCAGAACCCGGCCTTGCCGCGCCAACAATTTCCACTGGCCCCGGAAAAGCTTCCTCATTAAAAATATAATCATCCCCATCATCCTCCTCGTCCTCCTCCTCCTGTTCGCCCGCTACCTCGTCCTGTACACTGCCCTGGCCAGACAATGGCTGACTGTCATCAAGGCTTTCCTCTTCCTCAGCTGCAGACGCCTGATCCTTTATGTGCGTCAAACTTTGCATCAGCAGACGCATTAGGGGGATGCTCATGCTTATTATGGCGTTGTCTGCACTAACCAGCCGTGTGCATTCCTCAAAACACTGAAGGACTTGACACATGTCTTGAATCTTCGACCACTGCACACCTGACAACTCCATGTCTGCCATCCTACTGCCTGCCCGTGTATGTGTATCCTCCCACAAAAACATAACAGCCCGCCTCTGTTCACACAGTCTCTGAAGCATGTGCAGTGTTGAGTTCCACCTTGTTGCAACGTCTATGATTAGGCGATGCTGGGGAAGGTTCAAAGAACGCTGATAGGTCTGCATACGGCTGGAGTGTACGGGCGAACGGCGGATATGTGAGCAAAGTCCACGCACTTTGAGGAGCAGGTGGGATAACCCCGGATAACTTTTCAGGAAGCACTGCACCACCTGGTTTAAGGTGTGAGCCAGGCAAGGAATGTGTTTCAGTTGGGAAAGGGAGATGGCAGCCATGAAATTCCTTCCGTTATCACTCACTACCTTGCCTGCCTCAAGATCTACAGTGCCCAGCCATGACTGCGTTTCTTTCTGCAAGAACTCGGACAGAACTTCAGCGGTGTGTCTGTTGTCGCCCAAACACTTCATAGCCAATACAGCCTGCTGACGTTTGCCAGTAGCTGCCCCATAATGGGAGACCTGGTGTGCAACAGTGGCAGCTGCGGATGGAGTGGTTGTGCGACTGCGGTCTGTGGACGAGGTCTCGCTTCTGCAGGAGGACGAGGAGGAGGAGGAGGGGGTGCGAACGGCTACAGCCAACTGTTTCCTAGACCGTGGGCTAGGCAGAACTGTCCCAAACTTGCTGTCCCCTGTGGACCCTGCATCCACCACATTTACCCAGTGTGCCGTGATGGACACGTAACGTCCCTGGCCATGCCTACTGGTCCATGCATCTGTTGTCAGGTGCACCTTTGTGCTCACAGATTGCCTGAGTGCATGGACGATGCGCTCTTTAACATGCTGGTGGAGGGCTGGGATGGCTTTTCTGGAAAAAAAGTGTCGACTGGGTAGCTCGTAGCGTGGTACAGCGTAGTCCATCAGGGCTTTGAAAGCTTCGCTTTCAACTAACCGGTAGGGCATCATCTCTAACGAGATTAGTCTAGCTATGTGGGCGTTCAAACCCTGTGTACGCGGATGCGAGGCTAAGTACTTCCTTTTTCTAACCATAGTCTCATGTAGGGTGAGCTGGACTGGAGAGCTGGAGATCGTGGAACTAGCGGGGGTGCCGGTGGACATGGCAGACTGAGAGACGGTGGGAGATGGTATTGTTGCCGCCGGTGCCCTACATGCAGTGTTTCCTACTACGAAACTGGTGATTCCCTGACCCTGACTGCTTTGGCCTGGCAAAGAAACCTGCACAGATACTGCAGGTGGTGCAGAAAATGGTGGCCCTACACTGCCGGAAGGGATGTTGCGTTGATGACTAGCTTCATTGGCCGAGGGTGCTACAACCTTAAGGGACGTTTGGTAGTTAGTCCAAGCTTGCAAATGCATGGTGGTTAAATGTCTATGCATGCAACTTGTATTGAGACTTAAGGTAGTTGAACATTTTTGACAGATGACTTTGCGCTGATCAATTGGATGTTGTTTAAAAAAATGCCAGACTGCACTCTTTCTAGCATCGGATACCTTTTCAGGCATTGCAGACTGAGCTTTAACCGGATGGCCACGCTGTCCTCCAACAGGTTTTGACTTTGCCACGCGTTTTGGGCAAGATACGGGCCCGGCAGATGGAACCTGTTGCGATGTTGATGCCTGCTGCGGCCCCTCCTCCTCCGCTTCAGAACTGCTGCCGCCTGCACCCTGTTGGCTGCCAATGGCTGCCAATCGGGGTCAAGAACTGGGTCATCTATTACCTCTTCTTGTAGCTCGTGTGCAACTTCGTCTGTGTCACCGTGTCGGTCGGTGGTATAGCGTTCGTGATGGGGCAACATAGTCTCATCAGGGTCTGATTCTTGATCAGCACCCTGCGAGGGCAATGTTGTGGTCTGAGTCAAAGGACCAGCATAGTAGTCTGGCTGTGGCTGTGCATCAGTGCACTCCATGTCAGATTCAACTTGTAATGGGCATGGACTGTTAACTGCTTCACTTTCTAAGCCAGGGACGGTATGTGTAAAGAGCTCCATGAAGTAACCCGTTGTGTCGCCTGCTGCATTCTTCTCTGTTGTTGTTTTTGCTGAAGAGGACAAGGAAGCGACTTGTCCCTGACCGTGAACATCCACTAACGACGCGCTGCTTTTACTTTTACCAGTTTCACGAGAGGAGGCAAAAGAGCTAGAGGCTGAGTCAGCAAGATAAGCCAAAACTTGCTCTTGCTGCTCCGGCTTTAAAAGCGGTTTTCCTACTCGCAGAAAAGGGAGCGTTCGAGGCCTTGTGTAGCCAGACGACGAACCTGGCTCCACAGCTCCAGACTTAGGTGCAATATTTTTTTTCCCACGACCACCTGATGCTCCACCACTACCACTACCCTCATTACCAGCTGACAATGAACGCCCCCGGCCACGACCTCTTCCACCAGACTTCCTCATTGTTTTAATAACGTTACCAAACTAACGGTATTTGTTGCTGTCACACAACTTACACGGTGAGCTATAACTTCAGTATGATTTAGCTACCCCTTTACAGGTGGGTGAGACCACAACGAAAATCAGGCACAATGTTACACACTCTGTTGTTGGTGGCAACAAATGAGAGAGATGCCACACACGCAGGACTGTCACTGAAGCGCAAATGTAAATATTAATCTCCCACTGATTTGTTTTTTTTTTTTTAAAAGGGAGACTTTGGAAAAAAAAAATAATAAAAAAAAATGATTTTTTAAGGAAGAATTTATAAACCAAATAAAATGAAATGATTGTTTCAGGGAGAATTTAGAAAACAAATAAAAAAAAAATAGGCTTTCTATGGCCCACTGAGTGAGAGAGGACGCACACAGGAGTCAGGAGTGGCACACAAGCCCAGAGGCCAATATTTATCTCCCACTGATTGATTTAGTGATTTTTTCAGGTAGATTTTGGAACCCAAATCAAGCAAAAAAATAAATAGGCTTTCTATGGCCCACAATTGGAGAGAGAGAGAGAGATGGCACACCCAGGAGTCAAGACTGGCACACAAGCAGAAAGGGCAATATTAATCTCCCACTGATTTGATTTTTTTTTTTTTTTTCAGGGAGACTTTAGAAAAAAAAAATACAAAAAAATGAATTTTTCAGGAAGAATTTAGAAACCAAATAAAATGAAATTATTGTTTCAGGGAGAATTTAGAAAACAAATAAAAAAAAATAGGCTTTCTATGGCCCACTGAGTGAGAGAGGACGCCCACAGGAGTCAGGAGTGGCACACAAGCCCAGAGGCCAATATTTATCTCCCACTGATTGATTTAGTGATTTTTTCAGGTAGATTTTGGAACCCAAATCAAGCAAAAAAATTAATAGGCTTTCTATGGCCCACAATTGGAGAGAGAGAGATGGCACACCCAGGAGTCAAGACTGGCACACAAGCAAAAAGGGCAATATTAATCTCCCACTGATTTGATTTTTTTTTATTTTTTCAGGGATACTTTAGAAAAAAAAAATACAAAAAAAATGATTTTTTCAGGAATAATTTAGAAACCAAATAAAATAAAATGATTTTTTCAGGGAGAATTTAGAAAACAAATAAAACAAAAAATAGGCTTTCTAGGGCCCACTGAGTGAGAGATGACGCACACAGGGGTCAGGAGTGGCACACAAGCCCAGAGGCCAATATTTATCTCCCACTGATTGATTTAGTGATTTTTTCAGGTAGATTTTGGAACCCAAATCAAGCAAAAAAATAAATAGGCTTTCTATGGCCCACAATTGTAGAGAGAGATGGCACACCCAGGAGTCAAGACTGGCACACAAGCAGAAAGGGCAATATTAATCTCCCACTGATTTGATTTTTTTTTTTTCAGGGAGACTTTAGAAAAAAAAAATACAAAAAAATGAATTTTTCAGGAAGAATTTAGAAACCAAATAAAATGAAATGATTGTTTCAGGGAGAATTTAGAAAACAAATAAAAAAAAAAAATAGGCTTTCTATGGCCCACTGAGTGAGAGAGGACTCACACAGGAGTCAGGAGTGGCACACAAGCCCAGAGGCCAATATTTATCTCCCACTGATTGATTTAGTGATTTTTTCAGGTAGATTTTGGAACCCAAATCAAGCAAAAAAATTAATAGGCTTTCTATGGCCCACAATTGAAGAGAGAGAGATGGCACACCCAGGAGTCAAGACTGGCACACAAGCAGAAAGGGCAATATTAATCTCCCACTGATTTGATTTTTTTTTTTTTTTCAGGGAGACTTTAGAAAAAAAAAATACAAAAAAAATGATTTTTTCAGGAATAATTTAGAAACCAAATAAAATAAAATGATTTTTTCAGGGAGAATTTAGAAAACAAATAAAACAAAAAATAGGCTTTCTAGGGCCCACTGAGTGAGAGATGACGCACACAGGAGTCAGGAGTGGCACACAAGCCCAGAGGCCAATATTTATCTCCCACTGATTGATTTAGTGATTTTTTCAGGTAGATTTTGGAACCCAAATCAAGCAAAAAAATGAATAGGCTTTCTATGGCCCACAATTGGAGAGAGAGAGATGGCACACCCAGGAGTCAAGACTGGCACACAAGCAGAAAGGGCAATATTAATCTCCCACTGATTTGATTTTTTTTTTTTTCAGGGAGACTTTAGAAAAAAAAATACAAAAAAATGAATTTTTCAGGAAGAACTTAGAAACAAAATAAAATAAAATGATTGTTTCAGGGAGAATTTAGAAAACAAATAAAAAAAAATAGGCTTTGTAGGGCCCACTGAGTGAGAGAGGACGCACACAGGAGTCAGGAGTGGCACACAAGCCCAGAGGCCAATATTTATCTCCCACTGATTGATTTAGTGATTTTTTCAGGTAGATTTTGGAACCCAAATCAAGCAAAAAAATTAATAGGCTTTCTATGGCCCACAATTGGAGAGAGAGAGATGGCACACCCAGGAGTCAAGACTGGCACACAAGCAGAAAGGGCAATATTAATCTCCCACTGATTTGATTTTTTTTTTTTTTTTCAGGGAGACTTTAGAAAAAAAAAATACAAAAAAAATGATTTTTTCAGGAATAATTTAGAAACCAAATAAAATAAAATGATTGTTTCAGGGAGAATTTAGAAAACAAATAAAAAAAAAAATAGGCTTTGTAGGGCCCACTGAGTGAGAGAGGACGCACACAGGAGTCAGGTGTGGCACACAAGCCCAGAGGCCAATATTTATCTCCCACTGATTGATTTATTGATTTTTTCAGGTAGAATTTAGAACCCAAATCAACCAAAAAAATAAATAGGCTTTCTATGGCCCACTATTTGTGAGAGAGATGGCACGCTCAGGACTGGCACACAAGCCCAGAGGCCAATATTAATCTCCCACTTTTTTTTTTTTTTTCCAGGGAAAATTTATAAACCCAATAAAAAAAATAATAAATAGGCTTTCTATGGCCCACTATCTGAGAGAGAGAGATGGCACGCTTAGGACTGGCACACAAGCCCAAAGGCCAATATTAATCTCCCACTGATTGATTTATTGATTTTTTCAGGTAGAATTTAGAACCCAAATCAACCCAAAAAATAAATAGGCTCTCTATGGCCCACTATTTGTGAGAGAGATGGCACGCTCAGGACTGGCACACAAGCCCAGAGGCCAATATTAATCTCCCACTTTTTTTTTTTTTCCAGGGAAAATTTATAAACCCAATAAAAAAAATAATAAATAGGCTTTCTATGCCCCACTATCTGAGAGAGAGAGATGGCACGCTTAGGACTGGCACACAAGCCCAAAGGCCAATATTAATCTCCCACTGATTGATTTATTGATTTTTTCAGGTAGAATTTAGAACCCAAATCAAGCAAAAAAATTAATAGGCTTTCTATGGCCCACTGAGTGAGAGATGGCACACACAGGAGTCAGGAGTGGCACACAAGCCCTGAGGCCAATATTTTTCTCCCACTGATTGATGTTGTGATTTTTTCAGGTAGATTTTGGAACCCAAATCAAGCAAAAAAATAAATAGGCTTTCTATGGCCCACTGAGTGAGAGATGGCACACACAGGAGTAAGGAGTGGCACACAAGCCCTGAGGCCAATATTTTTCTCCCACTGATTGATGTAGTGATTTTTTCAGGTAGATTTTAGAACCCAAATCAAGCAAAAAAATAAATAGACTTTCTATGGCCCACTGAGTGAGAGATGACACAGACAGGGATGGCACTCTAGCAGAAATGCCAATCTTAATCTCCCACAAAAAAAAAAAAAAAAAAAAAAAAGGAACTGTCCTTCAATTACTATCTCCCTGCAGTAATCTCAGCCAGGTATGGCAGGCAGCAATAAGGAGTGGACTGATGCACAAATTAAATAAAAAGTGTGGACAAACAAACAAGATAGCTGTGCAGAAAGGAAGGAACAAGAGGATTTGTGCTTTGAAAAAAGCAGTTGGTTTGCACAGCGGCGTACACACAGCAATGCAGCTATCAGGGAGCCTTCTAGGGCAGCCCAATGAGCTACAGCGCTGAGGAAAAAAAAAAATGTAGCTTCCACTGTCCCTGCACACCAAAGGTGGTGTTGGGCTGTGGAAATCGCTACAGCACAAGCGGTTTGGTGGTTAATGGACCCTGCCTAACGCTATCCCTGCTTCTGACGAAGCGGCAGCAACCTCTCCCTAAGCTCAGATCAGCAGCAGTAACATGGCGGTCGGCGGGAACGCCCCTTTATAGCCCCTGTGACGCCGCGGACAGCAAGCCAATCACTGCAATGCCCTTCTCTAAGATGGTGGGGACCAGGACCTATGTCATCACGCTGCCCACACTCTGCGTTTACCTTCATTGGCTGAGAAATGGCACTTTTCGCGTCATTGAAACGCGACTTTGGCGCGAAAGTCGCGTACCGCATGGCCGACCCCGCACAGGGGTCGGATCGGGTTTCATGAAACCCGACTTTGCCAAAAGTCGGCGACTTTTGAAAATGAACGACCCGTTTCGCTCAACCCTACTCCTCAGCCCTTAACTCGAAGTCACCATCAGACGAGCATATTCTACGAAGACGGAGAAATTGCCCCACTGGCACAGAACGAATCATGTGCCTAGGATGACCCGAGGAGGCAAGAAGCAGTGTGTTAGTAGCCGTCTCTTTTCTAAAAATATCCGTTTGTAGAACACCGGAAGTATCCCGTCTGATGGTGACATCGAGAAAGTCTAAAGACTGATAATCAAAAGAAAAAGTCAAATGCACATTGAGGTCATTGCTGTTCAGGGTAAGAATCAATTGCTCAAGGTCGACGGGAGTGCCCTGCCAAATGAAGAAGATGTCGTCAATGTACCGTGTCCAAAATGGGACACGGTCCATTAACCCCTGTTCATTTGACAGGAAGAGGTCCCTCTCCCAGAGCCCCAGGAACAGACCGGCATAGGTGGGCGCAAAGGCCGCACCCATGGTGGTCCCCTGGAGCTGAAGGTAGAAGGACCCCTTGAATACAAAAAAGTTGTGGGTGAGAGTGAACTCCAATAGTTCCAGCAGAAGCTCTCTCAAGCCTAATGGCAATGATGATGACCCGAGAAAGTATCGTACGGCAGAAATGCCGTCCTTATGCCTGATGCTGGTATATAATGATTCAACATCTGCTGAAACTAGAAGAGTATCACTCTCAAGACACAACCCATCGACCCTGCGCAAGAGATCTCCCGTATCCCTCAGAAAGGAAGGGAGGCTCATCACAAGGGGCTGGAGGTGGTAATCAATCCATTTATTAATATGGTCCAAAAAGTTCCCTCTACCAGATACGATAGGTCTGCCAGGTGGCATGGAGATATTCTTATGTATCTTAGGGAGGAGATACAATGTGGCAATCGTTGGCTCAGGGACCACCAAAGCCACTGCTAACTCCTTGGTGACAATGCCGTCCTGGAGGGCCCGTTTAAGGCCATGTTCACACAGTGCGTTTTTTACTGTGGAACCGCAGCGGTTTTGCCGCTGCGGTTCCGCAGCTGTTTTCCATGCAGGGTACATAACAATGTAACCCTATGGAAAACAGTCACTGCTGTGCACATGATCCGTAATTTCGTTTAAAAAGCCGCGCAGGATAGCTGCGGCAAAAAAGAAGGAGCATGTCACTTCTTTTTCCTGAACCGCAGCGGTTCTGCACCCATAGACCTCCATTGTGAGGTCAAAATCGCAGTAAAACCCGCAGATCAAAAATATATCTGCGGGTTTTACTGCGATTTGATGTGCAGAACCGCTGCAGCAGGAAGTGCGGGGGAGCGGGCGGAAGTGCGTGGGCGGAGTGTGGCTGCCCCCCCGTGCTCCGATCCCGCCCCCCCGTGCTCCGATGCCCCCCGTGCTCCGATGCCCCCCCCCAGTGCTCTGATGCCCCCCCGTGCCCTAATCTCCCCCCCTTATACTTACCCGGCGTCCCGGTGTCCGTCCGGCCGTCTTCTCCCTGGGCGCCGCCATCTTGCAAATGGCGGGCGCATGCGCAGTGCGCCCGCCGAATCTGCCGGCCGGCAGATTCGCTCCAAAGTGCATTTTGATCACTGAGATATAACCTATCTCAGTGATCAAAATAAAAAAATAGTAAATGACACCCCCCCCCCCCCACTTTGTCACCCCCATTGGTAGGGACAATAAAAAAATTAAGAATTTTTTTTTTTTTTTCACTAAGGTTAGAATAGGGGTAGGGGTAGGGTTAGGGGTAGGGTTAGGGTTAGGGGTAGGGTTAGGGGTAGGGTTAGGGTTAGGGTTAGGGGTAGGGTTAGGGGTAGGGTTAGGGTTAGGGTTAGGGGTAGGGTTATGGGTAGGGTTAGGGTTAGGGTTAGGGGTAGGGTTAGGGTATTTTCAGCCATTTTAGCCCTAAAAAGCTTCCTAGGAAACACACAGTCTCTGCATAGAAAACTGCATAAAAAAAGGATAAAAAAACGCATCAAAAAACGCATCAAAAAACGCATCAAAAAAGGACAAAAAAAGGACCAAAAAAAGGACCTGCGTTTTCTGCCAAGAGCTGCAGTTTTTTAAAAAAACTGTCCTGAAAAAAAAAGGATGGAAATCCTGAACGTGTGAACATACCCTTAGGATGTTATTTAACTGACCACTATATGCCGAGAGGGGGTTATATGTAAGCTGTCTATAACAGGTATTATTGTTCAACTGACGGTACACCTCCCTCTCGTACATATTAGTAGGCCACAGGACGACATTGACACCTTTATCAGCAGGCTTAATAACTGTATTAGGTAGTCCCTGAAGATAGCTCAGCCTATGCCTCTCCTCCCGTGTAAGATTATCAGTTACACGAAATTGTGGTATTTTATACAAATCCTCCATCACCACCTGTACAAACACATCAATACTGGAATATGATGATAAAGGAGGGAACTTAGTGGACCGTGGACGAATGGAAGGTGGAACCTTACCTCCTTCCCCCATGTGTTCACTGGCCAGTTCCTCGAGTATCGTTAGAGCCTCCTGTTCCTCTTCTGTGGGGAAGAGAGAATGCAAATGATTGGTATTAAAATATCTTTTGAACAGCAATGACCTCGCAAAAATGTGCAAATCTTTAATTGTAGAAAATAAATCAAAACCCGAGGTGGGAGCAAAAGACAGGCCCCTACCAAGTAGAGACAGATCAATAGCAGACAGAGGATGTTGAGTCAAATTAATCACCTTATTATCTTTGTGCGACACCGAAAATGATTTTCTTTTATATGGGTGGTAAGCGTGATCACGGAATCTTACACTTTTTAGTGTCTTTATTCTTTGATGTCTTTTGGTGCCTGGGAAGTATCGTCGAGCCACCGAGATGAAGATATGCTGCGTCTGTTGCATATACGAGGGGCGATCCAAAAGTAATGATAATCAATACTAAACACAATGAATATAGTCAAAAAATAAATTTATTTTTCTACATAGTCTCCTAACAAGTCTATACATTTAGTCCATCTCTTTTCTAAACTTAGAATTCCCTTCGAAAAAAATTCTTGATCTTGACCCTCAAAAAAATCCCCAACAGCGGTTATCACATCGCTATTGTCGTCAAATTTCTTGCCCCGGAGGTGTTCCTTGAGCTGAGGAAAGAGAAAGAAGTCACTGGGGGCTAGATCTGGTGAATAGGGGGGGTGTTCCACCAGTTCAAAGCCCGCTTCTTGAATGGTAGCCATGGCAACAGCAGCTTTGTGAGCCGGCGCGTTATCTTGGTGAAACAACACTCCAGCCCGCAGTTTGCCGCGCCTTTTCTCCTTGATAGCCTCTCGCAATCTTCTTATTTGTTCTGCGTAGTAGGAGCCCGTAATAGTGGCTCCCTTCTCCAAATAGTCCACCATAATAATTCCTTCAGCGTCCCAAAAAACGGACGCCATAACCTTCCCTGCTGAGCTTGACACTTTGAATTTCTTCGGCGTCGGTTCGTCGGCTCGTTTCCATGTCATCGATTGTTGTTTAGTTTCGGGATCAAAGTGGTGGATCCAGGTCTCGTCCATGGTCAAAAAACGTGACAAAAAATTTTCCTTAGAACAACAAGAGAAAAAATCAGTATACAATGCCAATAACTAAGGAAACAACCTTTATTTAACAATAATAATTAAAATAACCAGACAAGGTAATTGCTACGAAAGCAGGGACAAAGCCACTGTGAACACATGAATGACAGGCGATCAAGTAAGGTGCTAACAGTGCTAATAAACTCTCAAAGACTAGTGTCTACAATGCTCTGAACTATCCAGTATAGGGGCACCAAAGAAACACCCTGGAGATTAACTCCGAGCATTGACATGTAAAATAACAAAAGAGCGAGCACTTACATCCGATCTTATCCTAGTATGTGTGGCGTCCCTGCCGCCCCAACGCACGTTTCGCTTCTTCGTCACGCCTCCTGACGAAGAAGCGAAACGTGCGTTGGGGCGGCAGGGACGCCACACATACTAGGATAAGATCGGATGTAAGTGCTCGCTCTTTTGTTATTTTACATGTCAATGCTCGGAGTTAATCTCCAGGGTGTTTCTTTGGTGCCCCTATACTGGATAGTTCAGAGCATTGTAGACACTAGTCTTTGAGAGTTTATTAGCACTGTTAGCACCTTACTTGATCGCCTGTCATTCATGTGTTCACAGTGGCTTTGTCCCTGCTTTCGTAGCAATTACCTTGTCTGGTTATTTTAATTATTATTGTTAAATAAAGGTTGTTTCCTTAGTTATTGGCATTGTATACTGATTTTTTCTCTTGTTGTTCTAGTGCTCCTCAGTTTATATGCCTCAGGTATAGTGTGGGTTTAATGTTATGGTTTAAAAAATTTTCCTTGTCTGCTTTTTAACTTTTCGAGATTTACTATTGAAATGTCAACTCGTTTCTTCTTTTGTTCGTCGGTTAACATTTTTGGCACCCAACGCGCGGAGACCTTTCTCATATGCAATTCTTTTGCAAGGATTCTTTGAATACTGCCATATGAGATCCCTGTGACCTCAGCTACATGCCTGATAGTCACTCTTCGATCTGCCAATACAACTTCTTCAACTTTTTTCACGTTTTCTTCATTGAGGGACGTGGATGGGCGTCCTTCACGATGTTCATTTTCCGTCGATGTTTTTCCCAGCTTAAATTCCTTGGCCCAGGGTGCAACTGTGGAATATGGAGGAGAAGAGTCCCCCAATGTTTCCACCAAGTCGCTGTGTATGTCTTTGGTAGTCATTTTTTTCAAGCAGAGGTATTTGATGACAGCTCTGAGTTCGTTTTTTTCCATTTTGATGTTCACTCCTCGGCAGTTCATATTCAAATGAATGTAGCTCCCGGGAATCGTGTTCTATTTAAGTAATTTTTTTTTCCTGGACTAGTGGGTACCTAAGAGAGAAGAAAACATTTTATTTTAATTTCTGTGTGCAATACAAATAACCGATTATCATTACTTTTGGATCGCCCCTCTTATATATATGTATATTCTTTGTCTGCCGTCTTGTTACTATTGAGCTCCTATTGTCTGGATGGTGTTTTTTCCTAGATACTGTGGGTAGATATGTATATACAAATAGGTCATCTGTGTTTGTATCTTGATATGGCAGAGATATCTGTTCTGTTTGCTGTCTGTACATTTGTATACATTTGTATATTCTTGTGGGCACTATTCTGAGATCTGTGTTTTCTTTTATGATGTAGTCCCTGTTATGTAACTGCTCTTTCGTTTTCTATGCATTTTATACATCTTGTATTATATCTGGCTTGCATTATGCTTAGCTGCGCTTTGCAGCGAAGTATTGTCAAGTTTACCACACTTAAGATGGCCGCTGGGTGCTGCAGCGTTGTTTTGGCCCTCCTCCTGCTCGGCGCTGCTCACCACTTGTTGTTATGGTCACATGGGGCCCCATGTCTACCAGCATCAGCGGTGATGTTGGCGCCGGGGAAGGTGTGTGTTGTGAATTCTGCTCTTGTGTTCCCTCCAGTGGTCGTTGGTGGGAATGCAGTTGTCTCTGACTCACAGTCCTGGCCAGGTGTATCGGATAATTACAATTCTGACTGGGATATTTAGGTGTGCAGGATCCTTTAGCCCTTGCCAGTTGTCAATGTTTCTTTGGAAGTGTTGGATCTCTGCCTGGCCTCTCCTGCTTATCTGCCAGTTCAGCAAAGATAAGTGTATGTTTCTTTTCCTGTGGCACACATGCAGTGTGGTTATTTTCAGTACTGTTCGTTTGTTTTTCTTTTGTCCAGATTAGACTGTTTCTGTGTTTTCTCAGTCTGGTTGGTTTCACTGGAGTTGCAGATATACGCTCCTACATCTTTAGTTAGATGTAGGAAGTTTTTTGTATATTCTGCTGTGGATTTTTTGAAGGGTTTTAATACTGACCGCACAGAACTCTGTCCTATTCTGTCCTATCTAGCAAGAATGGCCTCCTGTGCTAAATCCTGTTTTCTCTGCCTGTGTATGTTTTTTCCTCTCCGACTCACCACCAAAATTTGTGGGGGGCTGTCTATCCTTTGGGGATTTTCTCTGAGGCAAAATAGTATTCCGATTTCCATCTTTAGGGGTATTTAGTCCTCCGGCTGTGACGAGGTGTCTAGGTGTGTTAGGTACACTCCACGGCTAATTCTAGTTGCGGTGTTAAGTTCAGGGTTGCGGTCAGCATAGTGGCCTCTTTCTCCAGTGAAAGATCTCATGCAGCTCCAAGGTCACCGTATCATAACAGGTGTGCCTTCAGCGTACAGCAAGGGTGATTGCATCTGGTTTCGTTTGTATTTATATCGCTCTGGCGTTCTTTTTGGCACGCCCCCTGAGGAAGGAAGTGTATTACCTCCAAAACGCGCATCGGGGAGGGTGGGAGCCTACACGTGCTTGGTCTATATGATATTAGGTAAGGTCACCCTAACATGCTGCTATGGTATTACATTGTTTTTGCTGATTGGGCTGCGCACTTGCGCTGGTGACCATTTATCATCATGTGTGTTCTCCCACCTTTGTTGTTGTAGATGTGCTGTGCCGCTTTGTCCTGCTTTGCCCCTGTCTTTTCCTTGTATATGTAGATTTTAATAATAAAGGTTTTTCTACTTTGTGTACTTTATGGACGTTTCCACCATTTTTTCTATGTGGTTCCTCACAACTATTGTAGATGTTAAGTCTCTTTCTCTCTGTCCCCCTGACGGATAGGACAATCCCGTATTACTGGTGGCCTGAGGCTTTTTATAGGGACCCTAGAGACACCCCGGCCCTCTGGGTATATGGTCAGGCAGTCAACGTGGAATCAACTGTCCTGCCAGTCTCTGAAGTAACGACATAGAGATCCTTACTCCCTCGGTGTTCTGGCTACCGGTACTGCGCTTCAGAAGGAGGCAGCCTGATTCTAGCTGGTCTCCCTCTGATGTTCCTCTCCTGTTACTATGACTTTGTTGCTCACTCACTGCAACACAATTCCTTTCGTGTCCTTTCTTAGGATGCTGTCGCATGGGATGCAGGTGCAGCTCCGTGTACCTTCGTCTTCCACAGGCCGCAGTCTGGAGCTGGCTGGAACCCACTTCAACCAGCCTCTGCCAAACTCGGTCGGGACTCACTGACTATCTCCTACTCCCTCCAGTCAGCTTCTGTCTAACTTCCTAACCAACCCACCAGTTTACCTGAGTGTGAGGAGTGCCCTAATAGATAGAAGCATGGCTCCCCCTGGCGGACTGGAGTGTGAAGTGTGTTTTGTGGTTGTGATACCTGGACAGAAGATCTCCTTCATTGCATTCAGACGTAACATCACTCCCCCTGGTGGAAGAATAACATTACTGCAACGACCAGGACTCTGGGGCGCTGCATATACTATATATAAGGGAGATGACAAACATGTATATACTGAGGGGAAAATGAGAGGTGTGAGGTGAAAATGACGGGTGTGAGGTGAAAATGAAAAGGTGTGAGTGCAAAATGAGAGAATTGAGGGAAAATAGTGGAGTGATCGGAAAATGACAGATGTGAGGTCAAAATGACAAGTGTTAGGGGGGAATGAGAGGAGTGAGGGGGAAACTAAGAGGAGTGAAGGGGAAAAAGAGAGGTGTAAGGGAGAAAATGAGAGATGTGAGGGGGAAAATGAGAGGCATGGTGGGAAAATAAGAGAAGTAAGGTGCTATAACTAACCACAGATATTTACTATGCCCAGGCAATGCCAGGCTCTTCAGCTAGTGATAGATAATCCTCATATAAGGCTAGGGGAAGGAGTCATGATCTATTCTGATGTACAACCTATGCTCAAAAAAAGCATGTTTGTATGACTAACGTACCCTAATAATCTTAGGTGAACAATACTGTTATGACCTGGTGGTTAGGAGCACCCGGTACGACCTGATAGTTAAACTCACACAGGACAAGCTCTGGGATGTGGGAGCTCTGCTGACCGCAGGCCCTAATCCTATCACAACAACTAGAAATAGCCGTGGAGCGTTCCTGACTCTCCCTAGATGCCTCTTCACAGCCTTAAGGTACCGTCACACTTAGCGACGCTGCAGTGATACCGACAACGATGTCGATCGCTGCTGCGTCGCTGTTTGGTCGCTGGAGAGCTGTCACACAGACAGCTCTCCAGCGACTAACGATCCTGAAGTCCCCGGGTAACCAGGGAAAACATCGGGTTACTAAGCGCAGGGTCGCGCTTAGTAACCCGATGTTTACCCTGGTTACCAGCGTAAAAGTAAAAAAAAAAAACAGTACATACTTACCTACCGCTGTCTGTCCCCGGCGCTCTGCTTCTCTGTACTCCTCTGCACTGACTGTGAGCACAGCGGCCGGAAAGCAGAGCGGTGACGTCACCGCTCTGCTTTCCGGCCGCTGTGCTCACAGCCATTGCAGGAGGAGTGCAGAGAAGCACAGCGCCGGGGACAGACAGCGGTAGGTAAGTATGTACTGTTTTTTTTTTTTTACTTTTACGCTGGTAACCAGGGTAAACATCGGGTTACTAAGTGCGGCCCTGCGCTTAGTTACCCGATGTTTACCCTGGTTACCAGTGAAGACATCGCTGGATCGGTGTCACACACGCCGATCCAGCGATGTCAGCGGGAGATCCAGCGACGAAATAAAGTTCTGGACTTTCTTCAGCGACCAACGATCTCCCAGCAGGGGCCTGATCGTTGGTCGCTGTCACACATAATGATTTCCTTAACGATATCGTTGCTACATCACAAAAAGCAACGATATCGTTATGTGTGACGGTACCTTAAGAGCTAGCTAGCCCTAGAGATAGAAAATAAAGCATACCTTGCCTCAGAGAAATTCCCCAAAGGAAAAGGCAGCCCCCCACATATATTGACTGTGAGTAAAGATGAAAGTCACAAATGCAGAAATGAAACAGGTTTCAGCAAAGGGAGGCCAGACTTACTAAACAGACAGAGGATAGGAAAGGTATCTTTGCGGTCAGCACAAAAAACTACAAAAAACCACGCAGAGTGTGCAAAAAGACCTCCGCACCGACTAACGGTGCGGAGATGCCACTCTGCATCCCAGAGCTTCCAGCTAGCAAGACAAAATCATGATAACCAGCTGGACAAGGAAACAATGAACAAATAATAACTATCAGGAACTTAGCTTCTGCTGGAGAAGACAGGTCACCAGAAAGATCCAAGAGCGAACTGAACCAATGCAGGAACATTGACAGCTGGCATGGAGTAACGATCTGAGTGGAGTTAAATAGAGCAGCCAACCAAAGGATAAACCACGTCACCTGTGTAAGGAACCTCAGAAGCAGCAGCTTCACTCACAGCCACCAGAGGGAATCCATAGACAGAACTCGCCGAAGTACCATTCACGACCACAGGAGGGAGTTCGACAACAGAATTCACAACAGTACCCCCCCCTTGAGTAGGGGTCACCGAACCCTCACCAGAGCCCCCAGGCCGATCAGGATGAGCCAAATGAAAGGCGCGAACTAGATCAGCAGCATGAACATCAGAGGCAAAAACCCAGGAATTATCTTCCTGACCATAACCCTTCCACTTAACAAGGTACTGGTGTTTCCGTCTCGAAACACGAGAATCCAAAATCTTCTCCACCACATACTCCAACTCCCCCTCGACCAACACCGGGGCAGGAGGATCAATGGAGGGAACCATAGGCGCCACGTATCTCCGCAACAACGACCTATGGAACACATTATGGATGGCAAAAGAAGCTGGAAGGTCCAAACGAAATCTTATATGGCCCAATGAAACGAGGCTTAAACTTAGGAGAGGAAACCTTCATAGGAACATGACGAGATGACAACCAAACCAAATCCCCAACACGAAGTCGGGGACCAACACAGCGCCGGCGGTTAGCGAAACGTTGAGCCTTCTCCTGGGATAATGTCAAATTGTCCACCACATGAGTCCAAATCTGCTGCAACCTGTCCACCACCGTATCCACACCAGGACAGTCCGAAGGCTCAACCTGCCCTGAAGAGAAACGAGGATGGAAACCAGAATTAAAGAAAAAAGGAGAAACTAAAGTAGCCGAGCTGGCCCGATTATTAAGGGCGAACTCAGCCAAAGGCAAGAAGGACCCCCAATCATCCTGATCAGCAGAAACAAAGCATCTCAGATATGTTTCCAAAGTCTGATTAGTTCGATCGGTTTGGCCATTAGTCTGAGGATGGAAAGCCGAAGAAAAAGACAAATCAATGCCCATCTTAGCACAAAAGGACCGCCAAAACCTCGAAACGATGTTCTCTGGAATGCCATGCAAATGAACCACATGCTGGAAAAACAATGGCACCAAATCAGAGGAGGAAGGCAATTTAGACAAGGGTACCAAATGGACCATCTTAGAGAAGCGATCACAAACCACCCAAATGACCGACATCCTTTGAGAAACAGGGAGATCAGAAATAAAATCCATGGAAATATGCGTCCAGGGCCTCTTCGGGACCGGCAAGGGCAAAAGCAACCCACTAGCACGAGAACAGCAGGGCTTAGCCCGAGCACAAGTCCCACAGGACTGCACAAAAGAACGCACATCCCGTGACAAAGAAGGCCACCAAAAGGATCTAGCGACCAAATCTCTGGTACCAAAGATTCCAGGATGACCAGCCAACAACGAACAATGAACCTCAGAGATAACTTTACTAGTCCATCTATCAGGGACAAACAGTTTCTCCGTAGGACAACGGTCAGGTCTATCAGCCTGAAACTTCTGCAGCACGCGCCGCAAATCAGGGGAGATGGCAGACAAAATTACCCCCTCTATAAGAATACCCGCCGGCTCCGGAACACCCGGAGAGTCAGGCACAAAACTCCTTGACAGGGCATCAGCCTTCACATTCTTAGATCCCGGAAGGTATGAAACCACAAAATCAAAACGTGAGAAAAAGAGCGACCATCGAGCCTGTCTAGGATTCAACCAATTGGCAGACTCGAGATAAGTCAAATTCTTGTGATCCGTCAAGACTACCACGCGATGTTTAGCTCCTACAAGCCAATGTCGCCACTCCTCGAATGCCCACTTCATGGCCAACAACTCTCGATTGCCAACATCATAATTGCGCTCAGCAGGTGAGAATTTTCTAGAAAAGAAGGCACATGGTTTCATCACCGAGCCATCAGAGCTTCTTTGCGACAAAACAGCCCCTGCTCCTATCTCAGAAGCATCAACCGTGACCTGAAACGGGAGCGAAACATCTGGCTGGCACAACACAGGGGCAGAAGAAAAATGACGCTTCAACTCCTGAAAAGCCTCTACAGCCACAGAGGACCAATTGACCACATCAGCACCTTTCTTGGTCAAATCAGTCAACGGTTTAGCAATACTAGAAAAATTACTGATGAAGTGACGGTAAAAATTAGCAAAGCCCAGGAACTTCTGCAGGCTCTTCACAGATGTCGGCTGAGCCAATCATAAATGGCCTGAACTTTAACATGGTCCATCTCGATAGTAGAAGGGGAAAGAATGAAACTCAAAAATGAAACCTTCTGAACTCCAAAGAGACACTTTGACCCCTTCACAAACAAGGAATTCGCACGAAGGACCTGGAACACCATTCTGACCTGCTTCACATGAGACTCTCAATCATCCGAAAAGACCAAAATGTCATCCAAATATACAATCATGAATCTATCCAGGTACTCTCGGAAGATGTCATGCATAAAGGACTGAAACACAGATGGAGCATTAGAAAGCCCGAATGGCATAACCAGGTACTCAAAATGGCCCTCGGGCGTATTAAATGCTGTTTTCCATTCATCGCCCTGTTTAATTCGCACAAGATTATACGCCCCTCGAAGATCAATCTTGGTGAACCAACTAGCCCCGTTAATCCGAGCAAACAAATCAGGCAGCAGCGGCAAAGATACTGAAATTTGACTGTGATCTTATTAAGAAGGCGGTAATCAATACAAGGTCTCAAAGAGCCATCCTTCTTGGCCACAAAAAAGAACCCTGCTCCCAATGGTGACGACGACGGGCGAATATGACCCTTCTCCGAGGATTCCTTTATATAACTCCGCATAGCGGCGTGCTCTGGCACAGATAAATTAAACAGACGGCCTTTAGGAAACTTACTACCAGGAATCAAATTAATAGCACAATCGCAATCCCTATGAGGAGGTAGGGCACCGGATTTGGGCTCTTCAAATACATCCCGGTAATCTGATAAAAACTCAGGGACTTCAGAAGGAGTGGAAGGCGAAATTGACAATGTCATGGAAATTTGGGTTGGATAAATCTACCCGTGTGTGCTGCGGCCGCTCCCAATTATTTCTGAGCCCTTAAAGAATGAGTCTGACACGTGGTGACAGCTTGACATTCAATCAAAGACTGGACATTTATTTCCTGATACATAGTTTTTATAATAGCATATAGAAAGGTGTGGTTTGGGCGGTTAGTTAATTAACATACAATTCAGTTATTGGTTATCTGATATATATGGAATATTGTGATTAATGCGCATATGACTGCTGATTATGCAACTAAAATGTAGCTCTCGGTATGTAGGGCAAAGTTGAGGCATCTGACCAGGACTTAATACATTTGGCACTGTTGATCTGCCATTTCAGAAGACTCAGCGGTATCAGTCCCAAACATCTGGTCCAACTTCCCGTTTTTAAGGTGTTTGAGACATAGCGGAAAGTACCGAGCACAATCTGGCCTAGCTCATGTGGTAAAATTGAGCAATTGATTATAAAGTAGCTGAGTAGATAGATATATATTTGCTTTTGTGTAAGTATATGTGATTTAAAGGAATATATATATGATTTAAAGGAGTATACATGCAAGTGAGATCTACATGATATACATATTTCTATCACAATCCCCCCTTAGATATCACTTGCCCTAAGCCTAGCCTCCTGTCCCAAAGCGCTGCAACTCTTTTGTGCTGCCGGCGATCTGACGCAAACCTAGTGTCTACGCCCTACACCGTACAGTCTTTCGCAATGAGCGATCAGGAGATCTGTCCCTAAACGGGGGTAGAAACATGCATGGTCTCATATTGGCGACTCTGTGCGATCAGTTCCACATATTCGTCGTCATCAGGATTGGAGGAGCCATCAGGTGGGTGAATCTGAATTCGGATAGGTTCGTCCAGGAGGAGATGCGGCATCAGGTTTGTTGTTTCCTTTACTGTCTTTTCCATCATCAGGATCATTCTGGCTTAGGCGTATCTTCTGGTACGGGAGCCTTCTTGCAGTGCGATGCGTGGATCCAAGTGGGCCTTCCCTCTAGTTTCACAGAGGTTGGTGTCGTCAGCAGCACTTGGAAGGGACCGTCAAATCTGGGGTCGAGCGTTCTCCTCACAAACTTCTTCACCAACACCCAGTCTCCTGGTTTCAGGGAGTGTGAACCGGGTACCGATCCTGGATCTGGTAATGAAGAGAAAACTCGAGAATGGATGTTAGCAAGTTTCTTGGTGAGCTGAATTACATAAGCAGACAAAGTATCATATTGCATTGTCAACTGCTGAGGGAAGAATACCCCTAACCGAGGGCTGGACCCAAACAGAATCTCATGAGGTGACAACTTTTCTGGGCCCCGGGGAGTGTGCCTGACACTAAACAGTGCGATGGGGAGTGTTTCATGCCATGGTTTGCGTGTCTCTTGGGCAACTTTTAGCATCCTGTTTTTGAGTGTCCCATTCAGTCTTTCTACTTTCCCGCTACTCTGGGGGTGGTAGGGAGTGTGTAGGCCTAAGTCTGACCCTACTGCTGACCAGATCTCCCTTGTGAGGTTTGCTGTGAATGCGGGCCCCTGATCACTCTCTATCACTTCTGGGACCCCGTATCTGCACACGATCTCTGAGAGTAGCTTCTTTGCAGTAGTCTTTGCTGACTGATTCCTCACTGAGAAAGCTTCTGGCCATCCTGAAAATACGTCCACGACCACAAGGGCATATTCGAATCCCCCACTTGGCGGCATCTGAATGTGGTCTATCTGGATCCTCTGAAAGGGGTACAGCGGTCTGGCAAGATGATGTGTGGGAACTTTCTCCATTCTTCCAGGGTTGCATTTGCCGCAGGTCAGACAGCTGCTAGTGAACTTGGCTGTTAGGGTGGAGATCCCTGGAGCGAACCAGTAAGCACCAATCAGATCATTCATCTGTGTCTTTGATCTGTGCGTGGGCCCATGTGCCCACTGGACCACCATAGGGTACATGCTTCGGGGTAAACAGGGTTTGTAGTCCATTGAGTATACTCTTCCTTCTTGATGTGTTGCACCCTTCTGCATCCAATTCTCCTTCTCCTCCTTTGGGGCTTGTTCTTGCAACTTCTTGAATAGATCCCAAGACGTCATCTCATCTGGTGTCTTGTCCTCAGTTGCCACGTAGTAGCCGTCCGGCTCTACGACCTCTCCCATTTCTCCATACTGTCTTCCTTTGGCGGCTTCTTTGGCTGCCATATCTGCCATGTTGTTGCCCCGTGCCTCTACTGTGTTCAGTTTTCCATGTGCTTTGACCTTCAGTACTGCCACCATTTTTGGGAGTTGGAGTGCGCTCAGTAGATCTTTAATAGCTCCATGATGCTTTACGGTTGTTCCATTTGCTGTGATGAAGTCTCTTGCAGCCCAGATGGGTCCGAAGTCGTGTGCTATGCCATGCGAATACCTTGAATCGGTGTAAATGTTCGCAGTTTTGCCTTCTGCAATCTGGCAAGCCTTCGTCAGCGCTATCAGTTCTGCTTCTTGGGCTGACAGGCTAGGTGGCAGACTCCTGGACCACAGGATTTCTTGATTGCTGGTCACTGCACATCCCGTGTGAAATCTTCCTTCATCATCTGCAAATCTGGAGCCATCTACATAGAGGATCAACTCTGGGTTGGCCAGTGGCTCTTCTGCCACATTGGGTAGTCCTGCTGTTTCCTGTTGCATGATGCTGAAACAATCATGATCATCTGGTCGGAGCAAATCCAGATCCTTGTGGAAGGTATCATGCAGATTTCGATCTGGAGGGTCCATATCTGTATCCCCCCTTGGGAGTGGGAGTAGAGTGGCTGGATTGAGGACTGTACATCTGGAGATGGTGACGTTGTCAGGCAGTAGTAGTGAGCACTGTAGACGAAGATGTCTTGCGGTGGAGAGATGTTTTGGCTGGGTTTGATTGAGAATTGCTGAGATGTCATGTGGAGCCAGGATTTCCAGAAGATGTCCAAGAATGATGTCAGCTGTTTTGTCCAGGAGGGCGTGTGCTGCAAATACTGCTCTCATGCAGGAGGGGGCTCCCCTTGCAACTGGATCCAGGCGAGCTGAAAAATAGCCTAGAGGTCTCTGTCTTCCCCCGTGAGTCTGTGTCAGGACTCCAGTAGCATGGCCTTCTTTCTCCATCAGGTAGAGACGGAATGGCTTCTCGTAGTCAGGTAGGCCTAGCGCTGGCGCTGAGACTTCTGAGTCTTTTAGCTTCTTGAACGAACTGAAGGCCACATCTGTTAGCAGGAATGGGGTTACGTTAACGCAGTCATACAGAGGTTGCATTAGGACTGAGGCATCAGGGATCCAGGTTCTGCAGTACGATACTAGACCAAGAAAAGCTTGTAGTGCCTTTGGAGATGTTGGGGGAGCCATCCTCTCCACTGTGGTCTTCCGGTCATCTGTCAGGTGTTTAGTCTGGTGAGCAATGCAGTGCCCAAGGAATGTAACTCGCTTCAGACACCACTGGACTTTGTTCTTCGAGACCTTGCAGTGTTGTTTCGCCAGGTAGAGTAGGAGAGACAAGGAATGTGCTTTACACGTGTCAAAGTCAACTGCACAAAGGAGTAGATCGTCCACGTATTGTAGCAGGGTCACTTCTGCATGTTCTGTGATCCAGTTGGCGAGAACTGTGGACATTGCTTTGGTGAATTGCGAGGGGCTGTTCTGGGCCCCCTGGGGCATCACCGCCCATGTGTACTGTGCCCCCTGATGTGTGAAGGCAAACAGGAACTGGTCGTCTGGATGGAGGGGAACACTGAAGAAAGCATTTGCCAGGTCGATCACCGTGAACACTGTTGCTGTGGAAGGCACATTTGAGAGCAGGGTGTGTGGATTCAGCACAATTGGAGTTTCAAATACTGTAGCGTCATTCACCGCTCTTAGGTCATGTACCATTCTGAACTTGGCTGGCTCTCCTTTTACAGTCTTTTTCTTGACAGGGAAAAGCGGGGTATTGCAAGGAGAGGTGCAGGGGACAACGACCCCTATTTCCAGGAACACCTTCAATTGGTCTGAGACGGCTTGACTCTGTGCAATGGACAAGGGATACTGGGCCTTACGAGGATATGGAGTACCTGGCTTGAGTGATAGCTGCACCGGGGCAACTTGAAGTTTTCCCACATCTGGGGGTCCCTTAGACCATAGACTTTCTGGTACTACGTCCAGTACCTCCTTGGGTAGGCCTTCATGGGTTGTTTGAGGTTCCTGTAAGGCTGCCAGCATGACTGACTCTTCCTGGGTCAGAGGTGAAGAAAGGGTCACGGTCCCATCTTCCTGGAACACTATGGTTGCTTTTAGTTTCTGTAGAAGGTCTGCCCCCAGTAGGTTGAGTGGGCAGGTTCTTGACACCACAAACTGGGATAGGATAGAGTGTCCTGGCTGAGTGCACACGCTCAGAGGCTTTGTAAGCTGAGAATTTCTGACTTGACCGTCGATGCCTACGCAAGACACAGAGGTTTCTGATAGGCAGGTAGGGTCAGGGAGTTCCACATGTCTCATCACACTTCTGGCTGCACCAGTGTCCACAAGAAAAGACCTGACAACGCCATCCACTTTCAGGGTAATTTGAGGGGTTGGTCCTGCTGAAGGGGTTTTGCATGTCAGGAGCGTGGTGTCTTGCGGACCTGGCTTGCCCCTGTCCTATGGATGGGGCGCTTCACTGTCCACCTTGTCTGCTCCTCGGCTTGCTCCTCTGGGCAGGGTCTTGGGTTGTGGTGGAGCTCTGCACCGGCTCTGGTAATGACCCAATTTGCCGCAGTTGAAACATCTGACGTTCCTTCTGTCTCGGTATTGCGGTGGCTCTTCAGAGTCTATGGCCGCCATAAGGGGTGTTGTCCTGGTTGGGACTCGATCCCTTTGGCTACGGTGAGCAGGGTGTCCATTGCTATTGATCTGTACTCGGGTCTAGCCACTATCAGTGGCTTCTTGATTGGTTCTCTGAGTCCATGCACAAAGGCCTGTGCCAACATCTGCCTGTGTATCTGATCATGAATGGTGAAGCCCAGGTCCTGGAAAACCTGCATTAGGGTATGTGCATACGTCCGGATTTTTTGCGTTTTTTTGCGGAATTTCGCTATAAAAACGCTATAAATCTGCATAAAAAATGCTAAAATTATGCATCCTATCATTTAGAATGCATTCCGCATTTTTTGTGCAGATGTATGCGTTTTTTTCCGCAAAAAAAACGCAATCCGCAAAAAGAATGGACATGCTCATTCTTTTTGCGGATTTTTTGCGGATTTAATAGCAAAACTGGCATTCAGGGAAAAAAAAACGCAAAAAATCCGCAAAAAATCCGCGCAAAAACCGCACAAAAAACGCGCAAATTCCGCGAGAAATCCGCGCGGAAAAAAACGCGAATTTCTGGCAGAATTCTCAGGATTATGTCAAGAAAAAAACCTGACGTGTGCACATACCCTTACTCTGCCATGAAACTTCTCCACAGTCTCTGTCTTCTCCTGACTCATGTCATGTAAGCTGAGGGCCTGTCCGGCCAGCCTGCCTTTGGCCCACTCTCTGAGTTGTTCAATCAGCTTCGGCCCTGACACCCAGGCATGTACGTCTAAGTCTGCTGAAAACTTGAAGTGTTCTTTCATGATTGGCCAGAAGGCATCACCTGCCTTTATCTCCATCACGGCCCACAGATCATTCCAGGTGGCTGCATATGTGCGCTGGTTCTGCTGCATTCTTCTGTAGAATGGCATGGGGTGCATCTCTGGTTCTGGAAGATTGTTGAGGATACTGGTCACCTGACTTGGGGTGAAGTGCACATAGTGTAATGGTGGTGCTTCTATCTGCCCCTGTCTCCTAGGTGCCCGTGGGTTTTTCTTTCTAGTACTGGGTAGCATGTATGAAGTCCCCTCTTCATCATCATCAGAGGAATAGTTGTGATAGAGTGCACTGGGGTCATGCAGTGGCTGATAAGCGGTCTTGGATATTGTCTTTTTGTGAGAGGATGTGTCCCCACCCTGCTGAGGCTGTGGAGGATTATAGTTCCATTGTGGTGTGAATGTTGGCTGCTCTGACCAGGGATACTGATCACCATCTGATGGTGATGCCTGTCTCCCCCCCCGTCCCCGGACCTGAGCTGCCTGCTGCTGGGTTTGCCTGGGGGAAGCCTGCTGCGGCTTGGGGGGTGCCTTTTACTGGGGGATCTCCACCCTCCTCCCCTGATACCATGACTGTCAGAGGCTGGGCTGTATTGGGAACATAGAATGTGCCTTGTGCTGTGAGCACTGGATACAGAAACACCACACTGCCTGGACTCGGCACCTGCCTGACAGGCAGCAGATCAGGAGAAGAAGAGTGTGGCCCAGAGTAAGGAAAAGATGGGTGATTTAGAGGAGGGGGAGAGAGAGGAGGAGATGAAAAGTGTGAAGGAGGTGGGTGTGGTGTAGGAGAAGGAGGTGAAGAAGAAGGAGGTGGGTGTGGTGTAGGAGGAGGAGGTGCGGAATAATGAGAAGGGTGAGGAAGAGAAAGAGGAGGAGAAAGAGGTGGAGAAGAAAGAGGAGGAGGACAGGGCAGTGCAGAAGACCGAGAGGAAAAAGATGGAGAAGAAAGACAAGAAGAGAATTCCTTCTTCTTTGATGCAGCCCGTGCCGGCATTGTCAGAGTAACAGTGCCATCTCCCTGTACCAAGTTTGGGCGGGGCGCACCACATGCTGAGCAAGTCTCCCTGTACAATGGATTCTGCTGGGTGCAGACTGCACACACCCAATATTTTTCATCCCCATATGGGGAAGGTGCTGATGGTTTAACACCTTTCCCTACTTTGTACACATAAAAATCACTTCCTGACTCCTTCACATATCTTTCAGTGCTCCCTAAACGTTGTAAGTCTGTAGCCACCTTATACCATGCTGTTGCAGTGGGCAGCAAGTTAGTATCAACTAGCTTTCCTTTCTTTCTTTTTAAGACATCATGCCATTCTGCAGATCTAAGTCTGCCTCCCTGATGCATTTCACATACTTTCATGAGCTGCCTGTAATTCTTCACATATCTGACACCTTCATGCTCCGCTACTATTTGAGGAGCCGTTTTCTCATCAGGAAGCAAAAGGCTCTCCTGTTGCTTGGCCAAATTATTCCCCATTGCAAAAAGAGAAATAAAAAACAACAATAAAAATCTCAAGTAGGTAAGTATATAAAAACACGAAAAATAGCAGAAAAAGGGAGCTTTCAAAAAATTGATGCAAGATGTTGAAATCAAAACATAAAAGAACCATAAAAAAAACTGGGTACACGATCCAAAACTCAGGATTTTCACAGAGAAGGAAGAAAAATAAATAAATAAAAACCCCTTTTAAACAAAAAAGGTGAAGAGGCAGAAAAGAAAAGAAACTTTGAAAAACTTAAAAGCCTAAAAACTTAAAAAATGCAACAAAACAACAGAAAATAAAATAAAATTAAAACGGCTTCTCTTCTCCCCCCCCTTTTTTTTTTGTACTCTGCGCTTAAATGCAGTCTGAGACACACTTCCCCTTTTTATCAGCAGCTGCTGTTATACCAAAAATCGCGTATGTCACAGCAAAAATGATAGATATCATTTAGTTTCACCTCTTCAAATAAATGTCATATATATGCAAAAACAGAAAACTTAGCAACAAAAAGAATAGGAAAAAAAAAAACGGTTGTGACCGTGTGATTTACAATGCATATATTTCTCCTAACTGCATGGAGGAGGGGAAGTTCTAAATAGAGAACAGACGGGGAGAGAGAAGGAGAAAAAAAAACTTCTTTTTCGATTCTACACAGTTAAGCGACAGTACGTGACATTAACAGACAAAGAACATTGACATCCAGGAGATTCGACACCCTCTTTATTATTTTGTGACACGTGCAGGAAGCGCTGGGAAAACAGACTACTGCCAATCGCACTGAGCACACCTATGCCCGGGCCACCTGAGTGAGAAACACAACAGGTGGGATTTCTACCACCCCGGTCCAACCTATCTAACTAGATAGTCGGCACTACGGGAATCTGCAGTAGCCCTCTAAGTTATCACTACCCGTACCTGGAGCCTGGGACCAGCTGCCCCGGGACTAACTGTCCCTCCTATGCACGAGAATCCTGCAATAACTTATCGAGCGATTTGACCTCCTGCGGTCTGTTACCCAGCAACCACAAACAGTCACTGTTCCTTGCTTCTCCCGGATGTTACACAAACACAGAACATATACACGGCACACAGCAGACACCTTGACTTATATCCCAGGGTTTAGGTTCAGGCTCAGACTTTTTACACTACCTGGGAATGCGGTGGTGACCACACCTGACCGGCTAAAGGTACAGACCTGGACTGGGCACAGGGGACATTCAGGTAAGATGATAGAATTTTCTTACCTTACTCTGATGGAGCTGCAGTCTCCATCCCGTGGGCCAAGGCCGTGGCCCGCACCCTCGTCTGTGCGGTCAGCCGGATCCCCTCCTGTGATATCTTCGTCCGGCCTCGCGGGGGCGCCACTTGTCATGGAAATTTGGGTTGGATAAATCTACCCGTGTGTGCTGCGGCCGCTCCCAATTATTTCTGGGCCCTTAAAGAATGAGTCTGACACGTGGTGACAGCTTGACATTCAATCAAAGACTGGACATTTATTTCCTGATACATAGTTTTTATAATAGCATATAGAAAGGTGTGGTTTTGGGCGGTTAGTTAATTAACATACAATTCAGTTATTGGTTATCTGATATATATGGAATATTGTGATTAATGCGCATATGACTGCTGATTATGCAACTAAAATGTAGCTCTCGGTATGTAGGGCAAAGTTGAGGCATTTGACCAGGACTTAATACATTTGGCACTGTTGATCTGCCATTTCAGAAGACTCAGCGGTATCAGTCCCGAACATCTGGTCCAACTTCCCGTTTTTAAGGTGTTTGAGACATAGCGGAAAGTACCGAGCACAATCTGGCCTAGCTCATGTGGTAAAATTGAGCAATTGATTATAAAGTAGCTGAGTAGATAGATATATATTTGCTTTTGTGTATATGTGATTTAAAGGAATATATATATGATTTAAAGGAGTATACATGCAAGTGAGATCAACATGATATACATATTTCTATCACAACAACAATGGAACATCACCATGTACCCCCTGACAACCCCAGCCGGACACAGACATAGATTTCCAATCCAACACTGGATTATGGACCTGTAGCCATGGCAACCCCAAAACGACCACATCATGCAGGTTATGCAACACCAAAAAGCGAATATCCTCCTGATGTGCAGGAGCCATGCACATGGTCAATTGAGTCCAGTACTGAGGCTTATTCTTGGCCAAAGGCGTAACATCAATTCCTCTCAATGGAATAGGATACTGCAAGGGCTCCAAGAAAAAACCACAGCGCCTGGCAAACTCCAAGTCCATCAAATTCAGAGCAGCGCCTGAATCCACAAATGCCATGACAGAATAGGACGACAGAGAGCAAATCAGAGTAACGGACAAAAGAAATTTTGACTGTACCGTACCAATGGTGGCAGACCTAGCGAACCGCTTAGTGCGCTTAGGACAATCGGAGATAGCATGAGTGGATTCACCACAGTAAAAACACAGCCCATTCCCACGTCTGTGTTCTTGCCGTTCAGCTCTGGTCAAAGTCCTATCACACTGCATAGGCTCAGGCCTATGCTCAGAAAATACCGCCAGATGGTGCACAGCTTTGCGCTCACGCAAGCGCCGATCGATCTGAATGGCCAAGGACATAGACTCATTCAGACCAGAAGGCGTGGGAAATCCCACAATGACATCCTTAATACAACAGCATGAAAATCTAGGAATTTAAAACTGCTTTTTTGTCAGATGTGAGCGAGCAGAAAATGCTGGCCTTTTTTTTGTACTGTAGTATTTTCTGGAGTGTCTTACAACATTTTTGGACACCATTTTGCTGATCAAAAATCTTTATCTGGTCAAAAAATATTTAGCTACAGTTCTTATATTTATCACTGTGTTTTCTAAGCCACAGGCATCGCATATGATATCATTGCATGAAATATTTTACAATTTTAGTACTCCAACATATTTTTTTTTAGTGTAAAAGCCTACTTATTGACACAATTTTGTTGGGCCCAAAAAAATCCAGGCCACATATTTAACAGTGTTCTATCTCCGTCAGATGCCAGATCTATCTGCTCTACAAATAGTTCTTTTTCAGGCCTACATTCTACTTTTTTGGCTCTTTGCTACTCTAAGTCTATACACTAGGGTTGAGCGACCTTGACCTTTTTAGAGTCGAGTCGTGTTTCGCGAAACCCGACTATCTTAGAAGTCGAGTCGAGTGGAATCGGCCGATTATGGCGAAAAGTCGGGTATCGCCCGAAACACGAAACCCAATGCAAGTCAATGGGGGAGCATAGTCGGCAGTGAGTGGAGGCCAGGAAAACACCTACACTGCCCATTTTAATGGCAAAAACATCCATTCTTGTTACAGAAGCTTGTCAATCGTAATTTAGCTTATAATAATTGGAAGGCATTTTAAATTGGGGGTCATTTGGCTAAAGTTGTGGGGGCTAGGGCTGGTTCAAGTAATTAGTGGGCCCAGGAAATCTGGACCACGTCACGGCAGTGGAGCAGGGAGAGGTAAGTATTTCAACTTTGCAAGTGCTGAGATCCTGAGCAAGCAGGGGGGGCCCACTCGTTGGCATTGGCACTGGCACAGGGCCCCTCAAAGTACAGCGGTGTGTTTGCACGGCGGGGGCGCCTCCCACCGGCAGCAACACTTTTGCGTACTATGAGAGGCCCTGTGCCAGTGACGTCGCCAACTAGTATTCCTCCCCCCACCTGATGAAGGAACCTGCACTTTCATCTGCACCTTCCTCTTTGTCCCCGTGTAAGGTGGTATGGTATGCGGGAAGAGGAACCTGACTTTCAGCAGGGTCACAATCTTGCTGTGTAGCGTGCATGGGGAATTTTGCGTTATGGGTCAATGTACCAGCAGACTCATCTATCACTGGCTGGGCAATGGGCAGGATGAGGAGGAAACACAGATATAGGCCCAAAGAATAAAGTTGGCTAAATGCAGTTCAAAATTGGTAACACAGGACTAACCAGGGGGCATTGCAGTGGAGGACAACTGGAATGAGAGGCTGACACAGAGAGTAGGCCCAAATCAGTAAGTAGTCGAAATGCAGTTCAAAATTGGCAACCGTAGTAAACAGGCGGCACAGCTTTGTTCAGTGGAGGAGAACAGCAAGGAGTGGCAGACACCGATAGTAGGCCCCAACCCAAATAGTAGGCCAAATGCAGTCTAACATTAACAACTACTTAACGAGAGCCTGAAAATGGAATTTCAGGACAGGAAACCAGGAGAACAGCAAGGAGTGGCAGACACCGATAGTAGGCCCCAAACCAACTAGTACGCCAAATGCAGTTGTTCCATTTAACCACAATTTAATGAGAGCCTGAAGATAGAAGTTCAGGAAAGGCAACCTGGAGAACACCTTGGAGTGTAACACACCATCTCTCTACACCCCATACCCAATTTGTAGGCCTAATGCAGTGTAGTTTCCAACAACTACTAAACGAGAGCATGAAGATCGAAGCAATGGAGAGGAAACCTGGGGAACACCTTGGAGTGGAACACACCATCTCTCTACACCCCATACCCAATTTGTAGGCCTAATGCAGTGTAGTTTCCAACAACTACTAAACGAGAGCCGGAAGATCGAAGCTCAGGAAAGGCAACCTGGAGAACACCTTGGAGTGGAACACACCATCTCTCTACACCCCATACCCAATTTGTAGGCCTAATGCAGTGTAGTTTCCAAGAACTACTAAACGAGAACCGGAAGATCGAAGCTCAGGAAAGGCAACCTGGAGAACACCTTGGAGTGGAACACACCATCTCTCTACACCCCATACCCAATTTGTAGGTCTAAAGCAGCGTAGTTTCCAACAACTACTAAACGAGAGCATGAAGATCGAAGCAATGGAGAGGAAACCTGGGGAACACCTTGGAGTGGAACACACCATCTCTCTACACCCCATACCCAATATGTAGGCCTAATGCAGTGTAGTTTCCAACAACTACTAAACGAGAGCCGGAAGATTGAAGCTCAGGAAAGGCAACCTGGAGAACACCTTGGAGTGGAACACACCATCTCTCTACACCCCATACCCAATTTGTAGGCCTAATGCAGTGTAGTTTCCAACAACTACTAAACGAGAGCATGAAGATCGAAGCATTGGCGAGGAAACCTGGGGAACACATTGGAGTGGAACACACCATCTCTCTACACCCCATACCCAATTTGTAGGCCTAATGCAGCGTAGTTTCCAACAACTACTAAACGAGAGCCGGAAGATCGAAGCTCAGGAAAGGCAACCTGGAGAACACCTTGGAGTGGAACACACCATCTCTCTACACCCCATACCCAATTTGTAGGCCTAATGCAGTGTAGTTTCCAAGAACTACTAAACGAGAGCCGGAAGATCAAAGCTCAGGAAAGGCAACCTGGAGAACACCTTGGAGTGGAACACACCATCTCTCTACACCCCATACCCAATTTGTAGGCCTAATGCAGTGTAGTTTCCAACAACTACTAAACGAGAGCATGAAGATCGAAGCAATGGAGAGGAAACCTGGGGAACACCTTGGAGTGGAACACACCATCTCTCTACACCCCATACCCAATTTGTAGGCCTAATGCAGTGTAGTTTCCAAGAACTACTAAACGAGAGCCGGAAGATCGAAGCTCAGGAAAGGCAACCTGGAGAACACCTTGAAGTGGAACACACCATCTCTCTACACCCCATACCCAATTTGTAGGCCTAATGCAGTGTAGTTTCCAAGAACTACTAAACGAGAGCCGGAAGATCGAAGCTCAGGAAAGGCAACCTGGAGAACACCTTGGAGTGGAACACACCATCTCTCTACACCCCATACCCAATTTGTAGGCCTAATGCAGTGTAGTTTCCAACAACTACTAAACGAGAGCATGAAGATCGAAGCAATGGAGAGGAAACCTGGGGAACACCTTGGAGTGGAACACACCATCTCTCTACACCCCATACCCAATTTGTAGGCCTAATGCAGTGTAGTTTCCAACAACTACTAAACGAGAGCATTAAGATCGAAGCAATGGCGAGGAAACCTGGGGCACACCTTGGGGAGGCAGACACCGTTAGTAGGCCCTACCAAAGTTGTACCCCCAATGCAGTTTTAAAATTCCTAGAGGCTGAAAACAAGACTATTGACGCTCAGCTTTTTTCAAAGGAACACAGCTGAATTGAGTGGCGCAGACAGACACAGGTAGTAGGACTTAAACCAAAAATGTGGCTCACTGCAGCTTAAAAAAGTTACAGGGGTACACAAGCAGCAGTGCTCTGGGCAGTGGAGGACAATTTCAATAGTGGACCGCAGACAGACTTTGTACGCCTACTATTAAAAAAAGGATGCTCTATGCAATTAAAAATAGGTTCCAGGGGTCCACGGGCAGCAGTGGTGTGGTCAGTGGACGAGTATTGGAAGGAGGGACCGCAGACAGGCGTAGTAGGCCTAACATAACAAAATTAGGCTGTAGACACTGTAAAATTGGTTCCAGGGGTACACGGGCAGCAGTGGTGTGGTCAGCGGAGGAAAATTGGAATTAGGGACTGCAGACAGACTTTGTAGGCTGTCCCCTGTGGACCATGCATCCAGCACATTAACCCAGTGCGCCGTAATGGACACGTAACTTTTTGTGGACATGCCTACTGGTCCATGCGTCTCTTGTCAGGTGCACCTTTCTACTGTTTGATTGCCTGAGTGCTATGACAATGCATTCTTTTTCATGCCGGTGGAGGGCTGGGATGGCTTTTCTCGCAAAAGAAATGTCGACTGGGTAGCTTGAACCGTTGCACAGCGTAGTTCATCTGGGTTTTCTAAATATAAAACAAAGAAAAAAAGGAGGCTACATGCACTTTCAGCTGGGTTCCAGGGGTACACGGCCAGCATTGGTCTGTTCAGTGGAGAACTATTGGAAGGAAGGACCGCAGACACGCTTCGAAGGCCTAACATAATAACAGATGGCTGTAGGCAATTTTAAATTGGTTCCAGGGGTACACGGGCAGCAGTGGTGTGGTCAGTGGAGGCCTAGTGGAAGGAGGGACCGCAGACAGACATCGAAGGCCTAAAATAAAAAAATTGGGCTGGCTGTAGGCAATTTTAAATTGGTTCCAGGGGTACACGGGCAGCAGTGGTGTGGTCAGTGGAGGCCTAGTGGAAGGAGTGACCGCAGACAGGCATCGAAGGCCTAACATAATAACACATGGCTGTAGGCAATTTAAAATTGGTTCCGTGGGTACACGGGCAGCAGTGGTGTGGTCAGTGGAGGCCTAGTGGAAGGAGTGACCGCAAACAGGCATCGAAGGCCTAACATAATAACACATTGCTGTTGGCAATTTTAAATTGGTTCCAGGGGAACACGGGCAGCAGTGGCCTGGTCAGTGTAGTAGTAGTAGAAAGAACGGACCGCAGATAGGCATCGAAGGCCTAAAATAAAAAAATTGGGCTGGCTGTAGGCAATTTTAAATTGGTTCCAGGGGTACACGGGCAGCAGTGGTGTGGTCAGTGGAGGCCTAGTGGAAGGAGTGACCGCAGACAGGCATCGAAGGCCTAACATAATAACACATTGCTGTTGGCAATTTTAAATTGGTTCCAGGGGAACACGGGCAGCAGTGGCCTGGTCAGTGTAGTAGTAGTAGAAAGAACGGACCGCAGACAGGCATCGAAGGCCTAAAATAAAAAAATTGGGCTGGCTGTAGGCAATTTTAAATTGGTTCCATGGGTACACGGGCAGCAGTGGTGTGGTCAGTGGAGGCCTAGTGGAAGGAGTGACCGCAGACAGGCATCGAAGGCCTAACATAATAACACATGGCTGTAGGCAATTTAAAATTGGTTCCGTGGGTACACGGGCAGCAGTGGTGTGGTCAGTGGAGGCCTAGTGGAAGGAGGGACCGCAGACAGGCTTCGAAGGCCTAACATAAAAAAAGGGCTGTTGGCAATTTAAAATTGGTTCCAGTGGTACAAGGGCAGCAGTACAATGGTCAGTGGAGGCCTAGTGGAAGGAGGGACAGCAGACAGGCTTCGAAGGCCTAACATAAAAAAATAGGGCTGTTGGCAATTTAAAATTGGTTCCAGGGGTACACGGGCAGCAGTACAATGGTCAGTGGAGGCCTAGTGGAAGGAGGGACCGCAGACAGGCTTCGAGGGCCTAACATAACAAAAATGTCAATACAATGGTATTGTCAGTGCCAGGCATTGAAGGATGTCAGCGCATAGACTAAACATTGGTGGAGCTGTGAGAGATAATTTTGCAAGTGGTAGAGCACTGTTTGAGCTGGGGGGGGGAACTGTCTTGTGGCCGGCGGTACAGGCACAGGGCCCCTCATATTACAACGGTGAGTCTGACGTTGGGTGCGCACCACCACCGCCAGAGACACTTTATTGTACTATGAGGGACCCAGTGGCAGTGCCGTCGACCAAAAGCGGGCACACCCACCTCTTCAGACAAACAGCACTCTCACGGGTGCTGGCGCCAAGTGGCGATACCACGGCCCCGTGTGGGGAGTTTGGCCATTTAGTGAGGTGTAGACATGTCGTATGCTGGACAATCAGGTGCAGAAAATTACGAGATTGGAAAAGTCATTCAGAATAGTCCACAGGCAAGACCTTTTCATAGGAAAGCTAGGTGTCAGCCGGGCAAGGTGGGGCAAAAGATTTCGAAATCCAGTTGTGGTTCATTTTAATGAAGGCTAGATCATCTACATTTTGGGTAGCCAGACGAGTCCTTTTTTCTGTTAGTATTGAACCTGCAGCACTGAATACTCTTTCTGATAGGACACTAGCTGCCGGGCAAGCAAGCTCCTGCAATGCATATTCTGCCAATTCTGGCCAGGTGTCTAATTTGGATGCCCAGTAATCAAATGGGAATGACGGTTGAGGGAGAACGTCGATAAGGGATGAAAAATAGTTTGTAACCATACTGGACAAATGTTGTCTCCTGTCACTTTGAATTGATGCTGCAGTACCTGTCCTGTCTGCGGTCATAGCAAAATCACTCCACAACCTGGTCAGAAAACCCCTCTGGCCAATGCCACTTCTGATTTCTGCCCCTCTAACACCTCTGGTCTGCTGGCCCCTGCAGCTCGTGTGAGAACGATCACGGGCGCTGTATGCAGGGAATGCCAGAAGCAAACGGTCAACAAGAGTTGATTGTTTGGTTGCTAATATTAGTTCCAAGTTCTCATGTGGCATTATATTTTGCAATTTGCCTTTATAGCGAGGATCAAGGAGGCAGGCCAACCAGTAATCGTCATCGTTCATCATTTTAGTAATGCGTGTGTCCCTTTTGAGGATACGTAAGGCATAATCCGCCATGTGGGCCAAAGTTCCAGTTCTCAAATCTGCGGTTGTGCTTGGTTGAGGGGCAGTTTCAGGCAAATCCACGTCACTTGTGTCCCTCAAAAAACCAGAACCCGGCCTTGCCGCGCCAACAATTTCCAGTGGCCCCGGAAAAGCTTCCTCATTAAAAATATAATCATCCCCATCATCCTCCTCGTCCTCCTCCTCCTCTTCGCCCGCTACCTCGTCCTGTACACTGCCCAGGCCAGACAATGGCTGACTGTCATCAAGGCTTTCCTCTTCCTCAGCTGCAGACGCCTGATCCTTTATGTGCGTCAAACTTTGCATCAGCAGACGCAATAGGGGGATGCTCATGCTTATTATGGCGTTGTCTGCACTAACCAGCCGTGTGCATTCCTCAAAACACTGAAGGACTTGACACATGTCTTGAATCTTCGACCACTGCACACCTGACAACTCCATGTCTGCCATCCTGCTGCCTGCCCGTGTATGTGTATCCTCCCACAAAAACATAACAGCCCGCTTTTGTTCGCACAGTCTCTGAAGCATGTGCAGTGTTGAGTTCCACCTTGTTGCAACGTCTATGATTAGGCGATGCTGGGGAAGGTTCAAAGAACGCTGATAGGTCTGCATACGGCTGGAGTGTACGGGCGAACGGCGGATATGTGAGCAAAGTCCACGCACTTTGAGGAGCAGGTCGGATAACCCCGGATAACTTTTCAGGAAGCACTGCACCACCAGGTTTAAGGTGTGAGCCAGGCAAGGAATGTGTTTCAGTTGGGAAAGGGAGATGGCAGCCATGAAATTCCTTCCTTTATCACTCACTACCTTGCCTGCCTCAAGATCTACAGTGCCCAGCCACGACTGCGTTTCTTTCTGCAAGAACTCGGACAGAACTTCCGCGGTGTGTCTGTTGTCGCCCAAACACTTCATAGCCAATACAGCCTGCTGACGTTTGCCAGTAGCTGCCCCATAATGGGAGACCTGGTGTGCAACAGTGGCAGCTGCGGATGGAGTAGTTGTGCGACTGCGGTCTGTGGACGAGCTCTCGCTTCTGCAGGAGGACGAGGAGGAGGGGGTGCGAACGGCTACAGCCAACTGTTTCCTAGACCGTGGGCTAGGCAGAACTGTCCCAAACTTGCTGTCCCCTGTGGACCCTGCATCCACAACATTCACCCAGTGTGCCGTGATGGACACGTAACGTCCCTGGCCGTGCCTACTGGTCCATGCATCTGTTGTCAGGTGCACCTTTGTGCTCACAGATTGCCTGAGTGCATGGACGATGCGCTCTTTAACATGCTGGTGGAGGGCTGGGATGGCTTTTCTGGAAAAAAAGTGTCGACTGGGTAGCTCGTAGCGTGGTACAGCGTAGTCCATCAGGGCTTTGAAAGCTTCGCTTTCAACTAACCGGTAGGGCATCATCTCTAACGAGATTAGTCTAGCTATGTGGGCGTTCAAACCCTGTGTACACGGATGCGAGGCTAAGTACTTCCTTTTTCTAACCATAGTCTCATGTAGGGTGAGCTGGACTGGAGAGCTGGAGATCGTGGAACTAGCGGGGGTGCCGGTGGACATGGCAGACTGAGATACGGTGGGAGATGGTATTGTTGCCGCTGGTGCCCTAGATGCAGTGTTTCCTACTACGAAACTGGTGATTCCCTGACCCTGACTGCTTTGGCCTGGCAAAGAAACCTGCACAGATACTGCAGGTGGTGCGGAAAATGGTGGCCCTACACTGCCGGAAGGGATGTTGCGTTGATGACTAGCTTCATTGGCCGAGGGTGCTACAACCTTAAGGGACGTTTGGTAGTTAGTCCAAGCTTGCAAATGCATGGTGGTTAAATGTCTATGCATGCAACTTGTATTGAGACTTTTCAGATTCTGCCCTCTGCTTAAGGTAGTTGAACATTTTTGACAGATGACTTTGCGCTGATCAATTGGATGTTGTTTAAAAAAATGCCAGACTGCACTCTTTCTAGCATCGGATACCTTTTCAGGCATTGCAGACTGAGCTTTAACCGGATGGCCACGCTGTCCTCCAACAGGTTTTGGCTTTGCCACGCGTTTTGGGCAAGATACGGGCCCGGCAGATGGAACCTGTTGCGATGTTGATGCATGCTGCGGCCCCTCCTCCTCCGCTTCAGAACTGCTGCCGCCTGCACCCTGTTCCCCCAATGGCTGCCAATCGGGGTCAAGAACTGGGTCATCTATTACCTCTTCTTGTAGCTCGTGTGCAACTTCGTCTGTGTCACCGTGTCGGTCGGTGGTATAGCGTTCGTGATGGGGCAACATAGTCTCATCAGGGTCTGATTCTTGATCATTACCCTGCGAGGGCAATGTTGTGGTCTGAGTCAAAGGACCAGCATAGTAGTCTGGCTGTGGCTGTGCATCAGTGCACTCCATGTCAGATTCAACTTGTAATGGGCATGGACTGTTAACTGCTTCACTTTCTAAGCCAGGGACGGTATGTGTAAAGAGCTCCATGGAGTAACCCGTTGTGTCGCCTGCTGCATTCTTCTCTGTTGTTGTTTTTGCTGAAGAGGACAAGGAAGCGACTTGTCCCTGACCGTGAACATCCACTAACGACGCGCTGCTTTTACATTTACCAGTTTCACGAGAGGAGGCAAAAGAGCTAGAGGCTGAGTCAGCAAGATAAGCCAAAACTTGCTCTTGCTGCTCCGGCTTTAAAAGCGGTTTTCCTACTCCCAGAAAAGGGAGCGTTCAAGGCCTTGTGTAGCCAGACGACGAACCTGGCTCCACAGCTCCAGACTTAGGTGCAATATTTTTTTTCCCATGACCACCTGATGCTCCACCACTACCACTACCCTCATTACCAGCTGACAATGAACGCCCCCGGCCATGACCTCTTCCATCAGACTTCCTCATTGTTTTAAAAACGTAACCAAACTAACGGTATTTGTTGCTGTCACACAACTTACACGGTGAACTATAACTTCAGTATGATTTAGCTACCCCTTTACAGGTGGGTGAGACCGCAAGGAAAATCAGGCACAATGTTACACACTCTGTTTTTGGTGGCAACAAATGAGAGAGATGCCACACACGCAGGACTGTCACTGAAGCACAAATGTAAATATTAATCTCCCACTGATTTGTTTTTTTTTTTTTTTTTTCAGGGAGACTTTAGAAAAAAAAATAATAGAATAAAAAGATTTTTTAAGGAAGAATTTAGAAACCAAATAAAATAAAATGATTTCTTCAGGGAGAATTTAGAAAACAAATAAAACAAAAAATAGGCTTTCTATGGCCCACTGAGTGAGAGATGACGCACACAGGAGTGAGGAGTGGCACACAAGCCCAGAGGCCAATATTGTTCTCCCAATGATTGATGTAGTGATTTTTTCAGGTAGATTTTGGAACCCAAATCAAGCAAAAAAAAATAGGCTTTCTATGGCCCACAATTGGAGAGAGAGAGAGAGATGGCACACCCAGGAGTCAAGACTGGCACACAAGCAGAAAGGGCAATATTAATCTCCCACTGATTTGTTTTTTTTGTTTTTTTTCAGGGAGACTTTAGAAAAAAAAAATTAATAAAAAAAAATGATTGTTTCAGGAAGAATTTAGAAACCAAATAAAATAAAATGATTTTTTCAGGGAGAATTTAGAAAACAAATAAAACAAAAAATAGGCTTTCTATGGCCCACTGAGTGAGAGATGACGCACACAGGAGTCAGGAGTGGCACACAAGCCCAGAGGCCAATATTGTTCTCCCAATGATTGATGTAGTGATTTTTTCAGGTAGATTTTGGAACCCAAATCAAGCTAAAAAAATAATAGGCTTTCTATGGCCCACAATTGGAGAGAGAGAGAGATGGCACACCCAGGAGTCAAGACTGGCACACAAGCAGAAAGGGCAATATTAATCTCCCACTGATTTGATTTTTTTTTTTTTCAGGGAGACTTTAGAAAAAAAAAATAATTAAAAAAATTGATTTTTTTCAGGAAGAATTTAGAAACCAAATAAAATAAAACGATTTTTTCAGGGAGAATTTAGAAAACAAATAAAACAAAAAATAGGCTTTCTATGGCCCGCTGAGTGAGAGATGACGCACACAGGAGTCAGGAGTGGCACACAAGCCCAGAGGCCAGAATTTATCTCCCACTGATTGATTTAGTGATTTTTTCAGGTAGATTTTGGAACCCAAATCAAGCAAAAAAAATTATAGGCTTTCTATGGCCCACAATTGGAGAGAGAGAGAGAGATGGCACACCCAGGAGTCAAGACTGGCACACAAGTAGAAAGGGCAATATTAATCTCCCACTGATTTTATTTATTTATTTTTTTTCAGGGAGACTTTAGAAAAAAAAAATAAAAAAAAATTATTTTTTCAGGAAGAATTTAGAAACCAAATAAAATAAAATGATTTTTTCAGGGAGAATTTAGAAAACAAATAAAACAAAAAATAGGCTTTCTATGGCCCACTGAGTGAGAGATGACGCACACAGGAGTCAGGAGTGGCACACAAGCCCAGAGGCCAATATTGTTCTCCCAATGATTGATGTAGTGATTTTTTCAGGTAGATTTTGGAACCCAAATCAAGCTAAAAAAATAATAGGCTTTCTATGGCCCACAATTGGAGAGAGAGAGAGAGATGGCACACCCAGGAGTCAAGACTGGCACACAAGCAGAAAGGGCAATATTAATCTCCCACTGATTTGATTTTTTTTTTTTTCAGGGAGACTTTAGAAAAAAAAAGAATAAAAAAAAATGATTTTTTCAGGAAGAATTTAGAAACCAAATAAAATAAAACGATTTTTTCAGGAAGAATTTAGAAAACAAATAAAACAAAAAATAGGCTTTCTATGGCCCACTGAGTGAGAGATGACGCACACAGGAGTCAGGAGTGGCACACAAGCCCAGAGGCCAATATTTATCTCCCACTGATTGATTTAGTGATTTTTTCAGGTATATTTTGGAACCCAAATCAAGCAAAAAAAATAATAGGCTTTCTATGGCCCACAATTGGAGAGAGAGAGAGAGATGGCACACCCAGGAGTCAAGACTGGCACACAAGCAGAAAGGGCAATATTAATCTCCCACTGATTTTATTTATTTAATTTTTTTTCAGGGAGACTTTAGAAAAAAAAAATAATTAAAAAAAATGATTTTTTCAGGAAGAATTTAGAAACCAAATAAAATAAAATGATTTTTTCAGGGAGAATTTAGAAAACAAATAAAACAAAAAATAGGCTTTCTATGGCCCACTGAGTGAGAGATGACGCACACAGGAGTCAGGAGTGGCACACAAGCCCAGAGGCCAATATTTATCTCCCACTGATTGATTTATTGATTTTTTTCAGGTAGAATTTAGAACCCAAATCAACCCAAAAAATAAATAGGCTTTCTATGGCCCACTATTTGTGAGAGAGATGGCACGCTCAGGACTGGCACACAAGCCCAGAGGCCAATATTAATCTCCCTTTTTTTTTTCAGGGAGAATTTATAAAACCAAAAAAATAAAAATAAATAGGCTTTCTATGGCCCACTATTTGTGAGAGAGATGGCACGCTCAGGACTGGCACACAAGCCCAGAGGCCAATATTAATCTCCCACTTTTTTTTTTTTTTTTCAGGGAAAATTTATAAACCCAATAAAAAAAATAATAAATAGGCTTTCTATGGCCCACTATCTGAGAGAGAGAGATGGCACGCTTAGGACTGGCACACAAGCCCAAAGGCCAATATTAATCTCCCTTTTTTTTCAGGGAGAATTTATAAAACCAAAAAAATAAAAATAAATAGGCTTTCTATGGCCCACTATTTGTGAGAGAGATGGCACGCTCAGGACTGGCACACAAGCCCAGAGGCCAATATTAATCTCCCACTTTTTTTTTTTTTTTTTCAGGGAAAATTTATAAACCCAATAAAAAAAATAAATAGGCTTTCTATGGCCCACTATCTGAGAGAGAGAGATGGCACGCTTAGGACTGGCACACAAGCCCAAAGGCCAATATTAATCTCCCACTGATTGAGTTATTGATTTTTTCAGGTAGAATTTAGAACCGAAATAAAGCAAAAAAAAAAATAGGCTTTCTATGGCCCACTGAGTGAGTGATGATGCACACAGGAGTCAGGAGTGGCACACAAGCCCTGAGGCCAATATTTTTCTCCCACTGATTGATGTAGTGATTTTTTCAGGTAGATTTTGGAACTCAAATCAAGCAAAAAAATAAATAGACTTTCTATGGCCCACTGAGTGAGAGATGGCACACACAGGAGTCAGGAGTGGCACACAAGCCCTGAGGCCAATATTTTTCTCCCACTGATTGATGTAGTGATTTTTTCAGGTAGATTTTAGAACCCAAATCAAGCAAAAAAATAAATAGGCTTTCTATGGCCCACTGAGTGAGAGATGGCACAGACAGGGATGGCACTCTAGCAGAAATGCCAATCTTAATCTCCCACAAAAAAAAAAGGAACTGTCCTTCAATTACTGTCTCCCTGCAGTAATCTCAGCCAGGTATGGCAGGCAGCAATAAGGAGTGGACTGATGCACAAATTAAATAAAAAGTGTGGACAAACAAACAAGATAGCTGTGCAGAAAGGAAGGAACAAGAGGATTTGTGCTTTGAAAAAAGCAGTTGGTTTGCACAGCGGCGTACACACAGCAATGCAGCTATCAGGGAGCCTTCTAGGGCAGCCCAATGAGCTACAGTGCTGAAGGAAAAAAAAAATGTAGCTTCCACTGTCCCTGCACACCGAAGGTGGTGTTGGACAGTGGAAATCGCTACAGCACAAGCGGTTTGGTAGTTAATGGACCCTGCCTAACGCTATCCCTGCTTCTGACGAAGCGGCAGCAACCTCTCCCTAAGCTCAGATCAGCAGCAGTAACATGGCGGTCGGCGGGAACGCCCCTTTATAGCCCCTGTGACGCTGCAGACAGCAAGCCAATCACTGCAATGCCCTTCTCTAAGATGGTGAGGACCAAGACCTATGTCATCACGCTGCCCACACTCTGCGTTTACCTTCATTGGCTGAGAAATGGCGCTTTTCGCGTCATTGAAACGCGACTTTGGCGCGAAAGTCGTGTACCGCATGGCCGACCCCGCACAGGGGTCGGATCGGGTTTCATGAAACCCGACTTTGCCAAAAGTCGGCGACTTTTGAAAATGAACGACCCGTTTCGCTCAACCCTACTATACACTATTTTGGGGTAAAAATTAAAAAAAAATACAGGCCACATATTGAACAGTCTGTTTTCTACGTCAGACTCCAGGTCTATATGTGCTCTCCAAATCGTTGCTTTTCAGGCCAACATTCCACTTTTTGGGCTGTCTGCTACCCTAGGTCTATACACTATTTTGGGGTAAAAAATAAAAAAATACAGGCCACGTATTGAACAGTCTGTTATCTCCGTCAGACTCCTGGTCTATCAGTGCTTTCCAAATAATTGCTTTTCAGGCCTACATTCCACTTTTTTGGCTGTCTGCTACCCTAGTTCTATACACTGTTGTGCGTGAAAGCCAATCCCCTGTGAACGGTGCATGTGAAGATGCCTCCTGCCCTGCAACTGCCGTTACCCAGACTCAATTAGCACCATCATCAAGCACGTCCATGTCCTTCTCCTAGCGCAGCCTTCAGTTAACCATACCACAGTTATTGGAATGCAAATGGAAGTACACCTCCAAAGCCCCACAAGCCACAGTACTAAATTCACAAATTTCTCATCTGTTTGTGTTTGAAATGTTGCCTTTTAGGCTCATTGAGATGTAAGCTTTCCGCAACCTGATGTCGGCGGCCATCCCAAGGTATTCGGTCCCCAGCCACCACTTTTTCTCCCATTGTGCCATCCCAGCATTACACACTTGGACAAGTGCGTGTGTGCAGGGACGGTACATCTCGCTGATGGCACACTGGGTTAACATTGTGGAAGCTGGGACCCAGTCAGACCTTGGGATGGTGCACATCCTCCCAACCCTAGGGATTGCAGGCCCTATGTCAATCTGGGTTGCCCCCACAGTCTACAGCTCCTGCACCACCTCTTCCACCTCCTCTTCAGCCTCCATCTCCGAAATGAGCACATCAGTCAGAAGCTGGAAGCACTGCAGCACTGCCTCAGCCAAGCACCAACAGGCTGTGCTGAAGCTAATCTGCTTAGGTGACAAACCGCACAATGCTGAAGATTTGTGGACAGCTCTGAAAGAGCAGTCAGATCTTTGGCTGACACCGCTGAACCTACAGCCATGCATGGTCTTGTTTGACAATGGCCGGAACCTGGTAGCAGCTATGAGGCGAGGCAAGCTCACACATGTGCCTTGCCTGGTCCATGTGCTTAACCTCGTGGTTCAGCATTTTCTTAAAACCTACCCGGAGCTTCCGGATCTGCTTAAGAAAGTACGCCGACTGTGTGCCCATTTTAGAAAGTCAGATACAGCTTCAGCCACCCTTGTCATGCTTCAGCAGCGTTTGCAGCTTCCTGCTCACTGACTGGTGTGTGATGTCCCCACGCATTGGAACTCTAAACTGCATATGTTGGAAAGGATTTGTGAGCAGAAGAGGGCAGTTGTTGACTACCAGCATCAACAAGGATGTTGTTATTTAGTTCAGACTCAACACATAAGACCTCAAGAAACACACACGGATGTAAGACATCTGTAACATCCTGCAAAACTTTGAGGAGTCCACCAAGATGGCATGCGGCGATGATGCAATAATTAGCATCACCATCCGGCTTCTCTGCATTCTGAAATGGTCTCTACTCACAATTAAAGAGGATGCATTGCAGGTGGAGCACGAGGACATGGAGCAAGGAACCATGCAGGGTGATTACACAAAGCCCAGCCTCATGTCATCCCAACGTGGATTGGTTGACAATGAGGAAGAGGAGGAGGAGGAAGAACAGGAGCTACTCTCATGCAGAATAGTTGGTACTACAAGCACAACTGTCATACCGTCTGTTCAGCATGGATGGCCTGAGCACAGGGCGGAGGAGGAGGATTCCTTAGTAACTTGTCCTGCTGTTGAGGACACAGAAGGTTTTCCTATTACCAGTCTGGCACTCATGGCTGACTTTATGTTCCGCTGCCTATCCCGAGACCCTCGTATTGTAAAAATGTTGGTAGACAGTCATTACTGGGCGGTTGCACTTTTAGACCCACATAACAAGGAGAACTTTCAATTTCTTGATCCAGAGGCAGACAGGTGTATTAAAATGGTGCAGTACCAAAGGGCTTTTGTTGCAGAATTATTAAAAAAATTCCCATTTGAAAACGCTGGCGTCAGATGTCACAGTCCGTTGGACAACCAAGGAGTACAGGTAACAGAGACACAACTCCAATCCAGCAGTGGCAGGGCAACACTGGCAAAGTTCTGGGACAGTTTTCTAAGGCTCTCCCATTGCCCTGGCCAAGAGGCGCAGGGTAATGTCACAAGGAATGGAATGTTTGGGAAGATGTTGAGGGAGTACCTTGCTGACCGTACCAAAGTCCTCTGTGATTCCTCTGTGCCTTTTAATTATTGGTATCCAAGCTGGACATGTGGCATGAACTGTCTCTCTATGCTTTGGAGGTCCCGGCCTGCCCTGCCGCTAGCATTTTGACAGAGCAGGTTTTTAGTGCCGCTTGTGGAAATATAACAGATAAGCGCATTCGCCTATCAAATGAAAATGCAGACAGGCTGACTCTTATAAAAATTAACAAGGGTTGGATTGGGCAAGACTTCTCTATACCACCAAATGACAGCAAAACATAACCTCCAATACAGTGTCTTTTTGGGAGGTGTATTCCCATTCACATCTTCACACCCACACATTGGTATACGCTTCCTGATTTTGGCTATTTCGTGTCCTCCTCCTCCTTCTCCTCATCCTTCTCCTCATCCTCATCACCCAGCACTACTAGAATGCCAGGGTGATCGTGTTCTGTGATGCTACAGCCAGTTTATTTTTTTCTAGGGTGTCTATGAGGCCCGTAAAAATATTTTAAAAAATGTAGCCCCATGTGGAAATGTTTGTCAGCCCATGCACTTAGTGTATGGGCCTTATAAGTATAGGAGACCTGCTACTTTAAATTGGGAAAACATTAATAGGGGGACATCCTCCACGTCTCTTCAGACACCTCCACTAGAGGACGAGGGTGAAGGTATTCCATGATGCAACAGTCACTCTAATTTTTGGCAATGGTGTTTATGATGCCTCTAAAGAATTTAAAAAGAAAGTAGATCCCCCCAAGGTGAAATGTTTGTCAACCCTTACACTTAGTGTATGGGCATTCCAAGTATAGGTGAAGAGCTCTTTTTTAATGTGAACTTTTTTTATGAGACCCTCCTCCACATTTCTTCCAAGGGAGATTGTGGTGCGTGCAAATTACAGCCAGGCCTTGCATACACTTCATAGACAAGATTTATGGTAATAAAAAAAATAATAGGTACTTTTGTTTCATGTGGCCATCCACTACATGGTTTCAATGGGTCATTGGAGTGCATGTAACATTGGTGCAGGGCAGGCCTTGCATTCACCGCATAAGCAATCAGTATGAGAGACACACTTTTTTCTAACGGGAAAAATTTTGTCCTGAGGCCCTCAAGTACGTCTGCTGTCACAGTTATGGGGCTGTATGTAACATTGATGCAGGCCAGGCCTTGCATTCAATGCATAAGCAAACAGTATGGAAGGCGCACTTTCCTCTAATGAGAACAATTTTGTCATTATGCCCTCAAGTATGTCTGCTGAAAGGGTTATTAGGGTGCATGTAACGTTGGTGCAGGGCAGGCCTTGCATTACATGCATAAGCAGACAGTATGGGAGACACTCTTTCTTCTAATGGGAACAATTTTGTCATGAGGCCCTCAAGTACATCTGCTGAAACGGTTATTGGGGTGCATGTTACTTTGGGGCATGGGAGGCCTTGCATTCAATGCATAAGCAAACAGTGTGGGAGACATACTTTCTGCTAATAGGAACAATTCTGTCAAGAGGCCCTCAAGTACATCTGCTGAAACGGTTATTGGACTACATGTAACTTTGGGGCAGGCCAGGCCTTGCATTCAAAGCAACATATTTTCAGGAGGCCCTCTTGTACATCTCGAGAAAGAGGTATTGGGGTGCATTCTAATTTTTGGCAGCCCAGCCACTCACTGCATAGGCAATAACAGTATAGGAGACCCACTGTTTAATGGCACTTTAAGAAGATTAATGCTGATGCCCTTCTAAAAATAGGCTCTGTGACTTTAAGAGTCCCTCCTTCATAAATGAAACAAGATGTGTCTCCTTATGTGTCACACAACACATGGCCAGCTAGGGTTGTTAAATGTTGCAATGACATTACCCAGTAAATGCATTTGTATTGTTGAAAGCGATGCTAAAGTTGAAAAAATGTATCAAAAACGCTGCGTGTGAACGTAGCCCAAGTGGTGGAGGAACATTTTTGTTTGGGGTTAGTTATTTTGCCTTATATACAAGTGATTACCCTGGAAAGGATGTTCCTTAACATGTTTCCCAGCAAAATCCATTTTGGTTTCGTTTTTGTATGTTTTTTGGTGCTCCTGTTAAAATGTCATGAAACTGTGACATTGTTTAAAGCTGTGACCTAGGAGTCAGAAATGCTGTTTCCATCATTTTCAGACGTTTTTAGACCTTAAAAAGACCCCTGGGGGGATCATGGTAAAAATGCTTGGGTCTCCCATACACTAACATTGGGCTCGTTGTTCTGTCCAAGTACCCGAGTATTACAAATTGTTCGACTCAAGCAACGAGCACCTGAGCATTTTAGTGCTGGCTCATCACTTGTGCTTACCCATATTGTAGGTTGGTGTCCCCAGGGCCTGGTTCAGTCCTGACACGCATTTCGCGGTAGCTTTTTCACTGTCCATGCATGTCTAGTTTGCATGTGACTGCATGTATGTGTCTACCTGCTCCCAGCGCCAGTGAATCCTGTCAGTACCCAGACTTGAACCCCAAGCCTGATCAATCACTGGACAACCCCTATAATGTAATTGGCATGCTCCGGAAACATATAATTTATATACCCTAAGGCTTTGTTCCCATGGTCAGGAAACGCTGCGGGTTGGACGCTGCATACATTAGCAGCGTCCAACCCACAGGGTACAGATATTACAGCATAGTGGATGGGATTTGAAGAAATCCCATCTCTACCATGCGTCCTGAGATGCCTCCGGCTGCCCTGCGGAGACGGACATGTGGCGCATCTTTCGAGACCGCAGCATGTCAATTAATGTTGCAGAAATGCTCAGTCTCCCCAAGATAAAAGTCCCATCCAATGTATTGGGCACGGTGATTCCGCATGGTTCAAGTAACACATGCGGAATCACCTGTGTTCAAAAGCCGGCAGCGCTTTGGACGGAGCGGACATGTACTGCGTCCAAAGTGCTGCCGGTTCCTGACCATGGGAACATACCCTAACAGTTTGTCTTTGGAGAAAGGAAGGAAACTAGAGTCTTAGAAGTAAACCCATGTAAACACAGGGAGAACATGCAAACACACAGAACAGCAGTGCTGCAAAGCAACAGCGCTAACCACTGAACCACCATGCTGCCCAGATTGTTTGGGGTATTTCTTCAGATTATTACCTACTTTAGGCCACATGGTGCATTTTAAACACCCATCCACATCCCATCCTGTACATGCCTGACATTATTTATATTGTTGCCCAATGATTTTGCTTTATGTTTTTTTCTTGATATTAATGGAAGAATTGCAAGATGACAAGGTCATCCTAATTATCCTAATATATCCTGCCCAAGATATTATGTATTGCAGTGTATTGCCTAGGCAATCAAGAGATTGCAGTTTAAAGTCATTTAAGTAGACTAACTAAAAAATAAAAATTGAAAAACTAAATATATATACACTACGCAAAAAATAAAGTGAACACTCAAACAACACAACGTAATGCCAAGTAAATCATACTTCTGTGAAATTATCCTGTCCAGTTATGAGTCAAAGCAACAACGATTGTGAGTCAGTTTCTCCCGCTGTTGTGCAAACGGAACAGACAACACGTAGCAATGAAAGGCAATTAGCATGACAACCCTTATAAAGGAGTGGTTCTGCAGGGGGCTGCTCAGGTAGTGCAGCTTATCCAGAATGGCACATTACTGCAACCTGTGTCTGTCAGCATAGTGTACAGAGCATGGAGCAGTTACCCGGGGACAGGCCAATACACCAGGAGTCGTGGAAGGGGCCATAGGAGGGCACAACCCAGCAGCAGGACTGCTACATCCTCCTTTGTGCAAGGACGAACAGGAGGAGCACTGCCAGAGCCCTGCAAAATGACCTCCAGCAGGCCACAAATGTGCATGTGTCTGCACAAATGGTTAGAAACCGACTCCATGAGGATGGTCTGAGTTCCTGACATCCAAAGATGGGTGTTGTGGTCACAGCCCAACACCGTGATGGATGATTGGCATTTGCCACAGAACACCAGGATTGGCAAATTTGCCACTGGCACCCTGTGCTCTTCACAGATGAAAGCAGGTTCACACTGAGCACATGTGACAGAGTCTGGAGACGCCGTGGAGAGCAATAAGCTGACTGCAACATCCTTCAGCATGACCACTTTGGCAGTGGGTCAGTAATGGTGTGGGGTGGCATTTCTTTGGAGAGCCGCACAGCCATCCATGTGCTCGCCAGAGGTAGCCTGACTGCCATTAGGTACCGAGATGAGATCCTTAGACCATATGTTGTGAGACCATATGCTGGTGCGGTTGGCCCTGGGTTCCTCCTAATGCAGAACAATGCCAGACCTCATGTGCCTGCAGTGTGTCAGCAGTTTCTGCAAGATGAAGGCATTATAGCTATGGACTGGCCTGCTCATTCCCCAGACCTGAATCCGATTGAACACATCTGGGACATCATGTCTTGCACCATCCACCAATTTCACGTTGCACCACAGACTGTCCAGGAGTTGGCAGGTGTCCAGCTTTCATCTGGCAGGCCCGTATCTGGCCAAAAATGTTTGTCAAATCCAAAAACAGTTTTAGGACAGCTGAAAGTAGCACAGCGTGCAATGTCTGAAAAGGTAATCCATAGTAGAAAGAGTGCAGTGTGGGAATTTTTTAACCAATATCCGAATGATCAGTGCAAGGTTATCTGTAAGAAGTGCTCAAAGACCTTGAGCAGAGGGAAGAACCTCCTAAATTTAAATACAACGTGCATGCATAGACATTTAGCCAGCATGCACTTGCAAGCTTGGACTAACTACCAAACGTCCAGTACAGTTGGTGCACCTGCTCAGAATGAAGGTAGTCAGCAACTTTACATTGCTTCCCTCACAGTAAGCCCACCGGTTAGTACACCACCAGCAGCAAATGTGGAGGTATCGTCGCAAGGCCAAAGCAGTCAGGGAATCACAAGGTTCTTGGTAGGAAACACTGTAGGTAGGCCAACATCAAGAATACCATCACCAACCCTCTCTCAATCTGCCATGTCCACCACCACCCCCACTAGTTCCACCATATGCAGCTCTCCAGTCCAGCTCACCCTACAAGAGACTCTTGTTTGGAAAAGAAAGTACTCATCCTGTCATCCGCGTACACAGGGTATGAAAGCCCATATTGCTAGACTAATCTCGTTAGAGATGATGCCCTACCGGTTGGTTGAAAGCAAAGCTTTCAAAGCCCTGATGGCCTATGCAGTACCATGCTATGACCTACCCAGTCGACACTTCTTTGCGAGAAAAGCCATCCCAGCCCTCCACAGCATGTCAAAGACCGCATTGTCCATGCACTGAGGCAATCAGTCAGTAGAAAGGTGCACCTCACAACAGATGAATGGACCAGTAGGCATGGCCAGGGACGTTACGTGTCCATCACGGCGCACTGGGTTAATGTGGTGGATGCAGGGTCCACAGGGGACAGCCATAGTGGGACAGTTCTGCCTAGCCCACAGTCTAGGAAACAGTTGGCTGTAGGCGTTCGCCACCCCTCCTCCTCCTGAAGTGAAAGCTCGTCCACAGAGCGCAGTCACACGACCACTCCATCCGCAGCTGCCAGTGTTGCACAGGAGGTGTCCCATTATCGAACAGCTAGTGGTAAGCGTCAGCAGGCTGTGCTACAAATTAAGTGTTTGGGCGACAACAGACACACCGCGGAAGTACTGGCCAAGTACTTGCAGCAAGAAACTCAGTCATAGCTGGGCAGTGTACATCTTGAGGCAGGCAAGGTAGTCAGTGATAACGGAAAAAATGTTATGGCTGCCATAGCCCTTTCAGAACTGAAACACATTCCTTGCCTGGCTCACACCTTGAACCTGGTGGTGCAGTGCTTCCTGAAAAATTATCCGGAGTTACCAGCCCTGCTCCTTAAGGTGCGAAAACTTTGCTCGCACATCCGCCGGTCGCCCGTACACTCCAGTCGTATGCAGAACCATCAGCGATCGCTGAATCTTCCCCAGCACCGCCTAATAATCGACGTTGCAACAAGGTGGCACGAACAGAGGCGTGCTGTCATTTTTTTGTGGAAGGATACACATACACGGGCAGGTAGTTGGATGGCAGACATGGAGTTGTCTGGTGTGCAGTGGTCGAAGCTCCAAGACCTCTGTCAAGTCCTTCAGTGTTTTAAGGAATACACATGGCTGGTAAGTGCAGACGACGCCATCATAAGCATGAGCATCCCACTAATGCGTCTTCTGATGCAAAGTTTGACGCACATCAAGGAGCAGGCGTCTACAGCTGAGGAGGAGGGAAGCCTTGATGATAGTCAGCCATTGTCTGGTCAGGGAACTCTCCTGGACGAGGTGGCAGATGAAGAGGAGGAGGAGGATGATGGGGATGAATATTTATGGGATGAGGATGCTTCTCAGGGGAAGTAGAAACTGGTGACGTTGCAAGGTTAGGTACAGGGTTTTTGCGGGCCACAAGTGATATTGATTTGCAAGAAAGTGCTCCTCAACCCAGCACAATCAGTGAATTGACACCTGGAACATTGGCCCACATGGCAGAGTATGCCTTGCGTATCCTAAAAAGGGACCCCCGCATTATCAAAATGATGACCGATGACGATTACTGGTTGGCCTGCCTCCTGGATCCACGATATAAAGGAAAATTACAAAATATCATGCCACATGAGAACCTGGAGCACATATTGGCTACCAAACAAGCAACTCTTGTAGACCGTTTGGTTCAGGCATTCCCAGCACATAGAGGCGGTGATGGTTCTCACATGAGCTGTACGGGGCAACATGGCAGAAGTGTTAGAGGTGCACAAATCCGAAGTGGCGTTGGACAGAGGGGTTTTATGACCAGGTTGTGGAGTGATTTCACAATGACCGCAGATACGACAGGTACTGCTGCATCAATTCAAAGTGACAGGAGACAGGATTTGTCCAGTATGGTTACCACCTATTTTTCCTCCCTTATCGATGTTCTCCCAGAAAGGTCATTCCCCTTTGATTACTGGGCATCAAAAATAGACACCTGGCTTGAATTGGCAGAATATGCATTACAGGAGCTCGCTTGCCCAGCTGCTAGTGTGCTATCAGAAAGAGTCTTCAGTGCTGCTGGTTCAATACTGCCCGAAAAAAGGACACATCTGGCTACCCGAAATGTTGATGATCTAACCTTCATTAAAATGAACCAATCATGGATTTCAAATTATTTTGCCCCACCTTCCCCTGCTGACACGTAGCTTGCCTGAAAAATGTCGTAATATGAGGGGCCCTGTGCCAGTACCGCCGCCCACGAGAAAGTGGTCCCCCCCAGCTCGAACAGTGCTCTACCACTTGCAAAACTTACCTCTACCTGCTCCACCACTGTGTAGTCTGTGCTGTTAAATCCTGCAATGGCACTGACAATACAAATTTGTTGAAATGATAGATGATAGTAAAAATATACAGGGGCCCTGGCCTCCATTTAGACCAGTTAATACTTTGTGCCAGCTTCCACTGTCTACTACTCAGCAGTGGAGCCCACCCCTGTACCTAGCTATGCCACCAGTTTATTTATGAACATTTCTTTGGCTGACATTTAGCCCACTTTATTATTTTGGCCTACTAACTGTGTCAGCCACTTATTACAGTTGTCCTCCACTGAACAAAGCAATGCCGCCTGTGTACTCCTGTTACCAATTTTGAACTGCATTTAGCCTACTTTTTTATTTTAGGCCCACTAAGTCTGTGTGAGCCTCTCATAACAGTTGTCCTCCCCCTTGAAAAAAGCTATGCCGCCTGTGTTCTCCTCTTACCAATTTTGAACTGTATTTAGCCTACTTACTTACTTAGGCCTAGTAACTGTGTGAGCCTCTCATAACAGTTGTCCTCCTCCGCTGAAAAAAGCTATGCCGCCTGTGTACTCCTCTTACCAATTTTGAACTGCATTTAGCCTAATTACTTACTTGGGCCTAGTAACTGTGTGAGCTGTTATGAACAGGTAATTCAGAACCACAATGGACATTGAAGTTCAGAGCACACAAAGTGACCTGACAATTAACAAAAACAAAGGACGAGCTCTGAGACGTGGGAACTCTGCTGACCGCAATCCCTAATCCTAACACACCACACTAGAGATAGCCGTGGATTGCGCCTAACGCTCCCTATGCAACTCGGCACAGCCTGAGAAACTAACTAGCCCTGAAGATAGATAAATAAGCCTACCTTGCCGCAGAGAAATTCCCCAAAGGAAAAGGCAGCCCCCCACATATAATGACTGTGAGTAAGATGAAATACAAACACAGAGATGAAATAGATTTAGCAAAGTGAGGCCCGACTTACTGAATAGACCGAGGATAGGAAAGATAGCTTTGCGGTCAACACAAAAACCTACAAACAACCACGCAGAGGGGCAAAAACACCCTCCGCACCGACTAACGGTACGGAGGTGCTCCCTCTGCGTCTCAGAGCTTCCAGCAAGCAAGAAAAACCAATATAGCAAGCTGGACAGAAAAAATAGCAAAAATATCACAAGCAAAACTTAGCTTATGCAGGATAGACAGGCCACAGGAACGATCCAGGAGGAAGCAAGACCAATACTAGAACATTGACTGGAGGCCAAGATCAAAGCACCAGGTGGAGTTAAATAGAGCAGCACCTAATGACCTAACCTCATCACCTGAGGAAGGAAACTCAGAAGCCGCAGTACCACTCTCATCCACCAAAGGAAGCTCATAGACAGAACCAGCCGAAGTACCACTCTCGACCACAGGAGGGAGCTTGGCCACAGAATTCACAACAGTACCCCCCCTTGAGGAGGGGTCACCGAACCCTCACCAGAGCCCCCAGGCCGACCAGGATGAGCCACATGAAAGGCACGAACCAGATCGGCAGTATGAACATCAGAGGCAAAGACCCAGGAATTATCTTCCTGACCATAACCTTTCCACTTAACCAGATACTGGAGTTTCCGTCTCGAAACACGAGAATCCAAAATCTTCTCCACTATATACTCCAATTCCCCTTCAACCAAAACTGGAGCAGGAGGATCAATAGATGGAACCACAGGTGCCACGTATCTCCGCAACAATGACCTATGGAACACGTTATGGATGGAAAAAGAAGCTGGAAGAGTCAAACGAAAAGACACAGGATTAAGAACCTCAGAAATCCTATATGGACCAATGAAATGAGGCTTAAATTTAGGAGAGGAAACCTTCATAGGAATATAACGAGATGACAACCAAACCAAATCCCCAACACGAAGTCGGGGACCCACACAGCGCCTGCGGTTAGCGAAACGTTGAGCCTTCTCCTGGGACAAAGTCAGATTGTCCACTACATGAGTCCAGATCTGCTGCAACCTATCCACCACAGTATCCACACCAGGACAGTCCGAAGACTCAACCTGCCCTGAAGAGAAACGAGGGTGGAACCCAGAATTGCAGAAAAACGGCGAAACCAAAGTAGCCGAGCTGGCCCGATTATTAAGGGCGAACTCAGCCAAAGGCAAAAAGGACACCCAGTCATCCTGATCAGCAGAAACAAAACATCTCAGATATGTTTCCAAGGTCTGATTGGTTCGTTCAGTCTCGCCATTTGTCTGAGGATGGAAAGCCGAGGAAAAAGACAAATCAATGCCCATCCTAGCACAAAAGGCTCGCCAAAACCTCGAAACAAACTGGGAACCTCTGTCAGAAACGATGTTCTCTGGAATGCCATGTAAACGAACCACATGCTGGAAAAACAACGGCACCAAATCAGAGGAGGAAGGCAATTTAGACAAGGGCACCAAATGGACCATCTTAGAGAAGCGATCACAAACCACCCAAATGACCAACATTCTTTGAGAGACGGGGAGATCCGAAATAAAATCCATAGAGATATGTGTCCAAGGCCTCTTCAGGACCGGCAAGGGCAAAAGCAACCCACTGGCACGAGAACAGCAGGGCTTAGCCCGAGCACAAATCCCACAGGACTGCACAAAAGAACGTACATCCCGCGACAGAAACGGCCACCAAAAGGATCTAGCCACCAAATCTCTGGTACCAAAGATTCCAGGATGACCAGCCAACACCGAACAATGAACCTCAGAGATAACTCTATTCGTCCACCTATCAGGGACAAACAGTTTCTCCGCTGGGCAACGGTCAGGTCTATTAGCCTGAAATTTTTGCAGCACCCGCCGCAAATCAGGGGAGATGGCAGACAAAATTACCCCCTCTTTGAGAATACCCGTCGCCTCAGACAAACCCGGAGAATCGGGCACAAAACTCCTAGACAGGGCATCCGCCTTCACATTTTTAGAGCCCGGAAGGTACGAAACCACGAAGTCAAAACGGGAGAAAAACAGCGACCAACGAGCCTGTCTAGGATTCAACCGTTTGGCAGACTCGAGATAAGTCAAGTTCTTGTGATCAGTCAAGACCACCACGCGATGCTTAGCTGCTTCAAGCCAATGACGCCACTCCTCGAATGCCCACTTCATGGCCAGCAACTCTCGATTGCCAACATCATAATTTCGCTCAGCAGGCGAAAATATCCTGGAAAAGAAGGCGCATGGTTTCATCACCGAGCAATCAGAACTTCTCTGCGACAAAACAGCCCCTGCTCCAATTTCGGAAGCATCAACCTCGACCTGGAACGGAAGCGAAACATCTGGTTGGCACAACACAGGGGCAGAAGAAAAACGACGCTTCAACTCTTGAAAAGCTTCCACAGCAGCAGAAGACCAATTGACCACATCAGCACCCTTCTTGGTTAAATCAGTCAACGGTTTGGCAATGCTAGAAAAATTAGCGATGAAGCGACGATAAAAATTAGCAAAGCCCAGGAACTTCTGCAGACTCTTCAGAGATGTTGGCTGAGTCCAATCATAAATGGCCTGAACTTTAACAGGGTCCATCTCAATAGTAGAAGGAGAAAAAATGAACCCCAAAAATGAAATCTTCTGAACACCAAAGAGACACTTTGACACCTTCACAAACAAAGAATTAGCACGCAGGACCTGGAACACCATTCTGACCTGCTTCACATGAGACTCCCAATCATCCGAGAAGACCAAAATATCATCCAAGTATACAATCAGGAATTTATCCAGGTACTCTCGGAAGATGTCATGCATAAAGGACTGTAACACTGATGGAGCATTAGAAAGTCCGAATGGCATAACCAGGTACTCAAAATGGCCCTTGGGCGTATTAAATGCTGTTTTCCATTCATCGCCCCGTTTAATACGCACAAGATTATTCGCACCACGATGATCTATCTTGGTGAACCAACTAGCCCCCTTAATCCGAGCAAACAAATCAGACAGCAGCGGCAAGGGGTACTGAAATTTGACCGCAATTTTATTTAGAAGGCGGTAATCAATACAAGGTCTCGGCGAACCATCCTTCTTGGCCACAAAAAAGAATCCCGCTCCCAATGGCGACGATGACGGGCGAATATGACCCTTCTCCAAAGACTCCTTCACGTAACTCCGCATAGCGGCGTGCTCAGGTACAGATAAATTAAACAGTCGACCCTTAGGAAACTTACTACCAGGAATCAAATCGATAGCACAATCACAATCCCTATGCGGAGGTAGGGCATTGGACTTGGGCTCATGGAATACATCCCGGTAATCAGACAAGAACTCTGGGACCTCAGAAGGGGTGGATGATGAGATAGACAGAAATGGAACATCACCATGTACCCCCTGACAACCCCAGCTGGACACAGACATTGATTTCCAATCTAATACTGGGTTATGGACTTGTAGCCATGGCAACCCCAACACAACCACATCATGCAGATTATGCAACACCAGAAAGCGAATATCCTCCTGGTGCGCAGGAGCCATGCACATGGTCAGCTGGGTCCAATACTGAGGCTTATTCTTGGCCAAAGGCATAGCATCAATTCCTCTCAATGGAATAGGACACTGCAAGGGCTCCAAGACAAATCCACAGCGCCTAGCAAACTCAAAGTCCATCAAATTCAGGGCAGCGCCTGAATCCACAAATGCCATGACAGAATAGGAAGACAAAGAGCAGATCAAAGTAACGGACAAAAGAAATTTCGACTGTACCGTATCAATGGTGGCAGACCTAGCGAACCGCTTAGTGCGCTTAGGACAATCGGAGATAGCATGAGTGGAATCACCACAGTAGAAACACAGCCCATTCTGACGTCTGTGTTCCTGCCTTTCAGCTCTGGTCAAAGTCCTATCGTACTGCATAGGCTCAGGTTCATGCTCAGATAATACCGCCAAATGGTGCACAGATTTACGCTCGCGCAAGCGTCGACCGATCTGAATGGCCAAAGACATAGACTCATTCAGACCAGCAGGCATAGGAAATCCCACCATGACATCCTTAAGGGCTTCAGAGAGACCCTTTCTGAAAATAGCTGCCAGCGCACATTCATTCCATTGAGTGAGCACGGACCACTTTATAAACTTCTGACAATAAATCTCTATCTCATCCTGACCCTGACACAGAACCAGCAAATTTCTCTCTGCCTGATCCACTGAATTTGGTTCGTCGTACAGCAATCCGAGCGTCAGAAAAAACGCATCAATATTACATAATGCAGGATCTCCTGGCGCAAGGGAAAATGCCCAGTCTTGAGGGTCGCCACGTAATAAAGAAATAATGATCTTAACTTGTTGAACTGGGTCACCAGAGGAGCGGGGTTTCAAAGCCAGAAATAGTTTACAATTATTTTTAAAATTCAAAAATTTAGCTCTATCTCCAGAAAATAACTCAGGAATAGGAATTTTAGGTTCTAACATAGGATTCTGAACCACTAAATCTTGAATATTCTGTACATTTATAGCGAGATTATCAATCAAAGAGAACAGACCTTGAATGTCCATGTCCACACCTGTGTTCTGAATCACCCTGATGTAAAGGGGAAAAGAAAGACAGAACACAGTGCAAAGAAAAAAAAAAATTGTCTCAGAACTTCTCTTTTCCCTCTATTGAGAAGCATTAGTACTTTGGGCCTCCAGTACTGTTATGAACAGGTAATTCAGAACCACAATGGACATTGAAGTTCAGAGCACACAAAGTGACCTGACAATTAACAAAAACAAAGGACGAGCTCTGAGACGTGGGAACTCTGCTGACCGCAATCCCTAATCCTAACACACCACACTAGAGATAGCCGTGGATTGCGCCTAACGCTCCCTATGCAACTCGGCACAGCCTGAGAAACTAACTAGCCCTGAAGATAGATAAATAAGCCTACCTTGCCGCAGAGAAATTCCCCAAAGGAAAAGGCAGCCCCCCACATATAATGACTGTGAGTAAGATGAAATACAAACACAGAGATGAAATAGATTTAGCAAAGTGAGGCCCGACTTACTGAATAGACCGAGGATAGGAAAGATAGCTTTGCGGTCAACACAAAAACCTACAAACAACCACGCAGAGGGGCAAAAACACCCTCCGCACCGACTAACGGTACGGAGGTGCTCCCTCTGCGTCTCAGAGCTTCCAGCAAGCAAGAAAAACCAATATAGCAAGCTGGACAGAAAAAATAGCAAAAATATCACAAGCAAAACTTAGCTTATGCAGGATAGACAGGCCACAGGAACGATCCAGGAGGAAGCAAGACCAATACTAGAACATTGACTGGAGGCCAAGATCAAAGCACCAGGCGGAGTTAAATAGAGCAGCACCTAACGACCTAACCTGAGGAAGGAAACTCAGAAGCCGCAGTACCACTCTCATCCACCAAAGGAAGCTCATAGACAGAACCAGCCGAAGTACCACTCTTGACCACAGGAGGGAGCTTGGCCACAGAATTCACAACAGTGAGCCTCTCATATCAGCTGTCCTCCTCTGCTGAAAAAAGCTATGCCACCTGTGTACTCCTCTTACCAATTTTGAACTGCATTTAGCCTACTTACTTACTTGGGCCTAGTAACTGTGTGAGCCTCTCATAACAGTTGTCCTCCTACGCTGAAAAAAGCTATGCCGCCTGTGTACTCCTCTTAGCAATTTTGAAATGCATTTAGCCTACTTTTTTATTTTAGGCCTAGTAACTGTGTCAGCCACTCCTTACAGTTGTCCTCCACTGAACAAAGCAATGCCGCCAGTTTAGTCCTGTTAGCAATTTTGAACTGCATTTAGCCTACTTTCTTATTTGGGCCTACTAACTGTGTCACTGTCTGCCCTTCATTACAGTTGTCCTTCGCGGAACAAAGCAATGCCGCCAGTTTAGTCCTGTTGGCAATTTTGAACTGCATTTAGCCTACTTACTTATTTGGGCCTAGTAACTGTGTCAGCCACTCCTTACAGTTGTCCTCTGCTGAACAAAGCAATGCCGCCAGTTTAGTCCTTTTAGCAATTTTGAACTGCATTTAGCCTACTTACTTTTTGGGGCCTACTAACTGTGTCAGCCTCTCATTACAGTTGTCCTCCACTGAACAAAGCAATGCTGCCTGTTTAGTCCTGTTACCAATTTTGAACTGGATTTAGCCTACTTTCTTATTTGGGCCTATATCTGTGTTTCCTCCTCATGCTGCCCATTGCCCAGCCACTGCTAGATGAGTCTGCTGGTACATTGACCCAGACCACTACATTCCCCTTGCACTCTACACAGCCAGAATCTGACACTGCTGAAAGTCAGGTTCCCCTTCCCGCATACTATACCACCTTACACGGGGACAAAGAGGATGGTGCAGATGAAAGTGCAGGTTCCTTCATCAGGTGGGGGGTCATACTCGTTGGCACTGACACAGGGCCCCTCATAGTTTGCAAAAGTGTCTCTGGCAGTGGGAGGCGCCGCCCGCCGTCAATTACACCGCCATACTATAAGGGGCCTTGTGCCAGTGCCAACTAGTGGGCCCCCCCGGCTTGCTCAGCACTTGCAAAGTTGAAATACTTACCTCTCCCTGCTCCACCGCCGTGACGTATTCCGCGTTTCCTGGGCTCACGAAAATCTTGAGCCAGCCCTACCCCCCCACAACTTTGCCAAATGACACCCAGTTTTCAATGCCTAACTATTATTATAAAGTAAATTAAGATTGACAAGCTTAAGTAATAAGAATTGATGTTTTTGGCATTAAAATGGGCACTGTAGGTGTTTTCCTGTCCTCCACTCACTGCCGACTTTGATTCCCCATTGACTTGCATTGGGTTTCGTGTTTCAGTCGGCCCCCGACTTTTCGCAATAATCGGCCGATTTCACCCGACCCGATTTTTTAGAAAGTCGGGTTTCGCGAAACCCGACTCGATCCTAAAAAAGTAAAAGTCGCTAACTCTATTGGCGAGCACTGATATGGCATAATCCAGTTGACTGTTTAACACAAACCTACAGCGACATTATAGCCTATAGAAGAGTGCCACTTCATTTTATGAGTATTATGATAATACTAGCTGTTTCCAGCCAGCTAACGCTCGGCACGCTCATGCTATCTAATTAACGCTGCTGGTGATTAAACTAAAGTAAATAATGACAACATTCAATAGCGCTTACGCAAGTAGTAAATTAACTTAAAATGCAGTTAATAACAATAATGATCATTAAAAATCTGAATAATTCTAATAATACATTTTATTCACAGTGTAAAATCAAAAACAAACTGGATTTAGTAAGATGTGCGCTTTTATTCATTAGACAACCAAAAAAAAAAAAACACAATATCCTAAAAAAATGTTTTATTAATAATATTTAAAATCTCATTGATACCTAAATGTATGACTACCAACATCAAAAAACACCTGAGTCCGAGTGGGGTAGGAAAAATTCAGCAGGCAATAGTCCCTGTTAGTGGCCCTAGAGTAGCTCACGCCTACCTAACAGCGGAGGTTGGCACCCTAAAATTCGATGTGGCGCCCCGCTCCATGTAGCCTGTCCCTTCTTGCCCTACTGGGCCCTACCGACTACCCACGCCCAGACCCCAACATCATACACACAAAATGACCTAGGTCACACTAACAAGTGAAAAAGTGTAAAAAAAAGTGAAAAAAACAGTGTAACAAAAACGACTAAAAACATAACAGCAAGATAGTGCTGCGTAAATGTCCACAAGAATGCATGTACCCAATGGGCTATATCAGAAATGATCTAAATATCAATCAGTGGATAATTACTTGTATAGCCTATAGCGTAAATTGTAATTTTAGAAAAAACTATAAAGGTAATGATCAAAAAATGACCCAAGGGTACAATAGAGCACAGATGTCTTATGCTCAAAAAAACTAAGAGATCATAAAACAGATACCTCCAGTATGTATACTTGTCACTGTCTTCAGTTAATACGTAATGACCTGAAGGTCACCAAGGCAGGCCTATACACAGGACTTATAAAAAATAAACACAATGCTAGAAAAGAATGAAAAAACTCAACAAAATGAAAAAAAAGTTACATAGACGACATCCTCATCCTCTGGACTGGAGAAATATCTGCTTTCCACTCTTTTATGGAATCTCTAAATGAGAACCAACTGGGCCTCAGATTTACATATGAGGTGGGAGGAAGAGAGATTACATTTCTCGATGTAAAATTGTCCATCGAAGATAATGGTTCAATAAAGACTACTCTGTTTCGTAAGCCAACGGCGGCCAATGGCCTGCTAAGGTGGGAAAGTTACCACCCGACCCCACTGAAACGTGGGATACCAAAAGGACAGTTTTTAAGGTTGAGGAGAAACTGCTCTGAAAACAGAGACTACCAAAATAAAGCAAGAGATCTAAAACAAAGGTTTACGGATCGTGGATACCCTAGAGCCCTGCTGGAGGAAGCTAATTACCATGCTAAAACCATAGAGAGGGCAACATTGCTTCACCATGGGACAAATGACAATGAGGCTTCTAAAACAAGACTCATTGGTACATTTGATGACCAGCAGGAAAAGGTCATGGGTGTATTAAGGAAACACTGGGGGATTCTGAGAACAGACCCAGACCTGAATAAATGGATCTCCCCTTACCCGTCTGTCACCTATAGGAAAGGAAGGATCCATTAGAGATATGGTGGTTAATAGCCACTATAATCCACCAAAAACGAAAGAGACGTGGCTTGCTAATAGATCCTTGGGGACTTTCAGATGTGGTCACTGCAGCTTCTGTAACTAAATTGCACCATCTACCACTTTTCAGAGCTCTGTGGCAAAAAAGATATACAAAAATAGACAATTTGGCAATTGTAAAACAGAGGGCGTCGTTTATGTCTGCACGTGCTCCTGCCCCATGGACTACGTAGGTAAAACAAAGCGTCAGCTGTGGGTCAGAATGGGCGAACATCTTGGAGACATAAGGCATAAGCGAGATTCCCCACTAGCTAGGCATGTCAATTCTGTACATAACGGGGATGCTGATTGTATCTCGTTTAAAATCATTGAGGTAGTATACCCCTCCATTAGACAGGGTGACTGGGACAATAAGATCCTTCAGCGAGAATGTATGTCTTCAGTTAATACGTAATGACCTGAAGGTCACCAAGGCAGGCCTATACACAGGACTTATGAAAAATAAACACAATGCTAGAAAAGAATGAAAAAAACTCAACAAAATGAAAAAAAAGTTTATCTCTGTTGGATACCTAGTGCAGTGTATCTCAAATCCAGAATAGCAGATGTAAGGGCTCACTCAATAGGTGGTCATCTGTACACACCCTCACAGTCATATATGGAGAGCTTCAGATACATGAAGTAAAAAACTAACAAAATGATCAAAGAAAAAAGAAAAAATGAAAAAAAAATGAAAAAAAAAATATATAGCAATGTTAGTTAGTGACCATTATATTTCACATGGATACATCTGCTATATCAGGATACCACATGAGTCTTGTTTTAGAAGCCTCATTGTCATTTGTCCGAGGGTGAAGCAATGTTGCCCTCTCTATGGTTTTAGCATGGTAATTAGCTTCCTCCAGCAGGGCTCTAAGGGTATCCACGATCCGTAAACCTTTGTTTTAGATCTCTTGCTTTATTTTGGTAGTCTCTGTTTTCAGAGCAGTTTCTCCTCAACCTTAAAAACTGTCCTTTTGGTATCCCACGTTTCAGTGGGGTCGGGTGGTAACTTTCCCACCTTAGCAGGCCATTGGCCGCCGTTGGCTTACGAGACAGAGTAGTCTTTATTGAACCATTATCTTCGATGGACAATTTTACATCGAGAAATGTAATCTCTCTTCCTCCCACCTCATATGTAAATCTGAGGCCCAGTTGGTTCTCATTTAGAGATTCCATAAAAGAGTGGAAAGCAGATATTTCTCCAGTCCAGAGGACGAGGATGTCGTCTATGTAACTTTTTTTTCATTTTGTTGAGTTTTTTCATTCTTTTCTAGCATTGTGTTTATTTTTTATAAGTCCTGTGTATAGGCCTGCCTTGGTGATCTTCAGGTCATTACATATTAACTGAAGACAGTGACAAGTATACATACTGGAGGTATCTGTTTTATGACCTCTTAGTTTTTTTGAGCATAGGACATCTGTGCTCTATTGTACCCTTGGGTCATTTTTTGATCATTACCTTTATAATTTTTTCTAAAATTACAATTTACGCTATAGGCTATACAAGTAATTATCCACTGATTGATATTTAGATCATTTCTGATATAGCCCATTGGGTACATGCATTCTTGTGGACATTTACGCAGCACTATCTTGCTGTTATGTTTTTAGTCGTTTTTGTTACACTGTTTTTTTCACTTTTTTTTTACACTTTTTCACTTGTTAGTGTGACCTAGGTCAATTTGTGTGTATGATGTTGGGGTCTGGGCGTGGGTAGTCGGTAGGGCCCAGTAGGGCAAGAAGGGACAGTCTACGTGGAGCGGGGGTGCCACATCGAATTTTAAGGTGCCAACCGCCGCTGTTAGGTAGGCGTGAGCTACTATAGGGCCACTAACAGGGACTGTGTCAGGAATACATTGGCTACTATTGCCTGCTGAAGTTTTCCTACCCCACTCGGACTCAGGTGTTTTTTCATGTTGGTAGTCATACATTTAAGTATCAATGAAATTTTAAATATTATTAATAAAACATTTTTTTAGGATATTGTGTTTTTTTTTTGGTTGTCTAATTGATTATATCCTTATATTATCTTAGCTGGTTGTTCGTTTTTATTCATTCCAGCATCTAAACAAATTTCATAACGAAACATAAATTAAGGATTGTGTGTGGTGATGTGGTGGGGGGCAGGATTATGTGTGGTGATGTGGTGGGGGGGCTGGAATATGTGTGGTGATGTGGTGGGGGCGGGATTATGTGTGGTGATGTGGTGGGGGGGCGGAATTATGTGTGGTGATGTGGTGGGGGGGCGGGATTATGTGTGGTGATGTGGTGGGGGACGGGATTATGCGTGGTGATGTGGTGGGGGGCGGGATTGTGTGTGGTGATGTGGTGCGGATTGTGTGTGGTAATGTGGTGGGGGGCGGGATTGTGTGTTGTAAAGTGGTGGGGGGCGGGTTTGTGTGTGGTAATGTGGAGGGGGGAATTGTGTATGGTAAAGTGGTGGGGGACAGGATTGTATGTGGTAATGTACTGTGGGCGGGATTGTGTGTGGTAATTGTATGTTCTCTCCGTGCTTGCGTGGGTTTCCTCCGGGCACTCCGGTTTCATCCCACATTCCAAAGACATACTGATAGGAATTCTAGATTGTGAGCCCAATCGGGGACAGTGATGATAATGTGCGCAAACTGTAAAGCGCTGCGGAATATGTTAGCGCTATATAAAAATAAAGATTATTATTATTATTATTATGTGGTGAGGGCGGGATTGTGTGTGGTAATGTGGTGGGGGTGGGATTATGTGTGGTGATGTGGTGGGGGGCGGGATTATGTGTGGCAATGTGGTGGGGGCAGGATTATGTGTGGTGATGTGTTGGGGTGGCGGGATTATGTGTGGTGATGTGGTGGAGGGGCGGGATTATGTGTGGTGATGTGGTGGGGTGCGGGATTATGTGTGGTGATGTGGTGGGCGGGCGGGATTATGTGTCGTGATGTTTTGGGGGGCGGCATTATGTGTGGTGATGTGGTGGGGGTTGGATTATGTGTGGTGATGTGGTGGGGGCGTGATTATGTGTGGTGATGTGGTGGGGGCGGGATTATGTGTGGTGATATGGTGGGGGGCAGTATTATGTGTGGTGATGTGGGGGGCGGGATTGTGTGTGGTGATGTGGTGCAGATTGTGTGTGGTAATGTGGTGGGGGGCAGGATTGGGTGTGGTAAAGTGGTGGGGGGCGGGTTTGTGTGTGGTAATGTGGTGGGGGCGGAATTGTGTGTGGTAATATGGTGGGGGACTGGATTGTGTGTGGTAATGTGGTAGGGGCAGGATTGTGTGTGGTAATGTGGTGAGGGCGGGAGTGTGTGTGGTAATGTGGTGGGGGTGGGATTATGTGTGGTAATGTGGTGGGGGCGGGATTGTGTGTGGTAATGTGGTGGGGGCGAGACTGTGTGTGGTAATGTGGTGGGGGCGGGATTGTGTGGTAATGTGGTGGGTGCGGGATTGTGTGTGGTAATGTGGTGGGGGTGGAATTGTGTGTGGTAATGTGGTGGGGGTGGGATTATGTGTGGTATTGTGGTGGGGGGCAGGATTGTGTGTGGTAATGTGGTGGGGGTGGGATTATGTGTGGTAATGTGGTGGGGGGCGGGATTGTGTGTGGTAATGTGGTGGGGGCGGGATTGTAGTGGTTATAGGGTGGGGGGTGGGATTATTTGTGGTAATGTGATAGGGCGGAGCTACTGTGCAGGGGGCGGGATTAGCGAGTAATCACGATGCCTCTTATATATATAGATGGTCATCATTCGTGGGCGCTTTGTAATAGTCATGCCATTGGTTGCTTCTCATCCAAACAGTGGATAAGTGCCACGTCATTGTAATGTTCATCTATGACATGCACCACTATCATTCTTGGGTGCTGATCATATGGATCATACTATTGGTGAGTGGATCTTCTAATATGTATGGTTTTTATCATTGTTGGACAAACTTTAATATGCATGACTAACATGTGTCTACATTCATCTAGTAGAACACTAGTTGTAACAACACAATTATAGGCAATACATTGGAGCTGTGTCTGGCTCAGCGCCATTTATGGTATTGACCCGTAACCTGATGAAACATGCTTCAGTGCCAATGCCTCAGTGAAACATGTTGAGGGGACATGTGCTGCATGTTTGAATTTTATGCTGGTTGGAGAACTACAATTTCCAGTGACTCTAAGCAAGGCTGCTGAGTGGAGCGGGGACTGCATTTTAACCCCTTCATGACAGAGCCTATTTTGACCTTAATGACCTGGCCATTTTTTTAAATTCTGACCAGTGTTCTTTATGAGGTAATAATTCAGGAACGCTTCAACGGATCTTAGAGTTTCTGAGGTTGTATTTTTCGTGACATATTGGGCTTCATGAAAGTAGTAAATTTTGGTCGATAATTTTTGTATTTATTTGTGAAAAAAACGTAAATTTGGGAAAAATTTTGATAATTTTGCAATTTTCAAATTTTGAATTTTTATTCTGTTAAACCAGAGAACTATGTGATACAATATAGTTATTAAATAACATTTCCCACATGTCTACTTTACATCAGTACAATTTTGGAAACAACATTTTTTTGTTAGGAAGTTATAAGGGTTAAAATTTGACCAGTGATTTCTCATCTTTACAACAAAATTTACAAAACCATTTTTTTAGGGACCACCTCACATTTGAAGTCAGTTTGAGGGTTGTGTATGGCTGAAAATACACAAACGTGACACCACTCTAAAAATTGCACCCCTCAAGGTACTCAAAACCACATTCAAGAAGTTTATTAACCCTTCAGGTGCTTCACAGGAGCAGAAGCAAAAAATGAACATTTAACCTTTTAGTCACAAAAATGATTTTTTAGCCACAATTTTTTTATTTTCCCAAGTGTAAAAGGAGAAAGTGGACCCCAAAAGGTTGTTGTCCAATTTGTCCTGAGTACGCTGAAACCCCATATGTGGGGCAGAACCACTGTTTGGGCGCACGACAGGGCTCGGAAGGGAAGGTGTTATGATGAGGTAATTCAGTACCACAATGGACATAGAAGTCAGAGCACATACAGTGATCTGACAATAACCCAAAAACATAGAATGAGCTCTGAGACGTGGGAACTCTGCTGACCGCAATCCCTAATCCTCTCCAACCACACTAGAGGCAGCCGTGGATTGCGCCTAACGCTCCCTATGCAACTCGGCACAGCCTGAGAAACTAGCTAGCCTGAAGATAGAAAATAAGACTACCTTGCCTCAGAGAAGTACCCCAAAGGAAAAGGCAGCCCCCACATATAATGACTGTGAGTTAAGATGAAAAGACAAACGTAGAGATGAAATAGATTTAGCAAAGTGAGGCCCGACTTACTAAACAGAGCGAGGATAGGAAAGGTAACTTTGCGGTCAACACAAAACCCTACAAACAACCACACAAAGGGGCAAAAAGACCCTCCGTACCGAACTAACGGCACGGAGGTACACCCTCTGCGTCCCAGAGCTTCCAGCAAGCAAGAAAAAACAAATAAACAAGCTGGACAGAAAAAAGCAGCAAACAAAATAACAAAAGCGGAACTTAGCTATGCAGAGCAGCAGGCCACAGGAACGATCCAGGAGGAAACAGGTCCAATACTAGAACATTGACTGGAGGCCAGGATACAAGCACTAGGTGGAGTTAAATAGAGCAGCACCTAACGACTTCACCACATCACCTGAGGAAGAAAACTCAGAAGCCGCAGTACCACTCTCCTCCACCAACGGAAGCTCATAGAGAGAATCAGCCGAAGTACCACTTGTGACTACAGGAGGGAGCTCTGCCACAGAATTCACAACAGTACCCCCCCTTGAGGAGGGGTCACCGAACCCTCACCAGAGCCCCCAGGACGACCAGGATGAGCCATATGAAAGGCACGAACAAGATCGGGAGCATGGACATCAGAGGCAAAGACCCAGGAATTATCTTCCTGAGCATAACCCTTCCACTTAACCAGATACTGGAGTTTCCGTCTTGAAACACGAGAATCCAAAATCTTCTCCACAATATACTCCAACTCCCCCTCCACCAAAACCGGGGCAGGAGGATCAACAGATGGAACCATAGGTGCCACGTATATCCGCAACAATGACCTATGGAATACGTTATGAATGGAAAAAAGAATCTGGAAGGGTCAGACGAAAAGACACAGGATTAAGAACCTCAGAAATCCTATACGGACCAATGAAACGAGGTTTAAACTTAGGAGAGGAAACCTTCATAGGAATATGACGAGAAGACAACCAAACCAAATCCCCAACACGAAGTCGGGGACCCACACAGCGTCTGCGATTAGCGAAACGTTGAGCCTTCTCCCGGGACAAGGTCAAATTGTCCACTACATGAGTCCAAATCTGCTGCAACCTGTCCACCACAGTATCCACACCAGGACAGTCCGAAGGCTCAACCTGCCCTGAAGAGAAACGAGGATGGAAACCAGAGTTGCAGAAAAACGGCGAAACCAAGGTAGCCGAGCTGGCCCGATTATTAAGGGCGAACTCAGCCAAAGGCAAAAAGGACACCCAGTCATCCTGATCAGCAGAAACAAAGCATCTCAGATATGTTTCCAAGATCTGATTGGTTCGTTCGGTCTGGCCATTAGTCTGAGGATGGAAAGCCGAGGAAAAAGACAAGTCAATGCCCATCCTAGCACAGAAGGCTCGCCAAAACCTCGAAACAAACTGGGAACCTCTGTCAGAAACGATATTCTCTAGAATGCCATGTAAACGAACCACATGCTGGAAGAACAATGGCACCAAATCAGAGGAGGAAGGTAATTTAGACAAGGGTACCAAATGGACCATCTTAGAGAAGCGATCACAAACCACCCAAATGACTGACATTTTTTGAGAGACGGGAAGATCTGAAATAAAATCCATAGAGATATGTGTCCAAGGCCTCTTCGGGACCGGCAAGGGCAAAAGCAACCCACTGGCACGAGAACAGCAGGGCTTAGCCCGAGCACAAATCCCACAGGACTGCACAAAAGAACGCACATCCCGCGACAGAGATGGCCACCAAAAGGATCTAGCCACTAACTCTCTGGTACCAAAGATTCCAGGATGACCAGCCAACACCGAACAATGAACCTCAGAGATAACCTTATTCGTCCACCTATCAGGGACAAACAGTTTCTCCGCTGGGCAACGATCAGGTTTATTAGCCTGAAATTTTTGCAGCACCCGCCGCAAATCAGGGGAGATGGCAGACACAATTACTCCCTCTTTGAGAATACCCGCCGGCTCAGATAAACCCGGAGAGTCGGGCACAAAACTCCTAGACAGGGCATCCGCCTTCACATTTTTAGAGCCCGGAAGGTACGAAATCACAAAGTCAAAACGGGCAAAAAACAGCGACCAACGAGCCTGTCTAGGATTCAACCGTTTGGCAGACTCGAGATAAGTCAAGTTCTTGTGATCAGTCAAGACCACCACGCGATGCTTAGCTCCTTTAAGCCAATGACGCCACTCCTCGAATGCCCACTTCATGGCCAGCAACTCTCGATTGCCAACATCATAATTTCGCTCAGCAGGCGAAAACTTCCTGGAAAAGAAGGCGCATGGGTTCATCACCAAGCAATCAGCACCTCTTTGCGACAAAACAGCCCCCGCTCCAATTTCAGAAGCATCAACCTCAACCTGGAACGGAAGCGAAACATCTGGTTGACACAACACAGGGGCAGAAGAAAAACGACGCTTTAACTCTTGAAAAGCTTCCACAGCAGCAGAAGACCAATTGACCACATCAGCACCCTTCTTGGTCAAATCGGTCAATGGTTTAGCAATACTAGAAAAATTGCAGATGAAGCGATGATAAAAATTAGCAAAGCCCAGGAACTTTTGCAGACTTTTCAGAGAAGTCGGCTGAGTCCAATCATGGATGGCTTGGAACTTAACAGGGTCCATCTCGATAGTAGAAGGGGAAAAAATGAACCCCAAAAATGAAACCTTCTGAACACCAAAGAGATACTTTGATCCCTTCACAAACAAAGAATTAGCACGCAGGACCTGAAACACCGTTCTGACCTGCTTCACATGAGTCTCCCAATCATCCGAGAAGATCAAAATATCATCCAAGTATACAATCAGGAATTTATCCAGGTACTCTCGGAAGATGTCATGCATAAAGGACTGAAACACTGATGGAGCATTGGCAAGTCCGAATGGCATTACAAGATACTCAAAATGGCCCTCGGGCGTATTAAATGCAGTTTTCCATTCATCGCCTCGCTTAATACGCACAAGATTATACGCACCACGAAGATCTATCTTGGTGAACCAACTAGCCCCCTTAATCCGAGCAAACAAATCAGATAACAACGGCAAGGGGTACTGAAATTTAACCGTGATCTTATTTAGAAGGCGGTAATCTATACAAGGTCTCAGCGAACCATCCTTCTTGGCCACAAAAAAGAACCCTGCTCCTAATGGCGACGATGACGGGCGAATATGCCCCTTCTCCAAGGACTCCTTCACGTAACTCCGCATAGCGGCGTGCTCAGGCACAGATAAATTAAACAGTCGACCTTTTGGGAATTTACTACCAGGAATCAAATCGATAGCACAATCACAATCCTTATGCGGAGGTAGGGTATCGGACTTGGGCTCATCAAATACATCCCGGTAATCAGACAAGAACTCTGGAACCTCAGAAGGGGTGGATGACGAAATAGACAGAAATGGGACATCACCATGTACCCCCTGACAACCCCAGCTGGACACAGACATGGATTTCCAATCTAATACTGGATTATGGACTTGTAGCCATGGCAACCCCAACATGACCACATCATGCAGATTATGCAACACCAGAAAGCGAATAACCTCCTGATGTGCAGGAGCCATGCACATGGTCAGCTGGGTCCAGTACTGAGGCTTATTCTTGGCCAAAGGCGTAGCATCAATTCCTCTCAATGGAATAGGACACTGCAAGGGCTCCAAGAAAAACCCACAACGCCTAGCATACTCCAAGTCCATCAAATTCAGGGCAGCGCCTGAATCCACAAATGCCATGACAGAATAAGATGACAAAGAGCAGATCAAGGTAACGGACAAAAGAAATTTTGACTGTACCGTACCAATGGTGGCAGACCTAGCGAACCGCTTAGTGCGCTTAGGACAATCAGAGATAGCATGAGTGGAATCACCACAGTAGAAACACAGCCCATTCTGATGTCTGTGTTCTTGCCGTTTAACTCTGGTCAAAGTCCTATCACACTGCATAGGCTCAGGTTTATGCTCAGATAATACCGCCAAATGGTGCACAGATTTACGCTCATGCAAGCGTCGACCGATCTGAATAGCCAAAGACATAGACTCATTCAGACCAGCAGGCATAGGAAATCCCACCATGACATCCTTAAGGGCTTCAGAGAGACCCTTTCTGAAAATAGCTGCGAGCGCACCTTCATTCCACTGAGTGAGTACGGACCACTTTCTAAATTTCTGACAATATACCTCTATCTCATCCTGAGCCTGACACAGAGCCAGCAAATTCTTCTCTGCCTGATCCACTGAATTAGGTTCATCGTACAGCAATCCGAGCGCCAGGAAAAATGCATCGATATTACTTAATGCAGGATCTCCTGGCGCAAGAGAAAATGCCCAGTCCTGAGGGTCGCCACGTAAAAAAGAAATAATGATCAAAACTTGTTGAACTGGGTCACCAGAGGAGCGAGGTTTCAAGGCCAGAAATAGTTTACAATTATTTTTGAAACTCAGAAATTTAGTTCTATCTCAAAAAAACAAATCAGGAATAGGAATTCTTGGTTCTAACATAGATTTCTGATCAACAGTGTCTTGAATCTTTTGTACTCTTGCCGAGAGCTGATCCACAGATGAAGACAGACCTTTAATGTCCACCGCTACACCTGTGTACTGAACCACCCAAATGTCTAGGGGAAAAAAAAGGCAAAACACAGTGCAGAGAAAAAAAATGGTTTCAGAACTTCTTTTTTCCCTCTATTGAGAATCATTAGTACTTTGGGCCTCCAGTACTGTTATGATGAGGTAATTCAGTACCACAATGGACATAGAAGTCAGAGCACATACAGTGATCTGACAATAACCCAAAAACATAGAACGAGCTCTGAGACATGGGAACTCTGCTGACCGCAATCCCTAATCCTCTCCAACCACACTAGAGGCAGCCGTGGATTGCGCCTAACGCTCCCTATGCAACTCGGCACAGCCTGAGAAACTAGCTAGCCTGAAGATAGAAAATAAGCCTACCTTGCCTCAGAGAAGTACCCCAAAGGAAAAGGCAGCCCCCACATATAATGACTGTGAGTTAAGATGAAAAGACAAACGTAGAGATGAAATAGATTTAGCAAAGTGAGGCCCGACTTACTAAACAGAGCGAGGATAGGAAAGGTAACTTTGCGGTCAACACAAAACCCTACAAACAACCACGCAAAGGGGCAAAAAGACCCTCCATACCGAACTAACGGCACGGAGGTACACCCTCTGCGTCCCAGAGCTTCCAGCAAGCAAGAAAAAACAAATAAACAAGCTGGACAGAAAAAAGCAGCAAACAAAATAACAAAAGCAGAACTTAGCTATGCAGAGCAGCGGCCACAGGAACGATCCAGGAGGAAACAGGTCCAATACTAGAACATTGACTGGAGGCCAGGATACAAGCACTAGGTGGAGTTAAATAGAGCAGCACCTAACGACTTCACCACATCACCTGAGGAAGAAAACTCAGAAGCCGCAGTACCACTCTCCTCCACCAACGGAAGCTCATAGAGAGAATCAGCCGAAGTACCACTTGTGACCACAGGAGGGAGCTCTGCCACAGAATTCACAACAGGAAGGAGCGCCATAAAACTTTTTGAATGAAAACATGGCTCCAATCTTTAGCGGACACCATGTCACGTTTGGAGAACCCCTGTGTGCCTTAATATTGGAGCTCCCCCACAAGTGACCCCATTTTGGAAACTAGACCCCCCAAGGAATTTATCGAGATGCATAGTGAGCACTTTGAACCCCCAGGTGCTTCACAAATTGATCTGTAAAAATCAAAAAGTACTTTTTTTCACAAACAAATTATTTTAGCCTCATTTTTTTCATTTTCACATGGACAACAAGATAAAATGGATCCTAAAATTCGTTGGGCAATTTTTCCTGAGTACACCGATACCTCATATGTGGTCATAAACCACTGTCTGGGCACACGGCAGGGCTCGGAAGGGAAGGAGCGCCATTTTACTTTTTGAATGGAAAATAAGCTCCAATTGTTAGCGGACACCATGTCGCATTTGGAGAGCCCCTGTGTGCCTAAACATTGGAACTCCCCCACAATTGACCCCATTTTGGAAACTAGACCTCCCAAGGAACTAATCTAGATGTGTGGTGACCACTTTTTACCCCCAAGTGCTTCACAGACGTTTATAACGCAGAGACATGAAAATAAAAATCTTTTTTTTCCTCAAAAAATGATTTTTCAGTCCGCAATTTTTTATTTTCACAAGGGTAACAGGAGACATTGGGCACCAAAGGTTGTTTTCCAGTGTGTCCTGAGTACGCTGGTACCCCATATGTGGGGGTAAATCCCCACACGTCGGAGCTCGGAAGGGAAGTAGTGACGTTTTGAAATGCAGACTTTGTAGGAATAGTCTGCGGGCATCACGTTGCGGTTGCAGAGCCCCTGATGTGCCTAAACAGTAGAAACCCCTCACAAGTGACCCCATTTTGGAAACTAGACCCCCCTAAGGAACTTATCTAGATGTGTGGTGAGCACTTTGAACCCCCAAGTGCTTCACAGAATTTTATAAGGTAGAGTCGTGAAAATAAAAAATCATTTTTTCCCCACAAAAATACATTTTTAGCCCCCAAATTTTTATAAGGATAACAGGAGAAATTAGACCCCCAAAGTGGTTGTGCAATTTTTCCTGAGTACGCTTATACCCCATATGTTTGGGTAAACCACTGTTTGGGCACATGTTGGGACTCGGGAGGGAGCACCATTTGACTTTTTGAACTCAAGATTGGCTGGAATCAATGGTGGCGCCATGTTTGGGATCCACTGATGTGACTAAACAGTGGAAACCCCTCAATTCTAACTCAAACACTAACCCCAACACACCCCTAACCTTAATCCCAGCCCTAACCATAACCCTAATCACAACCCTAACCCCAACACACCCCTAACCCTAATCCCAATACTAACCATAACCCTAACCACAACCCTAACCCCAACACACCCCTAACCCTAATCTTAACCCTAATTCCAATCCCAACCCTAATCCCAACCCTAACTCTAATTCCAACCCTAACCCTAAGACTATGTGCCCACGTTGCGGATTCATGTGCGGATTTTTCTGCACCATTTTAGAGTCTATCACAGTGGTCAAAATGTACCTCAAATGAATGAATCTGCTGGCCGGCAAATTCGGCAGGCGCACTATGCATGCGCCCACCATTTTGGAAGATGGCGGTACCCATCGCTGAAGACAGACGGACGGACACCGGGAGGGACACCAGGACTCGGGAGGGGGATCAGACAGCGGGGGGGGGGCGGAGGACAGGACCGAGGGGAGAGGAGGGCAGATTGCGGTCTCCAGCCATGGCCGATGATATTGCAGCATCGGCCATGGCTGGATTGTAATATTTCACCAAGTTTCATTGGTAAAATTGAGACCATTGCAAAATGTTCAGTTTGTCTGATTTTTCTCTTTATAGGTATATTTTTGAGTAAAATGTAAATTGTCCTTTTACTCTGTAAACTTCTGACAACATGTCTCCGAATTTCCAAGCAGTAAATTTTGTATTTTTTTTCCTGAAAAAGAGAAATAGTCAAAATAAAAAAAACAGTGCTTTCAGACCTCAAATAATGCAAAGAAAACAAGTTCATAGTCATTTTGAAACAACAATACTAATGTTTTAACTCAGGAAGAGTTCAGAAATCAATATTTGCGGAATAACTATGATTTTTAATCACAGCTTTCAAGTGTCTTGACATGCTTTCCACCAGTCTGTCACACTGCCTCTGGCGCAAAAATGTAAGCATTTCATCTTTGTTTGATGTCTTGTGACTATCCATCTTCCTCTTGATTACATTCCAGAGGTTTTCAATGGGGTTCAGATCTGGAGATTGGGCTGCCTATGACAGGGTTGATGTGGTGGTCTCTTAATTTTTGCCGAAGCTGTATATGGATGGCCAAGTAAAAAACACTGGCACATGACTTATTCCTTCCTAAGCCCATACTAAGGACCAGGAACTCATTATGGCAGCTAAATAGGAAAGGGTTCTTTACCGTTAGAGCAGTCAGACTGTGGAATGCCCTACCACACGATGGTACTAATGGCAGACACTATAACAACTTATAAAAAAGAGCTGAATGATTTCCTCAATACACATAATTTTATGGGTTATAGTTGAATTAGTGACAAAATGTACAACTGGTGGAGAAAGATTGAACTTGATGGACCTAGGTCTTTTTTCAACCAATATAACTATGTACCTATGTAATGTTTGTCCATTTTCTATTGATGGTACCTGATGCTATTTTTAATACTGTATAAGAAGATAAGCAATTGCTACTGAAAATACACTGAAAAATTTACAATATGGATTATTTTAACTTATTTATCTTTGCTTAAAGTTACAAAGCCTAAGATTGTTCTACTCAGAGATTCTTATGTCATGTTCTTTTGATCACATGGAACTTTCCTGCTGATGTTCCACCAAATGTCTTTTTTGCTGGGCCCCTTGTAAGTCACCAAAACTATTGTGGGAGTATAGGTGAATTTCATACCAATACTAGTGCGATGTTATATTAGAGTCATCGGAGAACACACGTTTTTTTCAAACATCCTTTGGCTTTGCATCCACACTGATTAAAACTACTTTGGACAAAATAGGTTATGACAATTACAGTAACTTAAAGAGGACGTGTCAGCAAGTCATAATGGCCAGTCCTTGCTCTTATTGTAGTTCCACTGCTCCAATGAATGTTCCATTTCCTTTGTGGGTTTTTTTTGCTTCTTTTTTCTTGCTTCTTTTTTTTTGCTTTTTTAAATCAACCAGAAAAATGGGCCTTTGTATTTAGTGCTAATTTTTGTTGTCTTTGTCAAGAGGGTGTGACTGAGAGGATTGTCTGGGAGCGTGACCACAGTCTACACTTTATTATAAACTTGTGAGCAGTGTTCACTTAAAAAAAGACCATAAAAAGTATCACTAAATGAAATGTAAATATTTCAAAACCCATGTGGCAGATTTAAAGAAAATAAAAAAATACTCAGGGGTTCAGCATGAATAAAATTAGAGAAAAAAACTGGCCATCTGGTGACAGATTCTTTAAGACCCATTGAGATCTTTCATCTTTCTACTAAAGTTAAGAAATTAAGATTGTATTATTCCAATGTCACAATGTCTATATAATAATAGATGAAGATTTGTTTTTAAATAAACCAAGTACAATACATTAGTGTCTCACAATACTTGCTTCCCACCAAGTTGTATGGATTAACAACACACATATACCCCACTTCAGAAGAGCTTCTGCATCAAAAAAGTGGTATAAAAGCATTGAAAAGTCACAACATTTTTGGTGCAACTCATAGTTTTGTGACATTTGGCTTTTTATCAACAGTGTCTCACCAAAATGGGCAGAGCTGAGGTGGGGCGCAATGCCAGAGAATCTAAAAATAGCTTACTTGATTCTCGATTCTGATGATTAAATGTTTGCCTACAATTTGCAGATACCAATCATCCATAAAACGAATTGTCACTTTCTTGTGTAACCTTGTGTATTTTGTTTTGCTCCAGCACTGAAAATGTTAAGCTTCATTTAGAGCACAAAGAGATACGTAGCCGCTAAACTATTTTACTGCTATAAATAGGGAAGAGCAAAGGAACCACCTGTCTATCTATTGTCTCCATTCTCTCCTGTGAACGTGTGTCTGACCGCTTGTTCGGAATTGTTTGGATAACAATTCAGCTACGAAATGATGGGTATCTGATATTTTCATTGCAATTTAAGAACCGTACAGCTGCTGGAAGGTTTTCACAAGTTATGTGTGCTGTACGTTACCACACATTCTAAGTAAACAGGACATATATTTTACAACAGCCAAGCAGCCTTTCTTTTGAGAAGACAAAACACTTATAAAAGAGGATCATATGCTGATAACTAATTATAAGGACAGTATTGTAGATAGATTAAAGCTCCAGAGAAGATAAGACATCCAAGTTCATAGGCAGAGATAATCATCCCCTATGCACTGCACTGAAGGCTTCAACTGACACTGTGTGCCTCAAGATTGGCAACACTACCACAGCACCATCAAATATCGAAATTGTCAGAATACGTTAAACTTTCTAGAAATATTTTATTTATTATCTTAACCCCTTAGCAACCACCAATACGCTTTAAAACGGCGTCCACTAAGGGTACTTATTCCCTCATTGGCGTTTTAAAACTGAGATTGGGAATAAGGCTGTCTTTTTAATCACTGTGATAGACCCTATCACGGTGATCAAAATAAAAAAAATAGTAAATCAAATCCCCCTTAGTCACCCCTTTAGTTAAATAAAAATGATTAAAAAAGTGTATTTTTTTCCATTCTTTGCAGTTGGTGTTAAGGTTACGGTTAGGGCTGTGTTAGGGTTAATTCTGGGGTTAGGGCTGTGTTAGGGTTAGGATTGAAGTTAGGGTTGTGTTGGGGTTAGGGGTGTGTTAAGATTAGGGGTGTGTTAGAGTTAGGGCTGGGGTTAGGGTTAGGGCTGTGTTAGGGTTAGGGTTGTATTGGGGTTAGAGTTGTGTTAGGGTTAGGGGTGTGTTAGAGATAGGGTTTGGGGTTTTTCAAAATTAAAAAAATTACGATATGATGGCTAGTGTTGAGCGCAAGTGCTCGCTGCTTGAGTGTGCATCTGGTGCTCGGGTATGCATGAAGTAGCGCAGATCCCTGCATGTTTTTTTTTAGGTGTCTAACAGCCACAAAACATGCAGGGCAGGGACTCGAGCATGTCACTCAAGCACCTGCGATATTCGGTGCATATCATAGCACCCGATGCAAATGGTAGTAGCGAGCACTTGCACTCATCACTAATGACGACATATTCAATATGACAACCTAGTGTTATCAAATTCTGTATTATACCTGTCGGTTCAAAATGCTCACTATACCCCTGGATAAAATCCTTGAGGGGTGTGGTTTCCAAAATGGAGTCACTTGTGAGGGGTTTCCACTGTTTAGGCACATAAGGGGCTCTTCAAACGCAACATGGCGTCAGCAAATTTTACATTGAAAAAGTTAAATGGTGCTCCTTCCCTTCCAAGCCCTGCCGTTCTCCCAAACAGTAGACTTCCCCCACAAATAAGGTATCGGCGTATTCAGGAAGAATTTCACAACAAATTTAGTGGTACATTTTCTCTTGTTACCATTGTGAAAATATAAAAGTTTGGGTCTAAAGTAAATTTTGTTTGTGAAAAAAAATTAAATGTTCATTCTTTCTTCCCACATTGCTTCAGTACCTGTGAAGCACCTGAAGAGTTAATAAACTTCTTGGATGTTGTTTTGAGCATCTTGAGGGGTGCAGCTTTCAGAATGGCGTCAATTAAGGGCACTTTCTGTCATATAGACCCCTTAAAGTCACTTCAAATGTAATGTGGTTCCTAAAAAATGGTTCCATAAATTTTATTGGAAAAATAAGAACTTGAAGGTCAACCCTTCAAACTTCCTAACAAAAATAATTATGTTTCTAATATTGTGCTGATGTTAAATATACATGTGGGAAATGTTATTTATTAAATATTTTGTGTTAAATGACTCTCTAATTCAAGGACATGAGAATTAAAAGTTTGAAAATTGTGAGATTTTCCCAATTTTCACAAAATTTCAATTTTTTTACACAAATAAACAGTCATATCGAAGAAATTGTACCACTATCATGATGTCCAATATATTACTAAAACACAGTCTCAGAATGAGTAGGATTTGATAAAGTGTTCCTGAGTTGTAACCTCACAAAGTGACACTCATCAGAATTGTATAATTTGTCTTGGTCATTAAGGTCAAAATTGGCTCTATGTACAGTACAGACCAAAAGTTTGGACACACCTTCTCATTTAAAAAGATTTTTCTGTATTATCATGACTATGAAAATTTTAAATTCACACTGAAGGCATCAAAACTATGAATTAACACATGTGGAATTATATACTTAACAAAAAATGTGAAACAACTGCAAATATGTTTTATATTCTAGGTTCTTCAAAGTAGCCACCTTTTGCTTTGATGACTGCTTTGCACACTCTTGGCATTCTCTTGATGACCTTCAAGAGGTAGTCACCGGAAATGGTTTTCACTTCACAGGTGTGCCCTGTCAGGTTTAATAAGTGGGATTTCTTACCTTATAAATGGGGTTGGGACCATCAGTGGTGTTGAGCAGAAGTCTGGGGGTTACACAGCTGATAGTCCTACTGAATAGACTGTTAGAATTTGTATTATGGCAAGAAAAAAGCAGCTAAGTTAAGAAAAACGAGTGACCATCATTACTTTAAGAAATGAAGGTCAGTCAGTCCGAAAAATTGGGCAAACTTTGAAAGTGTCCCCAAGTGCAGTGGCAAAAACCATCAAGCGCTACAAAGAAACTGGCTCACATGAGGACCGCCCCAAGAAAGGAAGACCAAGAGTCACCTCTGCTTCTGAGGATAAGTTTATCTGAGTCACCAGCCTCAGAAATCGCTGGTTAACAGCAGCTCAGATTAGAGACCAGGTCAATGCCACACAGAGTTCTAGCAGCAGACACATCTCTACAACAACTGTTAAGAGGGGACTTTGTGCAGCAGGCCTTCATGGTAAAATAGCTGCTAGGAATCCACTGCTAAGGACAGGCAACAAGCAGAAGAGACTTGTTTCAGCTAAAGAACACAAGGAATGAACATTAGACCAGTGGAAATCTGTGCTTTGGTCTGATGAGTCCAAATTTGAGATCTTTGGTTCCAACCACCGTGTCTTTGTGCGACGCAGAAAAGGTGAACGGATGGACTCTACATGCCTGGTTCCTACCGTGAAGCACGCAGGAGGAGGTGTGATGGTGTGGGGGTGCTTTTCTGGTGACACTGTTGGGGATTTATTCACAATTGAAGGCATACTGAACAAGCATGGCTACCACAGCATCTTGCAGCGGCATACCATTCCATTCGGTTTGCGTTTAGTTGGACCATCATTTATTTTTCAACAGGACAATGACCCCAAACACACCTCCAGGCTGTGTAAGGGCTATTTGACTAAGAAGGAGAGTGATGGGGTGCTAGACCAGATGACCTGGCCTCCACAGTCACCAGACTTGAACCCAATCGAGATGGTTTGGGGTGAGCTGGACCGCAGAGTAAAGGCAAAGGGACCAACAAGTGCTAAGCATCTCTGGGAACTCCTTCAAGATTGTCGGAAGACCATTTCATAATTCATAGTTTTGATGCCTTCAGTGAGAATTTACAATTTTCATAGTCATGAAAATACAAAAAAATCTTTAAATGAGAAGGTGTGTCCAAACTTTTGGTCTGTACTGTATATATACAGTATATATAAATCTCTCTCTATATACACTGCTCCAAAAAATAAACAGAACACTTAAACAGCAGAATATAACTCCAAGTAAATCAAACTTCAGTGAAATCAAACTGTCCACTTAGGAAGCAACACTGTTTGACAATCAATTTCACATGCTGTTGTACAAATGGAATAGACAACAGATGGAAATTATTGGCAATTGTCAAGACACACTCAATAAAGGAGTGGTTCTGCCGTTGGGGACCTCAGACCACATCTCGGTACCAATGCTTTCTGGCTGATGTTTTGTTCACTTTTGAATGTTGGTTGTGCTTTCACATGCGTGGTAGCATGAGACGGAATCCGCAACCCACACAAGTGGCTCAGGTAATGCAGCTCATCCAGGATGGCACATCAATGTGAGCTGTGGCAAGTAGGTCTGCTGTGTCGGTCAGCGTAGTGTCCAGTTGCTGGAGGCGCTACCAGAAGACAGGCCAGTACACTAGGAGACGTGGAGGGGTCGTAGAACGGAAACAACCCAGCAGCAGGACCGCTACGTCAGCCTTTGTGCAAGGAGGAGCACTGCCAGAGCCCTGCAAAATGACCTCCAGAAGGCCACAAATGTACATGTGTCTGCACAAACGGTTAGAAACCGACTCCATGAGCATGGTCTGAGTGCCCGGCGTTCACAGATGGGGGTTGTGCCCACAGCCCAACACCGCACAGGATGCTTCGAATTTGCCACAGAACACCAGGATTGGCAAATTCGCCACTGGTGCCGTGTGCTCTTCACAGATGAAAGCAGGTTCACACTGAGCACATGTGACAGACGTGACAGAGTCTGGAGATGACTTGGAGAGCTATCTGATGCCTGCAATATCCTTCAGCATGACAGGTTTGGCAGTGGGTCACTAATGGTGTGGGGTGGCATTTCTTTGGAGGGCCGCACAGCCCTCCATGTGCTCACCAGAGGTAGCCTGACTGCCATTAGGTACCGAGATGAGATCCTCAGACCCCTTGTGAGACCATATACTGGTGAGGTTGGCCCTGGCTTCCTCCTATTGCAGAACAATGTCAGACCTCATGTAGCTGGAATGTGTTAGCAGTTCCTGTAAGATGAAGGCATTGAAGCTATGGACTGGCCTGCCCGTTCCCCAGACCTGAATCTGATTGAACACATCTGGGACATCATGTCTCGCACCATCCACCAATGTCAGATTGCACCACAGACTGTCCAGGAGTTGACGGATGCTTTAGTCGAGGTCTGGGAGGAGATCCCTCAGGAGACCATCTGCCGCCTCATCAGAAGCATGCCAGGCATTGTAGGGAGATCACACAGGCACGTGGAGGCCACACTCACTATTGAGCATCATTTCCTTGTCTTGAGGCATTTCCACTGAAGTTGGATCAGCCTGTAACTTCGTTTTCCACTTTGATTTTGAGCATCATTTCAACTCCAGACCTCTGTGGGATATTATTTGTGAGTTACATTGATCATTTTTAGGTTTTATTGTCCTCAACACATTCCACTATGTAATGAATAAAGATTTACAATTGGAATATATCATTCAGTGATATCTGGGATGTGGGATTTTAGTGTTCCCTTTATTTTTGTGAGCAGTATATATATATATATATATATATATATATATATATATATATATATATATATATATATATATATATATAAATAACATTATATATATATATATATATATATATATATATATACAGTCATCACCGAAAGTGTTGGAATTATTCCAACAAATTAAGTATTAGAGCTACAGTGCCATGGGTTGTAAACTTCTTGATTATGTTGAACAAAGGAAATCAAGATCTCTGGAGATGGAGTTGTTACCTTGACATAGTTCATATTTTTCAACGATTTTGGGTCTAAATTTCTCAGTTATCTTCTCTTTCTGTTCTCCATGCTTAATATGGCACACACAGACACACAATACAAAGTTTGAGTCAACTTCTCCCCTAGTTATCCGGTTTCACTTGTGATTTTCAAATTGCCCACACCTGTTACTTGCCACAGGTGAGTTTGAAAGAGGATCACTTGCTTAAAACAAAGTTGTTTACTCACAATTTTGGAAAGGTGCCAACAATTTTGTCTGGCCCATTTTGGGGGTTTGGTGTGAAAATATATCCAGTTTGTCTTTTTGTGTTTTTTTTTTGTTTTGAACCAATGCACACATCTATCTATATAATTATCTAAGGTATACTTCTGTCTGTTTGTCTGTCTGTCTGTCTGTCGTGACTAATCAGCAACAGGCACAGTCCGGCCGTGAATTGGCCCCTCACTACTCCACTCCAGTCAGTGCCCCTCCCTATTCCCCTCCAGTCAGTGCCCCGTCCATACTCCCCTCCAGTCAGCAGCCACATAGGGTTTTAGCAGTCTGTTACACGGACTGCGTTACATGGGGCATAAAGCAGTGTAACGCAGTCCGTTAACGCTGCCATTAACCCTGTGTGACCAACTTTTTACTATTGATGCTGCCTATGCTGCATCAATAGTAAAAACATATAATGGTAAAAATAATAAAAAAAACAAAAACATTATATTCTCACCTTCCGGCGTCCGCGGCATCCTGTTCTGCCTGCTCCTCGCGACGCTCCGGTCCTAAGAATGCATTGCGGCAATGACCGAAGATGACATAGCGGTCATCACGTGTTATTGCCGCAGAGCATCACTGGGAACGGAGCATTGCGAGGAGCATCGCTAAAGGACTGGGCTGGATCTGGGGGCCGACGGAAGGTGAGTATATAACTATTTTTATTTTAATAGTTTTTTAACAGAGATAAGTGCCCACATTGTTATATACTACGTGGGCTGTGTTATATACTGTGTGGGCTGTGTTATATACTGTGTGGGCTGTGTTATATACTGCGTGGGCTGTGTTATATACTGCGTCACTGTGCTATATACTACATGGGCTGTGCTATATACTACGTGGGCTGTGCTATATACTACGTGGACTGTGTAATATACTGCATGGGCTGTCTTATATACTGTGTGGTTGTGTTATATGCTGCGTGTGCTGTGTTATACTGCATGGGCTGTGCAATATACTATGCCTTCTTTTCTGCTCGCTTTCTACAACTGAACATGGACAAAACAGAATTCATCATCTTTCCCCCATCTCACTCTACCCCTCCACCAGACCTATCCATCAATGTCAATGGCTGCTCACTATCCCCAGTCCCACACGCCCGGTGCCTCGGGGTGATCCTCGACTCTGCCCTCTCTTTCAAGCCACATATCCAAGCCCTTGCCTCCTCCTGTCGTCTCAAACTCAAAAATATTTCCCGGATCCGTGCTTTCCTTGACCGCAACACTGCAAAAACGCTAGTGCATGCCCTTATCATCTCCCGCCTCGACTACTGCAACCTCCTACTCTCTGGACTCCCCTCTAGCACTCTGGCACCACTCCAATCCATCCTACACTCTGCTGCCCGACTAATCCACCTGTCCCCCCGCTATTCCCCAGCCTCTCCCCTGTGTCAAGCCCTTCACTGGCTTCCTATCGCCCAGAGACTCCAGTTCAAAACCCTCACACTGACATACAAAGCCATCCACAACCTGTCTCCTCCATACATCTGTGACATGGTCTCCCGGTACCTACCTACACGCGACCTCCGATCCTCCCAAGACCTCCTTCTCTACTCCCCTCTCATCTCTTCTTCCCATAACCGCATCCAAGACTTCTCCCGTGCTTCCCCCATACTCTGGAACTCTCTACCCCAACAAATCAGACTCGCGCCTACCATAGAAACCTTCAAAAAGAACCTGAAGACTCATCTCTTCCGACAAGCCTACAGCCTGCAGTGATCCTCAACCTACTGAACAGCCGCACAACCAGTTCTTCCCTCTCCTAGTGTATCCTCACCCATCCCCTGCAGACTGTGAGCCCTCGCGGGCAGGGTCCTCCCTCCTTATGTACTCGTGTGCCTTGTTATCTGCTCATGTTTAATGTATTTGTCTATATTTGCCCCGTATTCACATGTAAAGCGCCATGGAATAAATGGCGCTATAAAAATGTATAATAATAATAATAATAATGTGGCTGTGCAATATACCATGTGACTGTGCTATATACTATGTGGCTGTGCAATATACTACGTGGCTGTGCAATATACTACATGGCTGTGCAATATACTATGTGGGCTGTGCTATATACTACTTGGCTGTGCTATATACTACGTGGCTGTGCAATATACTACGTGAAAATCTTCATAAGTAAACTACATACATATTCTAGAATACCCGATGCGTTTGATCGGGCCAACCTTCTAGTAGGAAATAAACATGCTTATAACAAAACATGTGTAATTGCGATGATTTTCTGGGAGAAATACTTAATTTTCTGGTACAATTTCAAGGGTGCTAACACTTTCGGCCAAGACTATATGTGTGCATCATCAGAAGTAAGTAAAAGTCTATGACAAATAATACAACATTTAAAATAAACACATTTACAAATTAACAGGCATCAAGGAACAGGAATTCTCTGGCAAGATGTAGCAGTTCTGAGCAGATTCAGTCATGTTCGAAAGTGTTGGCACTCTTAAAATGTTGCAGAAAATAAATGTATTTCTCCCATAAAGTTATTGCATTGACATATGTTTTGTTATGCACCTGTATAATTTGTTTTTGTGTGTATTAGAGCAACACAAAAAAAAAAACAGGAAAAAAAGACAAATTGGACATAATTTCACACCAAACCCTCTAAACGGCAGGTCAAAATTGTTGGCACCTTGAATGTAATATTTGGTACTCTCCGCAGGTGTTCATTGGGATTTAGATTTGAAGTTATTGCTGGGTATTAGGCCAGTGTCACACTCAGCGTAGGGAAATACGGTCCGTATTTTACATGCGTAATATGCAGAAATGTTCCCAAAAATCTTGATCCGTATGTCATCCGTACACAGGGTGTGGTAGCGTATTTTGCGCATGTCATCCTCCGTATGTAATCCGTATGACATCCGTAATATGTTATTTTCTCTCAACCTTACAAAATTGATATTTAACCCCTTAGTGACAGAGCCAATTTGGTACTTAATGACCAGGCCAATTTTTGCAATTCTGACCACTGTCACTTTATGAGGTTATAACTCTGGAACGCTTCAACGGATCCCGCTGATTCTGAGATTGTTTTTTCGTGACATATTGTACTTCATGTTAGTGGTAACATTTCTTCGATATTACTTGCGATTATTTATGAAAAAAACAGAAATATGGCGAAAATTTTTAAAATTTAGCAATTTTCAAACTTTGTATTTTTATGCCCTTAAATCAGAGAGATATGTCATGAAAAATAGTTAATAAATAACATTTACCACATGTCTACTTTACATCAGCACAATTTTGGAAACAAAATTTTTTTTTGTTAGGGAGTTATAAGGGTTAAAAGTTGACCAGCAATTTCTCATTTTTACAACACCATTTTTTTTAGGGACCACATCACATTTGAAGTCATTTTGAGGGGTCTATATGATAGAAAATAATGAAGTGTGACACCATTCTAAAAACTACACCACTCAAGGTTCTCAAAACCACATTCAAGAAGTTTATTAACCCTTTACGTGCTTCACAGGAACTGAAACAATGTGGAAGGAAAAAATGAACATTTAACTTTTTTTTGCAAACATCTTAATTCAGAACCTTTTTTTTTATTTTCACAAGTGTAAAAACAGAAATGTAACCATAAATTTTGTTATGCAATTTCTCCTGAATACGCCAATACCCCATATGTGGGGGTAAACCACTGTTAGGGCGCACCGCAGAACTTAGAAGTGAAGGAGCGCCGTTTGACTTTTTCAATGCAGAATTGGCTGGAATTGAGATCGGACACCATGTCACATTTAGAGAGCCCCTGATGTACCTAAACAGTGGAAACTCCCCACAAGTGACACCATTTTGGAAACTAGACCCCTTAAGGAACTTATCTAGATGTGTGGTGAGTAGTGTTGAGCGATACCGTCCGATACTTGAGAGTATCGGTATCGGATAGTATCGGCCGATACCCGAAAAATATCGGATATCGCCGATACCGATATCCGATACCAATACAAGTCAATGGGACATCAAGTATCGGAAGGTATTCTCATGGTTCCCAAGGTCTGAAGGAGAGGAAACTCTCCTTCAGGCCCTGGGATCCATAGGGATGTGTAAAATAAAGAATTAAAATAAAAAATATTGATATATTTACCTCTCCGGCGGCCCCTGAACTCAGCGCGGGTAACCGGCAGGCTTCTTTGTTCAAAATCAGCGCTTTTAGGAGCTGAGAATCACGTCCCGGCTTCTGATTGGTCGCGGGCCGCCCATGTGACCGCCACGCGACCAATCACAAGCCGCGACGTCACCGCAAGCTATTAGCGCGCTCATTTTTGAAAAATGAGCGCGTTAATGACTTTCAAAGACGTAGCGGCTTGTGATTGGTCGCGGCCACGCGACCAATCACAAGCCGCGACGTCACCGCAAGCTATTAACGCGCTCATTTTTAAAAATGAGCGCGTTAATGGCTTGCGGTGACGTCGCGGCTAGTGATTGGTCGCGGCCACGCGACCAATCACAACCCGCTACGTCTTTGAAAGCCATTAACGCGCTCATTTTTAAAAATGAGCGCGTTAATAGCTTGCGGTGACGTCGCGGCTAGTGATTGGTCGCGGCCACGCGACCAATCACAAGCCGCTACGTCTTTGAAAGCCATTAACGCGCTCATTTTTAAAAATGAGCGCGTTAATAGCTTGCGGTGACGTCGCGGCTTGTGATTGGTCGCGGCCGCGACCAATCACAACCCGCTACGTCTTTGAAAGCCATTAACGCGCTCATTTTTAAAAATGAGCGCGCTAATAGCTTGCGGTGACGTCGCGGCTTGTGATTGGTCGCGTGGCGGTCACATGGGCGGCCCGCGACCAATCAGAAGCCGGGACGTGATTCTCAGGTCCTAAAAGCGCTGATTTTGAACAACGAAGCCTGCCGGTTACCCGCGGACTCACCAGGGGCCGCCGGAGAGGTAAATATATCAATATTTTTTATTTTAATTCTTTATTTTACACATCTCTATGTATCCGATACCGATACCCGATACCACAAAGGTATCGGATGTCGGTATCGGAATACCGATACCGCAAGTATCGGCCGATACCCGATACTTGCGGTATCGGAATGCTCAACACTAGTGGTGAGCACTTTGAACCCCCAAGTGCTTCACAGAAGTTTATAACGTAGAGCCGTGAAAATAAAAAATCGCTTTTGTTTACACAAAAATGATCTTTTCGCCCACAAATTCTTATTTTCACAAGGGTAACAGGAGAAATTAGACCACAAAAGTTGTTGAGCAATTTCTCCTGAGTACACTGATACCCAATATGTGGGGGTAAACAACTGTTAGGGCGCACCGCAGAGCTTGGAAGAGAAGGAGTGCCGTTTTACTTTTTCAATGTAGAATTGGCTGGAATTGAGATTGGACGCCATGTCGCGTTTGGAGAGCCCCTGATGTGCCTAAACAGTGGAAACCCCCCACAAGTGACACCATTTTGGAAACTAGACCCCTTAAGGAACTTATCTAGATGTGTGGCGAGCACTTTGAACCCCCATGTGCTTCACAGAAGTTTATAACGTAGAGCCGTGAAAAAAAAAATTGCATTTTTTCTACAAAAATGATCTTTTTGCCCACAAATTTTTATTTTCACAAGGGTAACAGGAGAAATTAGACCACTAAAGTTGTTGTGCAATTTCTCCTGAGTATGTCGATACCCAATATGTGGGGGTAAACCACTGTTTGGGCGCACCGCAGAGCTTGGAAGAGAAAGAGTGCCGTTTTACTTTTTCAATGTAGAGTTGGCTGGAATTGAGATCGGACGCCATGTCGCGTTTGGAGAGCCCCTGATGTGCCTAAACAGTAGAAATCCCCCACAAGTGACCCCATTTTGGAAACTAGACCCCCCATGGAACTTATCTAGATGTGTGGTGAGAACCTTGAATGCCCAAGTGCTTCACAGAAGTTTATAAGGAAGAGCCGTGAAAATAAAAAATATTTTTGTTTCCACAAAAAAGATTTTTTAGCCACCAAATTTTTATTTTCACAAGGGTAACAAGAGAAACTGGACCCCAAAAGTTGTTGTACAATTTGTCCTGAGTATGCTGGTACCCCATATGTGGGGGTAAACCACTGTTTGGGCGCACGGCAGAGCTTGGAAGGAAGGAGCGCCGTTTTGGAATGCAGACTTTGATAGAATGGTCTGCGGGTATTATGTTGCGTTTGCAGAGCCCCTGATGTACCTAACCAGTAGAAACCCTCCACAAGTGACCCCATTTTGGAAACTAGACCCCCCAAGGAACTTATCTAGATGTGTGGTGAGAACTTTGAATACCCAAGTGCTTCACAGAAGTTTAGAATGCAGAGTCGTGAAAATAAAAAATATTATTTTTTTCCACAAAAAAGATATTGTAGCCCCCAAGTTTTTATTTTCACAAGGGTAACAGGAGAAATTGGACAGCAATAGTTGTTGTCCAATTTATCCCGAGTACGCTGATGCGCCATATGTGGGGGTAAACCACTGTTTGGGCGCACGGCAGAGCTCGGAAGGGAAGGAGCGTCTTTTTGGAATGCAGACTTTGATAGAATGGTCTGTGGGCATTATGTTGCGATTGCAGAGCCCCTGATGTACCTAAACTGTAGTAACCCCCCACAAGTGACCCCATTTTGGAAACTAGACCCCCCAAGGAACTTATCTAGATGTGTGGTGAGAACTTTGAATGCCCAAGTGCTTCACAGAAGTTTAGAATGCAGAGTCGTGAAAATAAAAAATATTATTTTTTTCACAAAAAAGATTTTGTAGCCCCCAAGTTTTTATTTTCACAAGGGTAACAAGAGAAATTGGACCCCAGAAGTTGTTGTCCAATTTATCCCGAGTACGCTGATGCCCCATATGTGGGGGTAACCCACTGTTTGGGCGCACGGCAGAGCTCAGAAGGGAGGGAGCACCATTTGACTTTTTGAGCGCAAAATTGGCTGTCGTATTTGGAGACCCCCTGATGTACCTAAACAGTGGAAACTTCCCCAATTCTAGCTCCAACCCTAACCCCAACACACCCCTAACCCTAATCCCAACCTTATCCATAATCCTAATCACTAACCCTAACCATAATCACAACCCTTACCCCAAAACAACCCTAATGTCAACCCTAACCATAACCCTAATCAAAACCCTAAATCCAACACACCCCTAATCCTAATCTCAACCCTAACCTCAAACCTAACCCTAATCCCAATACACCCCTAATCACAACCCTAACCTTAACCCTAATCCCAAACCTAACCCTAATCCCAAGCCTAACCCTAATGCCAACCCTAACCCTAATACGAACCCTAATCCAAACCCTAACCCTAATCCCAGCTCTAACCCTAACTTTAGCCCCAACCCTAGCCCTAACTTTAGCCCCAACCCTAACCCTAGCCCTAGGGCTACTTTCACACTTGCGTCGTTTGGCATTCCGTCGCAATCCGTCGTTTTGGACAAGAAACGGATCCTGCAAATGTGCCCGCAGGATGCGTTTTTTGCCCATAGACTTGTATTGCCGACGGATCGTGACGGATGGCCACACGTCGCGTCCGTCGTGCACTGGATCAGTTGTGTTTTGGAGGAGCGTCGGCACAAAAAAAGTTCAATGAAACTTTTTTTGTACATCGCATCCGCCATTTCTGACCGCGCATGCGTGGCCGTAACTCCGCCCCCTCCTCCCCAGGACATAGATTGGGCAGCGGATGTGTTGAAAAACTACAGCTGCTGCCCACGTTGTGCACAATTTTCACAACGTGCGTCGGTATGTCGGGCCGACGCATTGCGACGGCCCCGTACCGACGTAAGTGTGAAAGAAGCCTAACCCTAAGTTTAGCCCCAACCCTAACCCTAAATTTAGCCCCAACCCTAACCCTAAATTTAGCCCCAACCCTAACCCTAAATTTAGCCCCAACCCTAGCCCTAACCCTAGCCCTACCCCTAACCTAACCCTACCCCTAACCCTACCCCTAACCCTAACCCTACCCCTAACCCTACCCCTAACCCTACCCCTAACCTAACCCTAACCTAACCCTACCCCTAACCTAACCCTACCCCTAACCCTACCCCTAACCTAACCCTACCCCTAACCCTACCCCTAACCCTAACCCTACCCCTACCCCTAACCCTAACCCTACCCCTAACCCTAACCCTAACCCTACCCCTAACCCTAACCTAACCCTAACCCTACCCCTAACCCTAACCTAACCCTACCCCTAACCTAACCCTACCCCTAACCCTAACCCTAACCCTACCCCTACCCCTAACCCTACCCCTAACCCTAACCCTAATTTTAGCCCCAACTACTGTTCTCCTGCCGGCTGGCAGATGGAGACAGATGGCGGGCGCACTGGGCATGCGTCCGCCATGTTCTGCTGCCGGCGGCCAGGAGGAGCAGCAAGAGGATCCAGGGACCTAGGTGAGTATGCTAGGGTCCCCGAATCCCCCTATTTCTCTGTCCTCTGATGTGCGATCACATCAGAGGACAGAGAATTACACTTTACTTTTTTTTTTTTTTTGCGGTCGCCGGTAAACAGTTAATTACCGGCGATCGCAAAACAGGGGTCGGTAATACCGACCCCGATCGTGCTCTTTGGGGTCTCGGCTACCCCCGGCAGCCGAGACCCCAAAGATTCTCCCGGTGCCGGCCGGCGGGCGCACTGCGCATGCGCCCGCCATTTTGAAGATGGCGGCGCCCACCGGGAGACACGAGGAGCATCGGGGGAGCTAGGTGAGTATTGGGGGGCCACCTGGGACCCCTTTTCTCTGTCCTCCGATGTGCGATCACATCGGAGGACAGAGAAATTAAAAAGAGATCGCTTTTTTTTTTTTTTTTTGCGATCGCCGGTAAACGGTTAATTACCGGCGATCGCAAATGCGGGGTGGGTTAAAAACCCCCCGAATCATGTTCTCTGGGGTCTCGGCTACCCTCGGCAGCCGAGACCCCGGAGAAAATCGGCCTCTGGGGGGCGCTATGGACTTTTTCCACAGCGCCGTTAATTAACGGCGCTGTGGTTTAAGTACCCTTAGCGGCCGCCGTTAAAAGGCGTATCGGCGGTCGCTAAGGGGTTAAAGGGACACTGTCACCTGAATTTGGAGGGAACAATCTTCAGCCATAGAGGCTTGGTTTTTGGGTGTTTGATTCACCCTTTCCTTACCCGCTGGCTGCATGCTGGCTGCAATATTGGATTGAAGTTCATTCTCTGTCCTCCATAGTACACGCCTGCGCAAGGTAAGATTGCCTGGTGCAGGCATGTACTACGGAGGACAGAGAATGAACTTCAATCCAATATTGCAGCCAGCATGCAGCCAGTGGGTAAGGAAAGGGTGAATCAAACACCCCAAAACCCCGCCTCCATGGCTGAAGATTGTTCCCTCCAAATTCAGGTGACAGTGTCCCTTTAACGGTTTTCAGACCTGAATTTTATTTAAATCATCATCACAAACCCTATTTAAAGCCTCTGCAACAGGTGGCACCCTCCCATCTGGCCATTTTGTGGGGGGCATCTGTTGGTGTATTGTTGTTATGTTGAGTCATGTCTGAGCTGCTGCATTTCACCACAACTCAGCGGGTGTTATTTAACTGGGTGTTGTCTCGTCGCTTTGGCCAGCCATATCCCGTGATAGTGGATCCGCGAAGGAGGAGAAGAATGTGGGTGCATCCACTTTTGAGACAACGCATCAGTAAAGGAAAGGACATTTTCAGAGACTGTATAGAGCTCTGCGGGCACAACCTGGCAAATTTTATCTTTACTGTCGAATGACAATACCAACCTTTGACATCTTGTTGGAGACAGTACGTCCAGGACTAACATTTCAGGACACGAGGATGCAAAAATGCATATCCACAGAGGAGCGTCTTCTCCTTACCTTACGGTATGTATTCACCATCCTCACATAATGTATGTTAATGATGTTTTCTTTTTTATGTTGTTTCTTAGCAGCTCCATAAAATTATATGCATAAATTAGAGACAAAGCTGATACAAAATATGTATTTCCAATGTTCAATTACATACCCAGTGAAGATTTTGCAAGTTACACTGTTTATCCTGGCTTTTTACATTTATAATTTTAATGTTTTTAACTCTGTTTTTTTGTGTTTCACTTAGCTAACCTTATTTGGTCTGTACTTTCAGCTTCCTGTCAACTGGATTGTCCTATGGCGGACTACATCTCATCGGATGATCTACTATTTGTGGCATTGTGCGTGCAACCTGTATGGAAATATGGTCAAAACTCCATGAACTTGTTATGCCTGACCCAAAAATGGATGATTGGCTCAAAAGAGCCCATCGATTTAATGTCACTTGCCAATTTCCTCACTGCATTGGAGCCCTTGATGGGAAACATATCAGGGTGCGTAAGCCGCCCAACTCGAGCACCCACTTCTTCAATTATAAGCAATTTTTCTCTGTAGTTCTGTTAGCTTTAGTTGACAGTAACTACAGGTTTATTATTGTAGATATTGGGTCCTATGGGCGAACTGGAGACTCTAGGGTCTTCAATTCGTCCATTATGGGTCGGCGGCTACGTGAAAATCAGTTTGACCTCCCCCCATCACGACAACTCCCAGGATCCAATGCTGAAGCCGTGCCATATAATCTTGTGGGAGATGAGGCCTTAAAATTGACGAGGCATGTGATGAGGCCTTATCCCCGGCGCAACCTGGACCACCGGCGGCGGGTGTTTAATTTGAGGCTTTCCAGGGCGTGGCGACTGGTGGAGTGGGCCTACGGGATTGTGTGTGCCAAATGGCGTGTCCTCCAGTCTGCCATTCAGCTCAGTGAGGCTAATGTTAACGAAGTAATAAAAGCGTGTGTTGTTTTACACAATTTTACGCGACATCATGATTGCTGCTCAGCTGATAGTGTTGAACACATGTTGTCTAATGTGGGTAGTCCTACACCACATGGCCCTCCTCCACGGTGTCCCCTTTCTGGCCTAAAAGTGAGGCATATTTACACAAATTATTTTGTTTCTCCTCAGGCTGCCGTCACACTAGCAGTATTTGGTCAGTATTTTACATCAATATTTGTAAGCCAAAACCAGGAGTGGGTGATAAATACTGAAGTGGTGCATATGTTTCTATTATACTTTTCCTCTAATTGTTCCACTCCTGGTTTTGGCTTACAAATACTGATGTAAAATACTGACCAAATACTGCTAGTGTGACGGCAGCCTCAGGGTGCTACTCCCTGGCAGGATTATGCTGTATCTCAATTGTAATTGTTTGTTTTATTCCTATACTATAGATAAAATTCAACATTGAATTTCTGAACTATATGTGTGGAGTTTACTTAAATATTAGCTTTATATGAACATAATGATTGCCTATGATGTCATAATAAGAGTTGAGCGACTTTTACTTTTTCAGGATCGAGTCGGGTTTCGCGAAACCCAACTTTGTCAAAAGTCGGGTCAGGTGAAATCGGCTGATTATTGCAAAAAGTCGGGGACCGACTGAAACACGAAACCCAATGCAAGTCAATGGCGAATCAAATTCGGCAGTGAGTGAAGGACAAGAAAACACCTACAGTGCCCATTTTAATGCCAAAAATATCAATTCTTATTACTTAAGCTTGTCAATCTTAATTTACTTTATAATAATAGTTAGGCATTGAAAACTGGCGGTCATTTGGCTAAAGTTGTCGGGGGTTAGGGCTGGCTCAAGATTTTCGTGGGCCCAGGAAACGCAGAATACGTCACGGCGGTGGAGCAGGAAGAGGTATTTCAACTTTGCAAGTGCTGTGATCCTGAGCAAGCAGGGGGGGCCCACTCGTTGGCACTGGCACAGAGCCCCTCATAGAACGGCGGTGTATTTGATGGCGGGTGGTGCCTCCTACTGCCAGACACACTTTTGCGTACTATGAGGGGCCCTGTGCCAGTGATATCGCCAACAAGTATGCCCCCCACATGATGAAGGAACCTGCACTTTCATCTGCACCTTCCTCTTTGTCCCTGTGTAAGGTGGTATAGTATGCGGGAAGGGGAACCTGACTTTCAGCAGGGTCAGATTCAGGCTGTGTAGAGTGCAAGGGGAATGTAGTGGCCTGGATCAATGTATGAGCAGACTCATCTAGCAGTGGCTGGGCAATGGGCAGGATGAGGAGGAAACACAGTTAGCAGGCCCAAATAATAAAGTAGGCTAAATGCAGTTAAAAATTGGTAACTGGACTAAAAAGGCGGCATTGCTTTGTTCAGTGGAGGACAATTGTAATGAGTGGCAGACACAGTTAGTAGGCCCAAATAATAAAGTGGGCTAATGCAGTTAAAAATTGGTAACAGGACTAAACAGGCGGCATTGCTTTGTTCAGTGGAGGACAACTGTAATGAGTGGCAGACACAGTTAGTGAGCCCAAATAATAAAGTGGGCTAAATGCAGTTAAAAATTGGTAACAGGACTAAACAGGCGGCATTGCTTTGTCAGTGGAGGACAACTGTAATGAGTGGCAGACACAGTTAGTAGGCCCAAATGATAAAGTAGGCTAAAATGCAGTTAAAAATTGGTAACAGGACTAAACAGGCAGTATTGCTTTTTTCAGTGGAGGACAACTGTAATGAGTGGCAGACACAGTAGGCCCAAATGATAAAGTAGGCTAAATGCAGTTAAAAATTGGTAACAGGACTTAAACAGGCGGCATTGCTTTGTTCATTGGAGGACAACTGTAATGAGTGGCAGACACAGTTAGTAGGCCCAAATAATAAAGTGGGCTAAATGCAGTTAAAAATTGGTAACAGGACTAAACAGGCGGCATTTCTTTGTTCAGTGGAGGACAACTGTAAAGAGTGGCAGACACGGTTAGTAGGTCCAAATGATAAAGTAGGCTAAATGCAGTCAAAAATTGGTAACAGGACTAAACAGGCAGCATTGCTTTTTTCAGTGGAGGACAACTGTAATGAGTGGCAGACACAGTTAGTGGGCCAAAATGATAAAGTAGGCTAAATGCAGTTAAAAATTCGTAACAGGACTAAACAGGCGGCATTACTTTGTTCATTGGAGGACAACTGTAATGAGTGGTGACACAGTTAGTAGGCCCAAATAATCAAGTGGGCTAAATGCAGTTAAAAATTGGTAACAGGACTAAACAGGCGGCATTGCTTTGTTCAGTTGAGGAAAACTGTAATGAGTGGCAGACACAGTTAGTAGGCCCAAATAATAAAGTGGGCTAAATGCAGTTAAAAATTGGTAACAGGACTAAACAGGCGGCATTGCTTTGTTCAGTGGAGGACAACTGTAATGAGCGGCAGACACAGTTAATAGGCCCAAATGATAAAGTAGGCTAAATGCAGTTCAAAATTGGTAACAGGACTAAACAGGCGGTATTGCTTTGTTCAGTGGAGGACAACTGTAATGAGTGGCAGACACAGTTAGTAGGCCCAAATAATAAAGTGGGCTAAATGTCTGCCAAAAAATAGTTCATAAATAAACAGGTGGCATAGCTAGGTACAGGGGTGGGCTATTCTGCTGAGTAGCAGACAGTGGTAGTAGGCGCAAAGTATTAACTGGTCTAAATGGAGGCCAGGGCCCCTGTATATTTTAAGTATCATTTCAAATTTGTCTTGCAAATGCCATTGAAGGATTTAACAGCACAGACTACACAGTCGTGGAGCAGGGAGAGGTAAGTATTTCAAGTGGTAGAGCACTGTTCGAGCTGGGGGGAACACTCTCTCGTGGGTAGCGGTACTGGCACAGGGCCCCTCATATTACGATGGTGTGTCTGACGTTGGTTGTGCACCACCACCATCAGAGACACTTCATTGTACTATGTGGGACCCTGTGCCAGTGCCGTCGCCCAACAGTGGGCGCACCCACCTGTCCAGGCAAACGGCACTCGCATGGGTGCTTGCGCCAGGTGGTGACCACGGCCCTGTGGGGGGAGTCAGCCCATTTAGGGAGGTATAAAAATGGCCTATGGTGGACATTCAGCAGCTGCAAATGGAGGAATTGGAGAAGTCAGTAAGAGGAGGCCAAAAGCAAGACATTTTTCAGGCAAGCTACGTGTCAGCAGGGGAAGGTGGGGCAAAATAATTTGAAATCCATGATTGGTTCATTTTAATGAAGGTTAGATCATCAACATTCTGGGTAGCCAGATGTGTCCTTTTTTCAGTCAGTATTGAACCAGCAGCACTGAAGACTCTTTCTGAGAGCACACTAGACGCAGGGGAAGCGAGCTCCTGTAATGCATATTCTGCCAATTCAGACCAGGTGTCTATTTTAGATGCTCAGTAATCAAAGGGGAAAGACCTGTGAGGGAGAACATCGATAAGGGATGAAAAGTAGTTCGTAACCATACTGGACAAATGCTGTCTCCTGTCACTTTGAATCGATGCAGCAGTACCTGTCGTGTCAGCGGTCATTGCGAAATCACTCCACAACCTGGTCATAAAATCCCTCTGTCCAATGCCACTTCGGATTTGTGCACCTCTAACACCGCTGCCATGTTGCCCCCTGCGGCTCGTGTGAGAACCACTGTGTGCTGGGAATGCCTGAACCAAACTACAGGAGTTGCTTGTTTGGTAGCCAATGTTTGCTGAAGGTTCTCATGTGGAATGATATTTTGTAATTATAATTTATATCGTCGATCCAGGAGGTAGGCCAACCAGTAATCATCATCGGTCATTATTTTGATAATGCAGGGTCCCTTTTTAGGATACGCAAGGCATACTCAGCCATGTGGGCCAATGTTCCAGGTGTCATTTCACTGCTTGTGCTGGGTTGAGGAGCACTTTCTTGCGAATCAACATCACTTGTGTCCCGCAAAAACCCTGTGCCTGACCTTGCAATGCCAACAGTTTCTATTGCCCCCTGAGAAGCATCCTCCTCCCATAAATATTCATCCCCATCATCCTCCTCCTCTTCATCCGCCAACTCATCCAGGAGAGTTCCCTCAGCATCAAGGCTTCCCTCCTCCTCGTCTGCCGACGCCAGCTCCTTAATATGCATCAAACTTCATTTGTAACACGACCTGCTGATGCTTACCACTAGCTGTTCGATAATGGAACACCTCGTGTGCAACACTGCAGCTGTGGATGGAGTGGTCGTGCGACTGCACTCTGTGGACGAGCTTTCGCTTCTGGAGGAGGAGGATGAGGGGCGGCGAACGCCTACAGCCAACAGTTTCCTAGACCGTGGGCTAGGCAGAACTGTACCACTATGGCTGTCCCCTGTGGACCATGCATCCACCACATTAACCCAGTGCGCCGTGATGGACACGTAACGTCCCTGGCCATGCCTACTGGTCCATGCATCTGTTGTGAGGTGCACCTTTCTACTGACTGATTGCCTCAGTGCATGGACAATGCGGTCTTTGACATGCTGTTGGAGGGTTGGGATGGCTTTTCTCACAAAGATGTGCCGACTGGGTAGGTCATAGCGTGATACTGGGTAGGCCATCAAGGCTTTGAAAGCTTTGCTTTCAACCAACCGGTAGGGCATCATCTCTAACGAGATTAGTATAACAATGTGGGTGTTCAGACCCTGTGTACGCGGATGAGAGGATGAGTACTTTCTTTTCCTAACGAGAGTCTCTTGTAGGGTGAGCTGGACTGGAGAGGTGCATATGGTGGAACTAGCGGTGGTGGTGGTGGACATGGCGGAATGAGAGAGGGTTGGTGATGGTATTCTTGGCCTACATACAGTGTTTCCTACCAATAACCTTGTGATTCCCTGACTGCTTTGGCCTTGCGACGATACCTCCACATTTGCTGCTGGTGGTGTTCTAACCAGTGGGCTTACAGTGAGGGAAGCAATGTAGCGTTGCTGACCACCTTCATTCTGAGCAAGTGCACGAACGGTATGGGATGTTTGGTAGTTAGACAAGGCTGGTAAGTGCATGCTGGTTAAATGTCTAAGCATGCACAGTGTATTTAAATTTTGAAGATTCTTCCCTTTGCTAAAGGTCTTTGAGCATTTCTTACAGATAATTTTTTACTGATCATTCGGATCTTGGTTAAAAAATTGCCACACTAAACTCTTCCTACTATGGAATACCTTTTCAGGCATTGCACGCTGTGCTACTTTCACCGGATGGCCACGCTGTCCTACAACTGTTTTTGTTTTTGACAAAGGTTTTTGGCCTGATATGGGCCTGCCAGATGACAACTTTTGTGCTGTAGATGGCTGCTGCGGATCATCCTCCTCCGCTTCTGAGCTACTGGCAGCGGCAGCCTCTTCCCCAATGGCTGCTAATCTGGGCCAACAAATGGGTCATCTATCACCCCCTCTTCAATGTCATGTGCACCTTCCTCTGTGTCACCGTGTAAGGTGCTATAGCATTCGGGACGGGGCACCATAGTCTCATCAGGGTCAGATTCTGGCCCAGTACACTGCGAGGGCAATGTAGGGATCTGAGTCAATGGAACAGCATAATAATCTAGCTGTGGCTGTGCACCAGTGCACACCATATCTGATTCATCTTGTAATGGGCAGTTAACAATTTCCCTTTCTAACCCAGGCACGGTATGTGTAAAGAGCTCCATGGAGTAACCTGTAGTGTCGCCTGACGCATCCTTCTCTTTTGGTTTGGGTGAAGGACACAAGGAAACATTTTGTTCCTGACCGGGAGCATTCACTGATGACTCGCTGCTTTTATATTTGGAACTTTCTGAAGAGGAGGCGAAAGAGCTAGAGGCTGAGTCAGCAAGGAAAGCCAAAACTTTTTCCTGCTGCTCCGGCTTTAAAAGCTGTTTTCCTACTCCCAGATAAGGGAGCCTTCAAGGCCTTGTGTAGCCAGATGATGACGCTGGCTCAACACCTCCAGCCTTAGGTGCTATTGTGCTTTTGCCACTACCACCAGATGCACCACCACCCCCACCATCAGTACCAGCTGACAACCCCCACCTACGGGCTCTTCCACAAGACTTTCTCATTTTTTAGAAAATCTAACCAAAATAACAACTGTTATATGGTACTGTAAGGTAGAAGGTGTATATAAACTTGTTGAGAATTTAAATCTCCCTTTTTTTTGGGAGACTGAAAAAAAACTCAGGCCCTGTGCATAAAACAACACAATGTAAGTGGCAGAAAGTGGCTGGCAGATATACGACAAACTAACAGGACTGAATTATATCCACTTTGTGAGAATTTAAATCTCACTTTTTTGGGGGGGAGACTGAACCAAAACTCAGGCCCTGTGCATAAATCAACGCAACGTAAGTGGCAAAAAGTGGCTGGCTGACATCCGACAATCTAACAGGACAGAAGTATATCCACTTTGTGAGAATTTGAATCTCTATTTTTCTGGGAGGAGACTGAACCAAAACTCAGGCCCTGTGCATAAAAAAACACAATGTAAGTGGCAGAAAGTGGCTGGCTGATATACGACAAACTAACAGGACTGAAGTATATCGACTTTGTGAGAATTTGAATCTCCCTTTTTTGGGGGGGAGAGTGAACCAAAACTCAGGCCCAGTGTATATAACAACGCAATCTAAGTGGCAGAAAGTGGCTGGCTGACACCCGACAAACTAACAGGACAGAAGTATATCCACTTTGTGAGAATTTGAATCTCACTTTTTTTTGTGGAGACTGAACCAAAACTTAGGCTCAGTGTATATAACAACGCAATCTAGGTGGCAGAAAGTGGCTGGCTGACATCCGACAAACTAACAGGACAGAAGTATATTCACTTTGTGAGAATTTGAATCTCCCTTTTTTTGGGGGGAGACTGAACCAAAACTCAGGCCCAGTGTATATAACAATGCAATCTAAGTGGCAGAAAGTGGCTGGCTGACATCCGACAAACTAACAGGACAGAAGTCTATCCACTTTGTGAGAATTTGAATCTCACTTTTTTGGGGGGAGACTGAACCAAAACTCAGGCCCAGTGTATAAAACAACACAATGTAAGTGGCAGAAAGTGACTGGAAGATATATGAAAAAATACAAGGACTGTAGTACTATTTCAATCTCCCTACAACATGGCTGCCACTAGAAATTTTGGGGCCCCATACTGGCAAAATTTTCGGGGCCCCCTTGAAACTCCGCCCAGGCTCCACCCCAGCCCCGCCTCCACGCTCCACCCAGGCTCCACCCCAGCCCCGTGTTAGGGTTGGCGGAACGCACCAAATATATAATTTATTAAATGGAATTGGTGAGTTCGCAACCTGGGATCCACCGTGCAGGAAAGCACCTGCTGCTAAATAATGGCGGCTTTATATGGCGGTATATATTAACTCTGTTAGCTTCACAGAGTAACCGCGAGAGGAAAGCTCTGTGCCCTGTTAGACTTTCACAGAGGCACAGGCCAACTACCCAGATGTGAGCAGTGAGTGGTAATGCATGCATACAAAACTCCTCGCCGGAGATGCCAGCATTCTAGGGGCTTATTTCAGCCGGGTCCCTGAACACACTTAAACACAATCTCCTTGCCGGAGGTGCCAGCATTCTAGGGGCTTATTTCAGCCGGGTCCCTGAACACATTCAAACACATGACCACATTGGCGCAAAGCATATAGCATAAGACGATACTAGCGCATGTCCGTGCGGTCATGCGCAGTTTATATAGTTGCAGCACAGGAAACTGTTACTGAAGTTTTTGCCCTTTCAGGACCTTCCAGAAGGACCAATGGAAAGTGCTGCAGTACCTGAGCATGTTTTGCCATTTCAGGACCTTCCAGAAGGACCAATGGAATGTACTGCAGCACCTGAGCATGTGACCGAACATGTGGCCCTCGACCTCCAATGGGAGACCCTGCCCTGGGCATGCTCAGTGTGAGTAAACAAGGACTTAGTCCCAGAGAGGCTCGCTCGCCGCAGATCAGTGCAGGGTACCATAGGAAAGCCAGAAAAGGCAGTAGTGACCCTATACACCGAATCAGCCCCAGCGAGACGCTGGGAGCGACGTCTCCGCTGAGCAGAGCCCACTGCGGCCGATACCGAATTGGGGACCGCAGCAGACACGGATCGAGATTCCCCCTGTGCAGCAGAGGAAACTCGACTCCTAACATTACCCCCCCTCCTAGGGCCCCCCCTCCTTGAGCCTCACTACGCTCAAAAGCTGCGATAAGCAGCGGAGCCCAAATGTGCTCCACAGGCTCCCAGGTTCTATCCTCTGGGCCGTGACCCTTCCAGTCCACCAGATAAAATTTCTTGCCACGTACCACCTTGCACCCCACAATAGCATTCACCTCAAACTCATGTGTGGATGAACCCGATGTCCCAGCAGATGACTCGGAAAACCGGGACAAATGAACGGGCTTTAAGAGGGAAACGTGGAAAGTATCGGTGATACCAAGGCGTGGAGGAATAGCCAAACGGAAAACCACAGGGTTGACCTGTTCCAGAACCTTAAACGGGCCAATGTAGCGAGGAGCAAACTTAGTGGACTCAACTCGCAGCCTGATGTTACAGGCGGAGAGCCACACTAAGTCACCAGGAGCAAAGACCGGAGTGGGGCGCCGGTGTGTATCAGCCGAAACCCTCATTCTCTCCTTGGAGGCCCGGACGGCATCCTGTGTGCGGTCCCAGATGTCACGTGCCTCCACCGCCCAATCTGCCACCCTAGAATCGGTGGATGACACGGGCATGGGTACAGGGACACGCGGATGCTGGCCGTAATTAAGGAGAAAAGGAGTTTGACCAGTGGAATCGGCTACGGCGTTGTTCAGGGCAAATTCCGCCCAAGGTTGCAAAGATGCCCAGTCATCCTGCCTAGCAGAGACGAAATGTCGCAAATATGTCACCAGAGTCTGGTTGGTTCTCTCCACCAACCCATTCGTCTCGGGATGGTATGCAGAGGAGAGGTTTAACTCTATGCTGAGTAAATGGCAGAGCTCTTTCCAAAACCGAGATGCGAACTGGGGACCCCGATCGCTGACAATCTTATCAGGCATACCATGCAAACGGAAAACGTGTTTAATGAACAACACCACCAAGGCCCGTGCTGAGGGTAACCGAGGAAGCGGCACCAAATGCACCATCTTGGAGAAATGGTCGGTGACAACCCAAATAATGGAGCAGCCACGCGACTTGGGTAGACCCACCACAAAGTCCATCCCGACCATCTCCCAGGGCCTGTCTGACACGCCTGAATATAGTCCTTGACATCTCGGGCCATATGCGGCCACCAGTATGTTCTCGCCAGAAGCTCAGATGTCCTCTTGGTCCCAAAATGCCCACCCACTCTGGAGGAGTGAGCCCAAGAGAGAACCTCCGGTCGCAAGTTAGCTGGTACGAAAGTCTTGCCCGGGGGCACAGACTCTAGCGAAACTGGAGCTACAGTTCTCAGGCTCTCAGAAGGGACAACAAGCCGAGGCTCCTCCTCCTCCGATGACACCACAGAGCGGGAGAGAGCGTCAGCACGAACGTTCTTCTCCCCGGAGAGGAAATGGAGAGTAAAATGGAACCGGGAGAAGAACAGGGACCATCTAGCCTGGCGAGAATTCAGCCGCTGGGCCGTTTGCAGATACACCAAGTTCTTGTGGTCAGTGAAGACTTGGAAGGGAAAGCGAGCTCCCTCCAAGAGATGTCTCCACTCTGAAAAAGCCAACTTCATGGCCAGCAACTCCCTGTCCCCGATGGAATAATTCCTCTCCGCTGGTGTGAAGGTCTTGGAGAAGAAGAAGCAAGGATGCTTCCGACCTTGAGCATCCTTTTGGAAAAGGACTGCTCCAGCACCAACGGATGAGGCATCCACCTCCAAGATAAATGGCTTATCAACATCGGGGCGATGTAGGATGGGAGCGCTAGCGAAGTGTGACTTGATCGAGAGAAAGGCTTTGGAGACCTCCTCTGACCACAACTTGGGATTTGCTCCCTTCTTGGTGAGGGCAACCAAGGGAGCTACCAAAGTTGAGAAGTGTGGAATGAACTGGCGATAGTAATTAATGAACTCCATAAAGCGCTGCACCGCTTTAAGAGAATGGGGTTCCTGCCAGTCCATTACAGCCTGTAGCTTGGCAGGATCCATAGCCAAACCCTGGGCAGAGATGATATAACCAAGGAAAGGCAAGGACTCCTGCTCAAACACACACTTCTCCAACTTGTCATAGAGGAAGTTTGCCCGTAAGAGGTCGAAGACTTTGCGAACATCTCTCCGATGGGAGTCAATATCTGGAGAGAAGATGAGAATATCATCCAGATAGACTACGACCGAGGTGGTGAGCATATCCCGGAAGATGTCGTTCACAAAGTCTTGGAAAACGGCTGGGGCATTACAGAGCCCGAAGGGCATCACCAGATATTCATAGTGCCCATCCCTGGTGTTAAAAGCCGTCTTCCATTCATCCCCCTCACGGATGCGAATCAGGTTGTAAGCACCCCGCAGATCTAACTTTGTAAATACCCTCGCTCCCCGTAGCCTATCAAACAGCTCAGATATCAGGGGTAGTGGGTACTTGTTCTTAACGGTGATGGCGTTAAGACCCCTGTAGTCTATGCATGGACGTAAGTCTCCAGTCTTCTTCTGTACGAAGAAGAACCCTGCCCCTGCCGGTGACACTGACTTCCTAATGAATCCTCTTGCCAGATTCTCCTGGATGTACTGGGACATTGCCTCCGTCTCCGGGAGAGATAACGGATAGACTCGACCCCGGGGAGGCTCAGCACCAGGCAAGAGGTCAATAGGACAGTCATAGGGGCGGTGAGGCGGAAGGGTCTCCGCAGCTCTTTTGGAGAACACGTCTGCATAGGGCCAATAGTGCTTGAGGAGAGAGGAAATATCTGCGGGTACCTGTGTAGCAGCAACCTGAACGCACTCCCTCAGACATCTACCCTCGCAAGATTTACTCCAACCCAAAATTCTCCCAGAGGACCACTCAATATGAGGAGAATGGTAGCGAAGCCATGGTATCCCCAACAGGACCTCATCAATTCCCTCAGGAATGACTAATAGGGAGATTATCTCCTGATGTGATGGAGACACAGATAGCGTGAAAGGAATGGTTTGGTGGGTAATCTGTGAAGGTAGTGTTGACCCATTTACCACTCGAACAGTTACCGGCTTGGCAAGCATCACCAAGGGTATTGCGTGATGCTGGGCAAAAGCGGAAGACAAAGTTACCCTCTGCCCCAGAATCCACGCATAGCTCGACCATAAGAGTGGATGGGCCTATGGTAATTGTCCCCTTAAAGGACAACTTTGAGGCAAACGTCACCGTGTCTAGTGTACCTCCTCCAACTGCCACTAGACGCTGACGTTTCCCCGACCGCTGAGGACTCTTGGAGGCAAGGTGTCCTGACTGCTGGCAAACATGACGGACCTTATGTGCATGGGCAGACTGAGACTTGGATCCCGCTCGTGTCACCTCTAAGGCCTCATGTGACTCGGATGCCTGGACTGGAGATTCCAAAGGTTTGGCGAAGGTGGGAGCCAGCCGAAACCTCTGCCTACACTGGGCTCGCTCCAACCTCCGCTCGTTAAAACGGAGGTCAATACGAGTAGATACGGCTATGAGCTCCTCCAGTGTGGCGGGAATCTCCCTAGTGGCCAAAGCGTCCTTCACATGGTCAGCCAGCCCCCTCCAAAATACGGGAATGAGGGTTTTATCTGGCCATTCCAACTCAGACGCTAATGTCCGGAAGTGAACAGCAAAATGGCTGATCATGGTTGAACCCTGAGTCAAAGCCAGCAGTTGGAGCGCTGTATCATGGGTGACTTGAGGTCCTAAAAATACCTGTTTCAGAGTGTCCAGAATCCTAGGAACACTCCGCACCACATGATCGTTGTGCTCCCACAGCGGCGTAGCCCACTCCAACGCTCTGTCCGACAGGAGAGAGATTACGAATCCCACCTTTGCCCGCTCAGTAGGGAAACGTGCAGCCAGAAGCTCGAGGTGTATACCACATTGGCTCACGAAACCCCTACAGGACTTACTGTCCCCAGAGTATCTCTCAGGCAAAGGAAGGTGAGATAGAGTCGGAACAGAGGTGGCAGTGGGTAAAGCTGCTGCAGCCACGCTAGCAGCCTGAACAGCTATTGCGGTAACATCCACCGCCGAGGTTGCACGCTCAAGAGACGCCAACCGGCCCTCCAGCAGCTGGATGTACCCCTGCAATCGCTGTTCATCCGCCATTACTTAGCCAGATCCTGGCGCTAGTATACTGTTAGGGTTGGCGGAACGCACCAAATAAATAATTTATTAAATGGAATTGGTGCGTTCGCAACCCGGGATCCACCGTGCAGGAAAGCACCTGCTGCTAAATAATGGCGGCTTTATATGGCGGTATATACCAACTCTGTTAGCTTCACAGAATAACCGCGAGAGGAGAGCTCTGTGCCCTGTTAGACTTTCACAGAGGCACAGGCCAACTACCCAGATGTGAGCAGTGAGTGGTCATGCATGCATACAAAACTCCTCGCCGGAGATGCCAGCATTCTAGGGGCTTATTTCAGCCGGGTCCCTGAACACACTTAAACACAATCTCATCGCCGGAGGTGCCAGCATTCTAGGGGCTTATTTCAGCCGGGTCCCTGAACACATTCAAACACATGACCACATTGGCGCAAAGCATATAGCATAAGACGATACTAGCACATGTCCGTGCGGTCATGCGCAGTTTATATAGTTGCAGCACAGGAAGCTGCTACTGAAGTTTTTGCCCTTTCAGGACCTTCCAGAAGGACCAATGGAAAGTGCTGCAGTACCTGAGCATGTGACCGAACATGTGGCCCTCGACCTCCAATGGGAGACCCTGCCCTGGGCATGCTCAGTGTGAGTAAACAAGGACTTAGTCCCAGAGAGGCTCGCTCGCCGCAGATCAGTGCAGGGTACCATAGGAAAGCCAGAAAAGGCAGTAGTGACCCTATGCACCGAATCAGCCCCAGCGAGATGCTGGGAGCGACGTCTCCGCTGAGCAGAGCCCACTGCGGCTGATACCGAATGGGGGACCGCAGCAGACACGGATCGAGATTCCCCCTGTGCAGCAGAGGAAACTCGACTCCTAACATTACCCCCCCCCCCTAGGGCCCCCCCTCCTTGAGCCTCACTACGCTCAAAAGCTGCGATAAGCAGAGGAGCCCGAATGTGCTCCACAGGCTCCCAGGTTCTATCCTCTGGGCCGTGACCCTTCCAGTCCACCAGATAAAATTTCTTGCCACGTACCACCTTGCACCCCACAATAGCATTCACCTCAAACTCATGCGTGGATGAACCCGATGTCCCAGCAGATGACTCGGAAAACTGGGACAAATGAACGGGCTTTAACCCCTTTCTGCCATTAGACGTACTATTGCGTCCATGTGGGGTGGGCTTTACTTCCCAAGGACGCAATAGTACGTCATATGCGATCGGCAGCGCTCACGGGGGGAGCGCCGCCGATCGCGGCCGGGTGTCAGCTGTTTATCGCAGCTGACATCCGGCACTATGTGCAGGAGCGGTCACGGACCGCCCCCGGCACATTAACCCCCGGCACACCGCGATCAAAGATGATCGCGATGTGCCGGCGGTGCAGGGAAGCACCGCGCAGGGAGGGGGCTCCCTGCGGGCTTCCCTGAGACCCCCGGAGCAACGCGATGTGATCGCGTTGCTGCGAGGGTCTCACCTCCCTCCCTGCTCCCTCCAGCCCCGGATCCAAGATGGCCGCGGATCCGGGTCCTGCAGGGAGGGAGGTGGCTTCACAGAGCCTGCTCAGAGCAGGCACTGTGAAGGCTGCAGCGCTGCATGTCAGATCAGTGATCTGACAGAGTGCTGTGCAAACTGTCAGATCACTGATCTGTGATGTCCCCCCCTGGGACAAAGTAAAAAAGTAAAAAAAAAAAATTTCAAATGTGTAAAAAAAAAAAAAAAAAATATTCCAAAATAATGAAAAAAAAAATAAAAATATTATTCCCATAAATACATTTCTTTATCTAAATAAAAAAAACAAAACAATAAAAGTACACATATTTAGTATCGCCGTGTCCGTAACGGCCCGACCTATAAAACTGGCCCACTAGTTAACCCCTTCAGTAAACACCGTAAGAAAAAAAAATAAAAAACGAGGCAAAAAACAACGCTTTATTATCATACCGCCGAACAAAAAGTGGAATAACACGCGATCAAAAAGACAGATATAACTAACCATGGTACCGCTGAAAACGTCATCTTGTCCCGCAAGAAACGAGCCACCATACAGCATCATCAGCAAAAAAATAAAAAAGTTATAGTCCTGAGAATAAAGCGATGCAAAAATAATTATTTTTTCTATAAAATAGTTTTTATCGTATGAAAGCGCCAAAACATAAAAAAATGATATAAATGAGGTGTCGCTGTAATCGTACTGACCCGAAGAATAAAACTGCTTCATCAATTTTACCAAACGCGGAACGGTATAAACGCCTCCCCCAAAAGAAATTCATGAATAGCTGGTTTTTGGTCATTCTGCCTCACAAAAATCGGAATAAAAAGCGATCAAAAAATGTCATGTGCCCGAAAATGTTACCAATAAAAACATCAACTCGTCCCGCAAAAAACAAGACCTCACGTGACTCTGTGGACCAAAATATAGAAAAATTATAGCTCTCAAAATGTGGTAACGCAAAAAATATTTTTTGCAATAAAAAGCGTCTTTCAGTGTGTGACGGCTGCCAATCATAAAAATCCGCTAAAAAACCCGCTATAAAAGTAAATCAAACCCCCCTTCATCACCCCCTTAGTTAGGGAAAAATTAAAAAAATGTATTTATTTCCATTTTCCCATTAGGGCTAGGGTTAGGGCTAGGGTTAGGGCTAGGGTTAGGGCTAGGGTTAGGGTTAGGGCTAGGGTTAGGGCTAGAGTTAGGGCTAGGGTTAGGGTTAGGGCTAGGGTTAGGTTTAGGGTTAGGGCTAGGGTTAGGGCTAGGGTTAGGGTTAGGGCTAGGGTTAGGGCTAGGGTTAGGGCTAGGGCTAGGGCTAGGGTTAGGGTTAGGGCTAGGGTTAGGGCTAGGGTTAGGGCTAGGGTTAGGGCTAGGGTTAGGATTAGGGTTAGGGCTAGGGTTAGGGCTAGGGCTACAGTTTGGGTTGGGGCTAAAGTTACAGTTAGGGTTTAGATTACATTTACGGTTGGGAATAGGGTTGGGATTAGGGTTAGGGGTGTGTCAGGGTTAGAGATGTGGTTAGGGTTACTGTTAGGATTAGGGTTAGGGATGTGTTTGGATTAGGGTTTCAGTTATAATTGGGGGGTTTCCACTGTTTAGGCACATCAGGGGCTCTCCAAACGCGACATGGCGTCCGATCTCAATTCCAGCCAATTCTGCGTTGAAAAAGTAAAACAGTGCTTCTTCCCTTCCGAGCTCTCCCGTGTGCCCAAACAGGGGTTTACCCCAACATATGGGGTATCAGCGTACTCAGGACAAATAGGACAACAACTTTTGGGGTCCAATTTCTCCTGCTACCCTTGGGAAAATACAAAACTCGGGGCTAAAACATATTTTTTGTGGGAAAAAAAAAGATTTTTTATTTTCACGGCTCTGCGTTATAAACTGTAGTGAAACACTTGGGGGTTCAAAGTTCTCACAACACATCTAGATTAGTTCCCTGAGGGGTCTAGTTTCCAATATGGGGTCACTTGTGGGGGGTTTCTACTGTTTAGGTACATTAGGGGTTCTGCAAACGCAATGTGACGTCTGCAGACCATTCCATCTAAGTCTGCATTCCAAATGGCGCTCCTTCCCTTCCGAGCTCTGCCATGTGCTCAAACGTTGGTTTCCCCCAACATACGGGGTATCAGCGTACTCAGGACAAATTGGACAACAACTTTTGGGGTCGAATTTCTCCTCTTACCCTCGGGAAAATACAAAACTGGGGGCTAAAAAATAATTTTGGGGGGAAAGATTTTTTTTTTAATTTTCACGGCTCTGCGTTACAAACTGTAGTGAAACACTTGGAGGTTCAAAGCTATCACAACACATCTAGATGAGTTCCTTAGGGGGTCTAGTTTCCAAAATGGTGTCACTTGTGGGAGGTTTCTACTGTTTAGGTACATTAGGGGCTCTGCAAATGCAATGTGACACCTGCAGACCATTCCATCTAAGTCCTCATTCCAAATGGAGCTCCTTCCCTTCCGAGCCCTCCCATGCGCCCAAACAGTGGTTCCCCCCCACATATGGGGTATCAGCGCACTCAGGACAAATTGGACAACAAATTGTGGGGTCGAATTTCTCCTGTTACCCTCGGGAAAATACAAAACTGGGGGCTAAAAAATAATTTTTGTGGGAAAAAATTTTTGTTTTATTTTTACGGCTCTCCATTATAAACTTCTGTGAAGCCCTTGGTGGGTCAAAGCACTCAGCACACATCTAGATAAGTTCCTAAGGGGGTCTACTTTCCAAAATGGTGTCACTTGTGGGGGGTTTCTACTGTTTAGGTACATTAGGGGCTCTGCAAACGCAATGTGACACCTGCAGACCATTCCATCTAAGTCTGCATTCAAATGGCACTCCTTCCCTTCTGAGCCCTCCCATGTGCCCAAACAGTGGTTCCCCCCACATATGGTGTATCATCGCACTCAGGACAAATTGGGCAACAAATTTTGGGGTCCAATTTCTCCTGTTACCCTCAGGAAAATACAAAACTGGGGGCTAAAAAAATAATTTTTGTGGGAAAAAAATTTTGTTTTATTTTTACGGCTCTGCATTATAAACTTCTGTGAAGCACTTGGTGGGTCAAAGTGCTCACCACACCTCTAGATAAGTTCCTTAGGGGGTCTACTTTCCAAAATGGTGTCATTTGTGGGGGGTTTCAATGTTTAGGCACATCAGTGGCTCTTCAAACGCAACATGGCGTCCCATCTCAATTCCTGTCAATTTTGCTTTGAAAAGTCAAACGGCGCTCCTTCCCTTCCGAGCTCTCCCATCCACCCAAACAGTGGTTTACCCCCACATATGGGGTATCAGCGTACTCAGGACAAATTGTACAACAACTTTTGGGGTCCAATTTCTTCTCTTACCCTTGGGAAAATAAAAAATTGGGGGCAAAAAGATAATTTTTGTGAAAAAATATGATTTTTTATTTTTACGGTTCTACATTATAAACTTCTGTAAAGCACTTGGTGGGTCAAAGTGCTCACCACACCTCTAGATAAGTTCCTTAGGGGGTCTACTTTCCAACATGGTGTCACTTGTGGGGGGTTTCAATGTTTAGGCACATCAGTGGCTCTTCAAACGCAACATGACGTCCCATCTCAATTCCTGTCAATTTTGCATTGAAAAGTCAAACGGCGCTCCTTCCCTTCCGAGCTCTCCCATCCGCCCAAACAGTGGTTTACCCCCACATATGGGCTATCAGCGTACTCAGGACAAATTGTACAACAACTTTTGGGGTCCAATTTCTTCTCTTACCCTTGGGAAAATAAAAAATTGGAGGCGAAAAGATAATTTTTGTGAAAAAATATGATTTTTTATTTTTACGGTTCTACATTATAAACTTCTGTGAAGCACTTGTTGGGTCAAAGTGCTCACCACACCTCTAGATAAGTTCCTTAGGGGGTCTACTTTCCAAAATGGTGTCACTTGTGGGGGGTTTCAATGTTTAGCCACATCAGGGGCTCTCCAAACGAAACATGGCAACCCATCTCAATTCCAGTCAATTTTGCATTGAAAAGTCAAATGGCACTCCTTCGCTTCCGAGCTCTGCCATGCGCCCAAACAGTGGTTTACCCCCACATGTGGGGTATTGGCATACTCAGGACAAATTGTACAACAATGTTTGGGGTCCATTTTCTCCTGTTACCCTTGGTAAAATAAAACAAATTGGAGCTGAATTAAATTTTTTGTGAAAAAAAGTTAAATGTTCATTTTTATTTAAACATTCAAAAAATTCCTGTGAAGCACCAGAAGGGTTAATAAACTTCTTGAATATGGTTTTGAGCACCTTGAGGGGTGTAGTTTTTAGAATGGTGTCACACTTGGGTATTTTCTATCATATAGACCCCTCAAAATGACTTCAAATGAGATGTGGTCCCTAAAATAAAATGGTGTTGTAGAAATGAGAAATTGCTGGTCAACTTTTAACCCTTATAACTCCCTAACAAAAAAAAATTTTGGTTCCAAAATTGTGCTGATGTAAAGTAGACATGTGGGAAATGTTACTTATTAAGTATTTTGTGTGACATATCTCTGTGATTTAATTGCATAAAAATTCAAAGTTGGAAAATTGCGAAATTTTCATAATTTTCGCCAAATTTCCATTTTTTTCACAAATAAACGCAGGTACTATCAAATAATTTTTACCATTGTCATGAAGTACAATATGTCACGAGAAAACAATGTCAGAATCACCAGGATCCATTGAAGCGTTCCAGAGTTATAACCTCATAAAGGGACAGTGGTCAGAATTGTAAAAATTGGCCCGGTCATTAACGTGCAAACCACCCTTGGGGGTAAAGGGGTTAAGAGGGAAACGTGGAAAGTATCGGTGATACCAAGGCGTGGAGGAATAGCCAAACGGTAGACCACAGGGTTGACCTGTTCCAGAACCTTAAACGGGCCAATGTAGCGAGGAGCAAACTTAGTGGACTCAACTCGCAGCCTGATGTTACGGGCGGAGAGCCACACTAAGTCGCCAGGAGCAAAGACCGGAGCGGGGCGCCGGTGTGTATCAGCCGAAACCCTCATTCTCTCCTTGGAGGCCCGGACGGCATCCTGTGTGCGGTCCCAGATGTCACGTGCCTCCACCGCCCAATCTGCCACCCTAGAATCGGTGGATGACACGGGCATGGGCACAGGGACACGTGGATGCTGGCCGTAATTAAGGAGAAAAGGAGTTTGACCAGTGGAATCGGCTACGGCGTTGTTCAGGGCAAATTCCGCCCAAGGTTGCAAAGATGCCCAGTCATCCTGCCTAGCAGAGACGAAATGTCGCAAATATGTCACCAGAGTCTGGTTGGTTCTCTCCACCAACCCATTCGTCTCGGGATGGTATGCAGAGGAGAGGTTTAACTCTATGCTGAGTAAACGGCAGAGCTCTCTCCAAAACCGAGATGCGAACTGGGGACCCCGATCGCTGACAATCTTATCAGGCATACCATGCAATCGGAAAACGTGTTTAATGAACAACACCGCCAAGGCCCGTGCTGAGGGTAACCGAGGAAGCGGCACCAAATGCACCATCTTGGAGAAATGGTCGGTGACAACCCAAATAATGGAGCAGCCACGCGACTTGGGTAGACCCACCACAAAGTCCATCCCGACCATCTCCCAGGGCCTGTCTGCCACGCCTGAATATAGTCCTTGACATCTGGGGCCATATGCGGCCACCAGTATGTTCTCGCCAGAAGCTCAGATGTCCTCTTGGTCCCAAAATGCCCACCCACTCTGGAGGAGTGAGCCCAAGAGAGAACCTCCGGTCGCAAGTTAGCTGGTACGAAAGTCTTGCCCGGGGGCACAGACTCTAGCGAAACTGGAGCTACAGTTCTCAGGCTCTCAGAAGGGACAATAAGCCGAGGCTCCTCCTCCTCCGATGACACCACGTAGCGGGAGAGAGCGTCAGCACGAACGTTCTTCTCCCCGGAGAGGAAATGGAGAGTAAAATGGAACCGGGAGAAGAACAGGGACCATCTAGCCTGGCGAGAATTCAGCCGCTGGGCCGTTTGCAGATACACCAAGTTCTTGTGGTCAGTGAAGACTTGGAAGGGAAAGCGAGCTCCCTCCAAGAGATGTCTCCACTCTGAAAAAGCCAACTTCATGGCCAGCAACTCCCTGTCCCCGATGGAATAATTCCTCTTCGCTGGTGTGAAGGTCTTGGAGAAGAAGAAGCAAGGATGCTTCCGACCTTGAGCATCCTTTTGGAAAAGGACTGCTCCAGCACCAACGGATGAGGCATCCACCTCCAAGATAAATGGCTTATCAACATCGGGGCGATGTAGGATGGGAGCGCTAGCGAAGTGTGACTTGATCGAGAGAAAGGCTTTGGAGACCTCCTCTGACCACAACTTGGGATTTGCTCCCTTCTTGGTGAGGGCAACCAAGGGAGCTACCAAAGTTGAGAAGTGTGGAATGAACTGGCGATAGTAATTAATGAACCCCATAAAGTGCTGCACCGCTTTAAGAGAATGGGGTTCCTGCCAGTCCATTACAGCCTGTAGCTTGGCAGGATCCATAGCCAAACCCTGGGCAGAGATGATATAACCAAGGAAAGGCAAGGACTTCTGCTCAAACACACACTTCTCCAACTTGGCGTAGAGGAAGTTTGCCCTTAAGAGGTCGAAGACTTTGCGAACATCTCTCCGATGGGAGTCAATATCTGGAGAGAAGATGAGAATATCATCCAGATAGACTACGACCGAGGTGGTGAGCATATCCCGGAAGATGTCATTCACAAAGTCTTGGAAAACGGCTGGGGCATTACAGAGCCCGAAGGGCATCACCAGATATTCATAGTGCCCATCCCTGGTGTTAAAAGCCGTCTTCCATTCATCCCCCTCACGGATGCGAATCAGGTTGTAAGCACCCCGCAGATCTAACTTTGTAAATACCCTCGCTCCCCGTAGCCTATCAAACAGCTCAGATATCAGGGGTAGTGGGTACTTGTTCTTAACGGTGATGGCGTTAAGACCCCTGTAGTCTATGCATGGACGTAAGTCTCCAGTCTTCTTCTGTACGAAGAAGAACCCTGCCCCTGCCGGTGACACTGACTTCCTAATGAATCCTCTTGCCAGATTCTCCTGGATGTACTGGGACATTGCCTCCGTCTCCGGGAGAGATAACGGATAGACTCGACCCCGGGGAGGCTCAGCACCAGGCAAGAGGTCAATAGGACAGTCATAGGGGCGGTGAGGCGGAAGGGTCTCCGCAGCTCTTTTGGAGAACACGTCTGCATAGGGCCAATAGTGCTTGGGGAGAGAGGAAATATCTGCGGGTACCTGTGTAGTAGCAACCTGAACGCACTCCCTCAGACATCTACCCTCGCAAGATTTACTCCAACCCAAAATTCTCCCAGAGGACCACTCAATATGAGGAGAATGGTAGCGAAGCCATGGTATCCCCAACAGGACCTCATCAATTCCCTCAGGAATGACTAATAGGGAGATTATCTCCTGATGTGATGGAGACACAGATAGCGTGAAAGGAATGGTTTGGTGGGTAATCTGTGAAGGTAGTGTTGACCCATTTACCACTCGAACGGTTACCGGCTTGGCAAGCATCACCAAGGGTATTGCGTGACGCTGGGCAAAAGCGGAAGACAAAGTTACCCTCTGCCCCAGAATCCACGCATAGCTCGACCATAAGAGTGGATGGGCCTATGGTAATTGTCCCCTTGAAGGACAACTTTGAGGCAAACGTCACCGTGTCTAGTGTACCTCCTCCAACTGCCACTAGACGCTGATGTTTCCCCGACCGCTGAGGACCCTTGGAGGCAAGGTGTCCTGACTGCTGGCAAACATGACGGACCTTATGTGCACGGGCAGACTGAGACTTGGATCCCGCTCGTGTCACCTCTAAGGCCTCATGTGACTTGGATGCCTGGACTGGAGATTCCAAAGGTTTGGCGAAGGTGGGAGCCAGCCGAAACCTCTGCCTACACTGGGCTCGCTCCAACCTCCGCTCGTTAAAACGGAGGTCAATACGAGTAGATACGGCTATGAGCTCCTCCAGTGTGGCGGGAATCTCCCTAGTGGCCAAAGCGTCCTTCACATGGTCAGCCAGCCCCCTCCAAAATACGGGAATGAGGGTTTTATCTGGCCATTCCAACTCAGACGCTAATGTCCGGAAGTGAACAGCAAAATGGCTGACCATGGTTGAACCCTGAGTCAAAGCCAGCAGTTGGAGCGCTGTATCATGGGTGACTTGAGGTCCTAAAAATACCTGTTTCAGAGTGTCCAGAAACCTAGGAACACTCCGCACCACATGATCGTTGCGCTCCCACAGCGGCGTAGCCCACTCCAACGCTCTGTCCGACAGGAGAGAGATTATGAATCCCACCTTTGCCCGCTCAGTAGGGAAACGTGCAGCCAGAAGCTCGAGGTGTATACCACATTGGCTCACGAGTATCTCTCAGGCAAAGGAAGGTGAGATAGAGTCGGAACAGAGGTGGCAGTGGGTAAAGCTGCTGCAGCCACGCTAGCAGCCTGAACAGCTATTGCGGTAACATCCACCGCCGAGGTTGCACGCTCAAGAGACGCCAACCGGCCCTCCAGCAGCTGGATGTACCCCTGCAATCGCTGTTCATCCGCCATTACTTAGCCAGATCCTGGCGCTAGTATACTGTTAGGGTTGGCGGAACGCACCAAATATATAATTTATTAAATGGAATTGGTGCGTTCGCAACCCGGGATCCACCGTGCAGGAAAGCACCTGCTGCTAAATAATGGCGGCTTTATATGGCGGTATATACCAACTCTGTTAGCTTCACAGAGTAACCGCGAGAGGAGAGCTCTGTGCCCTGTTAGACTTTCACAGAGGCACAGGCCAACTACCCAGATGTGAGCAGTGAGTGGTCATGCATGCATACAAAACTCCTCGCCGGAGATGCCAGCATTCTAGGGGCTTATTTCAGCCGGGTCCCTGAACACACTTAAACACAATCTCATCGCCGGAGGTGCCAGCATTCTAGGGGCTTATTTCAGCCGGGTCCCTGAACACATTCAAACACATGACCACATTGGCGCAAAGCATATAGCATAAGACGATACTAGCGCATGTCCGTGCGGTCATGCGCAGTTTATATAGTTGCAGCACAGGAAGCTGCTACTGAAGTTTTTGCCCTTTCAGGACCTTCCAGAAGGACCAATGGAAAGTGCTGCAGTACCTGAGCATGTGACCGAACATGTGGCCCTCGACCTCCAATGGGAGACCCTGCCCAGGGCATGCTCAGTGTGAGTAAACAAGGACTTAGTCCCAGAGAGGCTCGCTCGCCGCAGATCAGTGCAGGGTACCATAGGAAAGCCAGAAAAGGCAGTAGTGACCCTATGCACCGAATCAGCCCCAGCGAGACGCTGGGAGCGACATCTCCGCTGAGCAGAGCCCACTGCGGCCGATACCGAATGGGGGACCGCAGCAGACACGGATCGAGATTCCCCCTGTGCAGCAGAGGAAACTCGACTCCTAACACCCCGCCTCCACGCTCCACCCCTCGAACTGTCCACAGTCCCACCGCTCTCTCTTGGAAAAATTCCACTTCTCACCTATCACACAGTAACAGTTCCCATCACCAGATCACATACATAGCCAGCAGCTTTTGTTTTGGCCAAAAGATTTTTTAAGCCACCACCATAACACGGTAGACACTTTTGGCCGGGCCCTACTCTACTGTAACCTATTAAATATTTGTTAAAATATGCAATACAATTTAGGTACGGTATATTTTTATTTTTCAATTTTTAAAATGACCAATAATATCACATACAAAGAACAAATACCGCTACACCATGACCAGATGACATATTACCACCACAGTGATCGAATAATATCACATACAAAGAACAAAAACCGCTACCCCATGACCAGACCGCATATTACCACCACAGTGATCGAATAATATCACATACAAAGAACAAATACCACAACACCATGTCCAGACCACATATTACCACCACATAGTGACTGAATACTACAATTCTGATTAGTAATTAAAAAAAAGCACCATACTATCACCATAAGTGCCATTATACACAGGAGATCTGTACTTAGTATGCAGTGTCTGTGTACAGATAATACAGTGATCACTAGTGAAATTATACACAAGAGCTCTGTATACAGTATACAGTGTATAGTGTCAGTGTATAGGTAACACACTGACTCACCAGTGACGTCTCTAGGGGAAGTCCTTCATCTTTCATCCAGCACAGACCGCCATCATTTCATCCAGCCAGGACTTGTCTCTGCTGGAAATAACACAGTTATCTCGAGCTCCGCTTGTAGAATACATTACTTAATTTTTCCCGACTTCTACATTACACTACATGAAGAAAAAGAGGCGACATAGTATCACTCTACACAGTAACAGGACCGCCCCCTCATTTAAAACAGTATACTCAAAAAATAAAATAAATACATCACTGCAGTAATAATATCCCTAAATTAGCCCCTATGGTAATAATATTCCCCATCCTGGCCACCGTGTGTCTCATTCCTGGCGTCAGCCATATGTTCTCCCATCCTGCCCTCATGAGTATCCATTCTGCCCCATATGATCTCCCCATCCTGCCCCATATGATCGCCCCATGTGATCTCTCCATCCTGCCCCATCTGTCTCCATCATATCCATCCTGCCCCATGATCCTGCACAATCTGTCTCCAATTCTGCCCCCAGTGTCTCCAATCATGCTTCATGTCTCCATTCTGCCCCCTATATCTCCAACCATGCCCCCATGTCTGCAATCCTGCCACTTGTCTCCAATCATGCCCCCTGTGTCTCCATTTTGCCTCATCTGTCTCCAATCCTCCCCATCTGTCTCCAGTCATGCCCCCATGTCTTTCATCCTGCCCCGTGTCTCCAATCATGCCCCGTATCTCCATTCTGCCCTGTGTCTCGCATTCTGCCCCAATGTCCAGCATTCTGCCCCAATGTCCAGCATTCTGCCCGTGTCCAGCATTCGGTCCCCGGGTCTCACAGTCTGCCCCTGTGTCCAGCATACTGCCCCTGTCACTGTGTCCAGCATTCTTCCCCAGTGTGTCCAGCATTCTGCCCCAGTGTGTCCAGCATTCTGCCCCTGGGTCTCACAGTCTGCCCCTGTGTCCAGCATTCTGCCCCTGTCACTGTGTCCAGCATTCTGCCCCTGTCACTGTGTCCAGCATTTTGCCCCAGTGTGTCCAGCATTCTGCCCCAGTGTGTCCAGCATTCTGCCCCTGGGTCTCACAGTCTGCCCCTGTGTCCAGCATACTGCCCCTGTCACAGTGTCAAGCATTCTGCCCCTGTCACTGTGTCCAGCATTCTGCCCCTGTCACTGTGTCCAGCATTCTTCCCCAGCGTGTCCTGCATTCTGCCACCCCGGACCCCGCTGGATCGCCGCTCTCAAAGAAGAAAAAAAACACGAGTTCTTACCTGGCCTATTCTCCTGCGCCGGGAGAAGCTCCCTCCAGGCTCCACGCAGACGCACTCGCCGGGCCCGGCGGCTGAGAATGACATCAGACGCCGACGAGTGCGCACTGCGGCCCTACTCAGCTGCCAGCCTCAGACTGGCTGGCGGCTATTAACTATTGACGTGCGGGCGTGGGCCCGCACGACAATAGCGTGCCACAGTGCCTGCAGGGGGGGCCTGGTGAGCAGATGAGACGGGGCCCGATGCGGGCCCCCTCTGCTCACCGGGCCCCATACGCCAGTCACGGCTGTAATTGTTATGAATAGGTAATTCAGAACCACAATGGACCTTGAAGTTCAGAGCACACAAGTACCCTGACAAAAAGCACAAAACATAGGACGAGCTCTGAGACGTGGGAACTCTGCTGACCGCAATCCCTAAACCTATCAAACCACACTAGAGGTAGCCGTGGATTGCGCCTAACGCTCCCTATGCAACTCGGCACAGCCTGAGAAACTAGCTAGGCCTGAAGATAGAAAAATAAGCCTACCTTGCCTCAGAGAAATTCCCCAAAGGAAAAGGCAGCCCCCCACATATAATGACTGTGAGTTAAGATGAAAATACAAACACAGAGATGAAATAGATTTAGCAAAGTGAGGCCCAACTTACTGAATAGACCGAGGATAGGAAAGATAGCTTTGCGGTCAACACAAAAACCTACAAACAACCACGCAGAGGGGCAAAAAGACCCTCCGCACCGACTAACGGTACGGAGGTGCTCCCTCTGCGTCTCAGAGCTTCCAGCAAGCAAGCAAAACCAAAAAAGCAAGCTGGACAGAAAATATAGCAACAAAAGTAACACAAGCAGAACTTAGCTTATGCTGAGCAGACAGGCCACAGGAACGATCCAGGAGGAAGCAAGACCAATACTAGAACATTGACTGGAGGCCAGGATCAAAGCACTAGGTGGAGTTAAATAGAGCAGCACCTAACGACTTAACCTCATCACCTGAGGAAGGAAACTCAGAAGCCGCAGTACCACTCGTGACCACAGGAGGGAGCTTGATCACAGAATTCACAACAGTACCCCCCCCCTTGAGGAGGGGTCACCGAACCCTCACCAGAGCCCCCAGGCCGACCAGGATGAGCCATATGAAAGGCACGAACAAGATCGGCAGCATGGACATCAGAGGCAAAGACCCAGGAATTATCTTCCTGACCATAACCCTTCCACTTAACCAGATACTGGAGTTTCCGTCTCGAAACACGAGAATCCAAAATCTTCTCCACTATATACTCCAACTCCCCCTCCACCAAAACCGGGGCAGGAGGATCAACAGATGGAACCACAGGCGCCACGTATCTCCGCAACAATGACCTATGGAATACGTTATGGATGGAAAAAGAATCTGGAAGGGTCAAACGAAAAGACACAGGATTAAGAACCTCAGAAATCCTATACGGACCAATGAAACGAGGCTTAAACTTAGGAGAGGAAACCTTCATAGGAATATAACGAGATGACAACCAAACCAAATCCCCAACAAGAAGTCGGGGACCCACACAGCGTCTGCGATTAGCGAAACGTTGAACCTTCTCCTGGGACAAGGTCAAATTGTCCACTACATGAGTCCAAATCCGCTGCAACCTGTCCACCACAGTATCCACACCAGGACCGTCCGAAGACTCAACCTGCCCTGAAGAGAAATGAGGATGGAACCCAGAATTGCAGAAAAACGGTGAAACCAAGGTAGCCGAGCTGGCCCGATTATTAAGAGCGAACTCAGCCAACGGCAAAAAGGACACCCAGTCATCCTGATCAGCAGAAACAAAACATCTCAGATATGTTTCCAAGGTCTGATTGGTTCGTTCAGTCTGGCCATTTGTCTGAGGATGGAAAGCCGAGGAAAAAGACAAATCAATGCCCATCCTAGCACAAAAGGCTCGCCAAAACCTTGAAACAAACTGGGAACCTCTGTCAGAAACGATGTTCTCTGGAATGCCATGTAAACGAACCACATGCTGGAAGAACAATGGCACCAAATCAGAGGAGGAAGGTAATTTAGACAAGGGTACCAAATGGATCATCTTAGAGAAGCGATCACAAACTACCCAAATGACCGACATTTTTTGAGAGACGGGGAGATCCGAAATAAAATCCATAGATATATGTGTCCAAGGCCTCTTCGGGATCGGCAAGGGCAAAAGCAACCCACTGGCACGAGAACAGCAGGGCTTAGCCCGAGCACAAATCCCACAGGACTGCACAAAAGAACGCACATCCCGCGACAGAGACGGCCACCAAAAGGATCTAGCCACCAAATCTCTGGTACCAAAGATTCCAGGATGACCAGCCAACACCGAACAATGAACCTCAGAGATAACTTTATTCGTCCACCTATCAGGGACAAACAGTTTCTCTGCTGGGCAACGATCAGGTTTATTAGCCTGAAATTTTTGCAGCACCCGCCGCAAATCAGGGGAGATGGCAGACACAATTACTCCCTCTTTGAGAATACCCGCCGGCTCAGGCAAACCCGGAGAGTCGGGCACAAAACTCCTAGACAGGGCATCCGCCTTCACATTTTTAGAGCCCGGAAGGTACGAAACCACAAAGTCAAAACGGGAGAAAAACAGCGACCAACGAGCCTGTCTAGGATTCAACCGTTTGGCAGACTCGAGATAAGTCAAGTTCTTGTGATCAGTCAAGACCACCACGCGATGCTTAGCTCCTTCAAGCCAATGACGCCACTCCTCGAATGCCCACTTCATGGCCAGCAACTCTCGATTGCCAACATCATAATTTCGCTCAGCAGGCGAAAACTTCCTGGAAAAGAAGGCGCATGGCTTCATCACCGAGCAATCAGCACCTCTTTGCGACAAAACAGCCCCCGCTCCAATTTCAGAAGCATCAACCTCAACCTGGAACGGAAGCGAAACATCTGGTTGACACAACACAGGGGCAGAAGAAAAACGACGCTTTAACTCTTGAAAAGCTTCCACAGCAGCAGAAGACCAATTGACCACATCAGCACCCTTCTTGGTCAAATCGGTCAATGGTTTAGCAATACTAGAAAAATTACAGATGAAGCGACGATAAAAATTAGCAAAGCCAAGGAACTTTTGCAGACTCTTCAGAGATGTCGGCTAAGTCCAGTCATAAATGGCCTGGGCCTTAACAGGGTCCATCTCGATGGTAGAAGGGGAAAAAATGAACCCCAAAAATGAAACCTTCTGAACACCAAAGAGACACTTTGATCCCTTCACAAACAAAGAATTAGCACGCAGGACCTGGAACACCATTCTGACCTGCTTCACATGAGACTCCCAATCATCCGAGAAGACCAAAATATCATCCAAGTATACAATCAGGAATTTATCCAGGTACTCTCGGAAAATGTCATGCATAAAGGACTGAAATACTGATGGAGCATTAGCAAGTCCGAATGGCATAACTAGGTACTCAAAATGGCCCTCGGGCGTATTAAATGTAGTTTTCCATTCATCGCCCCGTTTAATATGCACAAGATTATATGCACCACGAAGATCTATCTTGGTGAACCAACTAGCCCCCTTAATCCGAGCAAACAAATCAGATACCAGCGGCAAGGGGTACTGAAATTTGACCGTGATTTTATTTAGAAGGCGGTAATCAATACAAGGTCTCAGCGAACCATCCTTCTTGGCCACAAAAAAGAACCCTGCTCCCAATGGCGATGACAACGGCCGAATATGACCCTTCTCCAAGGATTCTTTTACGTAACTCCGCATAGCGGCGTGCTCAGGTACAGATAAATTAAACAGTCGACCCTTAGGAAACTTACTACCAGGAATCAACTCGATAGCACAATCACAATCCCTATGCGGAGGTAGGGCATTGGACTTGGGCTCATGGAATACATCCCGGTAATCAGACAAGAACTCTGGGACCTCAGAAAGGGTGGATGATGAGATAGACAGAAATGGAACATCACCATGTACCCCCTGACAACCCCAGCTGGACACAGACATTGATTTCCAATCTAATACTGGGTTATGGACTTGTAGCCATGGCAACCCCAACACGACCACATCATGCAGATTTTGCAACACCAGAAAGCGAATATCCTCCTGGTGCGCAGGAGCCATGCACATGGTCAGCTGGGTCCAATACTGAGGCTTATTCTTGGCCAAAGGCGTAGCATCAATTCCTCTCAATGGAATAAGACACTGCAAGGGCTCCAAGACAAACCCACAGCGCCTAGCAAACTCCAAGTCCATCAAATTCAGGGCAGCGCCTGAATCCACAAATGCCATGACAGAATAGGAAGACAAAAAGCAGATCAAAGTAACGAACAAAAGAAATTTCGACTGTACCGTACCAATGGTGGCAGACTTAGCGAACCGCTTAGTGCGCTTAGGACAATCGGAGATAGCATGAGTGGAATCACCACAGTAGAAACACAGCCCATTCTGACGTCTGTGTTCCTGCCTTTCAGCTCTTGTCAAAGTCCTATCGCACTGCATAGGCTCAGGTTTATGCTCAGATAATACCGCCAAATGATGTACAGATTTACACTCACGCAAGCGTCGACCGATCTGAATGGCCAAAGACATAGACTCATTCAGACCAGCAGGCATAGGAAATCCCACCATGACATCCTTAAGGGCTTCAGAGAGACCCTTTCTGAAGATTGCTGCCAAAGCACATTCATTCCATTGAGTGAGCACAGACCACTTTCTAAACTTCTGACAATAAATCTCTATCTCATCCTGACCCTGACACAGAGCCAGCAAATTTTTCTCTGCCTGATCCACTGAATTAGGTTCATCATACAGTAATCCGAGCGCCAGAAAAAACGCATCAATATTACATAATGCAGGATCTCCTGGCGCAAGGGAAAATGCCCAGTCTTGAGGGTCGCCACGTAATAAAGAAATAATGATCTTAACTTGTTGAACTGGGTCACCAGAGGAGCGAGGTTTCAACGCCAGAAACAGTTTGCAATTATTTTTGAAACTCAGAAATTTAGCTCTTTCTCCAGAAAACAAATCAGGAATAGGAATTCTTGGTTCTAACATAGAATTCTGAGCCACAAAGTCTTGAATATTTTGTACTCTTGCAGTGAGAAGATCCACACATGAAGACAGACCTTTAATGTCCATCACCACACCTGTGTCCTGAACCACCCAAATGTCTAGGGGAAAAAAAAGGCAAAACACAGTGCAAAGAAAAAAAATGGTCTCAGAACTTCTTTTTTCCCTCTATTGAGAAGCATAGTACTTTGGGCCTCCAGTACTGTTATGAATAGGTAATTCAGAACCACAATGGACCTTGAAGTTCAGAGCACACAAGTGACCTGACAAAAAGCACAAAACATAGGACGAGCTCTGAGACGTGGGAACTCTGCTGACCGCAATCCCTAAACCTATCAAACCACACTAGAGGTAGCCGTGGATTGCGCCTAACGCTCCCTATGCAACTCGGCACAGCCTGAGAAACTAGCTAGGCCTGAAGATAGAAAAATAAGCCTACCTTGCCTCAGAGAAATTCCCCAAAGGAAAAGGCAGCCCCCCACATATAATGACTGTGAGTTAAGATGAAAATACAAACACAGAGATGAAATAGATTTAGCAAAGTGAGGCCCGACTTACTGAATAGACCGAGGATAGGAAAGATAGCTTTGCGGTCAACACAAAAACCTACAAACAACCACGCAGAGGGGCAAAAAGACCCTCCGCACCGACTAACGGTACGGAGGTGCTCCCTCTGCGTCTCAGAGCTTCCAGCAAGCAAGCAAAACCAAAAAAGCAAGCTGGACAGAAAATATAGCAACAAAAGTAACACAAGCAGAACTTAGCTTATGCTGAGCAGACAGGCCACAGGAACGATCCAGGAGGAAGCAAGACCAATACTAGAACATTGACTGGAGGCCAGGATCAAAGCACTAGGTGGAGTTAAATAGAGCAGCACCTAACGACTTAACCTCATCACCTGAGGAAGGAAACTCAGAAGCCGCAGTACCACTCGTGACCACAGGAGGGAGCTTGATCACAGAATTCACAACATGTAATGCCCTGATGGCGGCCCTGCCCTACAATGATCTCAGGAAAAGTATGGCAGCAATAAAAAGGACTGCTGCACTCAAAAGTGTGGACAAATAAACAAGATAACTATGCAGAAGAGAGCAACAGGATTTTTGCTTTTAAAAAAGCAGTTAGTTTGCACAGCATCGTGCAAACAGCAATGCAGCTATCAGGGGGCCTTATAAGGCAGCCTAATAAGCTACACAGCTGATGCACAAAAATATAGCCCCCACTGTCCTTGCAAACAAATGGCGGTGTTGGACAGTGGAAATCGATACAGTACAAGCGGTTTGGGAGTTAATCTTCCCTCCCTAACTATATCCCTTCTTCTGATGAAGCTGCAGCAACCTCTCCCTATACTAAGATCAGCAGAAGTAAGATGGCGGTCGGCGTGCACGCCCCTTTATAGCCCCTGTGATGCCGCAGAATGCAAGCCAATCACTATCATGCCCTTTTCTAAGATGGTGGGGACCGAGACCTATGTCATCATGCTGCCCACACTCTGCGTCCTCCTTTATTGGCTGAAAAATGGCGCTGAAAGCGTCACACGAAACGTGACTTTTGCGCTCAGATTGGCGACCTCATGGCCGATCCCACACTAGGATCGGGTCGGGTTTCATGAAACCCGACTTTGCCGAAAGTTGGCGATTTTTTAATTTGTCCGATCCGTTTCGCTCAACCCTAGTCATAATGATTAGAGAAACACAAAGAATTTTGCTTGCAAAAAATAGTTTTTATAAATGATTGGTTTAGCCAATTTTAAACTTTCATTAAACATATTGCCAGCATATGTCTTTTGTGGCCAATAAAACTTTGCCAGAGAAAAATAATAAGCAAAAAAACACATTGCTATCACAGCAGATTATCAAATTGTGTGTATATCACAATTGCCCTTCACTTTGTTGTTGTGCTCTCTGTTGGGCCTGTCTGAAAATCTGGCACTGCTAAGATTTACCACTTGAGTACTGGTCATAAGGGTTCATACTATGGGCATCATGACGATAATATAAGTCGTGTGTGTCATAACCCCCACCAATATGACCATGTCGTCCAAACCCAGGTTGGGACCAGCCTCCAACACTGGGTCTAGACAAGTGGCCATATTGGTAAGGTTGGTGTAAAGATGCCATTGGGTAATTAGTTGACATTGGTGGGTTCTGTTAGGGATAGGGTTGAGGTGTAGGCCCACGTGAAGGAGTTGCTGCAGATCCCTCTTGAGCATGCACTGGTTGATTTCTTGGCATACGTAAGAGGTTAGATGGTAACATCTGGTGACATCTGCCAACTCTCAATGCACTCAAACAAATTGATAGGGTCATTTGGGGGTGTGCATGCATCAAAGAAGGATCTGCATGCACCCTCTCACATGTAGCCTCACCTCACGGGGAATGAGACGGAGATACCGGGCCAGGCTACGTGCAAATGACTCCTCACCCTCATCCTGAGTAGCCCTGGCCAAATAATTTAAGACACCAATGTCCACATTTCTTCTGCTTGCACTAAGCTCTCTCCTTCTGCGGCCACGGTGTGAGGTCACAGCAGGCTGTGGTGAGGCCTCAAGAGGAACAGTTGGGCTGCTGCTGTGGCCTGTATCCTCGGGCATCAATGAAGCTGGGGCATCTGTGGGTGTTGCTGCAACATCAGGACCAGGTTGATGAGAAGCCTGAGGGGCATCCGAAGATGGATATGGAGGGAGAATCCTAGAAGGAGCCGTAGATTGTCCAGCCACCTCTTCTCCTTCACCAACAGGCTCTATGAGTGCCTCTGAATCTGAACCTGTTGTCTCCCTCTCAGTGAGGTTGGATTGAGTTCTATAATTTTAAAAAGATTACAAAAATAAAAAATTACAATAATCTATGCCCATTCCTAACATATGTGTATTGTGATGTGTGGTTTTTACTTACGGTCTGAGATCCATACTGAGATCCAGAAAGGACAGCCGGTCAAAATAAATGTATTTACGTTTGGCAGGAGCAGATGAGCCACTCTTGGACCGCTGCTGCCTTTCTCTTCAGTAATTGTCCCAAATGCTTCTCCAACGTCTCATAACATCTTCCAGTGTAATGACAGAGAAGAAAATAATGTCTAAGGACATTGTACACATTGGTAACACAAGGTGTCATTGATTTCACAGATTTTACTAGGCCCTATTCTAAGCTGCATTTCTAACTTAATATCTGCAATTAGCAAAATAAACACACAAATACCACAATCCCATAAAAGGGGGACACCGTAGAATGTAAGTACCCAAGAACAGGGTTCTGACCCCTCTAGACAAGTCTGTCATTGTCAATTTGCTAACTGTAGGCGACATCTATAAAATGTTGTACGTAACCCCTTTATTATGTCCTGCACCATTACAGAAATACTGCAATATACAGTCAAAATCAGGCTAACAGAAATATAACTGTGAGCAAATATTGTTGTTACTGCAGTTCGTAATATTAAATAGTTGATAATCAGGAGTGTACTTACTTAGTTGCCTCTGTCCCTCATGTGGCCGCTGGTCATAATTTGGGAAAAGGATCCCACAAATGCTCCTCCAAGCAGCCTCTTTCCTGGCCCAGTTGGAATAATTGGCATCCCGTTGGTCCCAAATCTCAGGCCTTTCCTGGACCAGGACCAGGAGCCTATCCACATTTATGAGGTTTGCCATGCTGCTTGCAACTCCATGGAGGTGAGCGCCAGACTTCCGGGATGTCTGTCTGGCTTTTTCAGCTAATTAGCATGTCTGAGCTTCCTGGTTGAGGGCTTGGCACATTTCCTGGCACTTGGAGATGTCTGGCGTATTTCTTGCAAGTCATACTGCTTGTCCGTGTGCAATCCGTATTTTTCTCGCCCCCATTGACTTTCATTGGCGGATTTTTTTGCGCAATACACTGACAAACACAGCATGCTGCAATTTTCTACGGCCGTAAAATATGGCTGCGAAATATACGGCAGATAAGAGCTGCCCCATAGAAAATCATTGGTCCGTGTGCAATGGGTAGTTTTTGCGCCTCTCATACGTCCGTAAAACTCGCTTGTGTGACACCAGCCTTAGACTGCATCTGGGTGTCCATCTCCAGTAGGCGTACAGACGCGAAAATTATGCACAACAGAACACACGTTCACTCTGTAGGTACCACAGACACATACACCCTTTTGCTGGGAGTTCAGACGTAAGCCCTAATGGAACCAACGAACAGGTAACAGAACGCAGTGTGGAATCACCCTAAAAATTAAAGTGATAAACCTTGAAGACTTCATAAACTAATCAAACTCATCATTCATTAGCACTAAACAGATGGCATTTAGGGCATTAAACCAGACAATTGGTTAACTGATATCATATAATATAATCAATGTTTATCTGGCATTTCAGGAATGACAGAGCAAGCTACTTTATATTGGAGTTGTATGCATTTAACTGTTATCATGGTGACAATGTGTTCATTATTTGCCTCACAAATACTTAGACACTGTGTGGGATTTATGTCTCAGAAAGCCATTCTTTTGGTGAAATGACAAAGGAGAGCCAAGATCAGGGTTTATGAATTGGGACCTGTGGAGGAACAGAACAAGTAAGCAGTGTGACATTCAGAACAGAACAAATAGAACTTCAAACATTTCTGAAGTCTGTTTCTGCTGTATTCAGTAAAAGATATATATTCTTCAGAAGGTTCCGTAGATTTGTGAAGCCCTCCAACATCAATAGGTATATAAAATAAGATGTATCCTCTGAAGAACTTTACCAAAATAGAATATTATAGTCCAGGACGCACTCTATTCATGAAATTTCCAGAAAAAGATATTGCTTTGTCGTGTTTTATCCAATAACTTTATTAAATTAAAGGGATTGTCCACTACCTGGACAACCCCTTTTTAAATAAAGTAGTCCCCTTGTAAAATAAGAATAACAGATATTCACTTCCCACCTAAACTAGAACCATTACATCAATGAAATTGTCGGGTTGTTTGTGACATTGCTATACCATATCAGCCATGCAGCCAAGCAGTGGCTGCTATTGGACTACTGTGCTCTCACTACTCCCACTTGTCCATCCTTCATCTGAGGAAGCAAGGTGGGAGGCAGGAGCCCAATAGCAACAACTTATTGGTTGCATGGCCAACGTGGCATAACAATGTCATGCAAGCTCCGGGAGGTTCAGTAATGAAATGGATGTAACAATGCCGATGGCTGAGATGAGTATCTGTTATATTTATTTTATACAAGTACTTCACTGAAAAAAAGGGGTTGTCCAGGTAGCGGAGAACCCCTTGTAGTGCAGCGGGGTTGTTGCAGTGTGACAGATAGGCAGGTACCATTGGAAAGTTCACAGTAAACGTGTTTAATGTCCAAACAACTCACACAATGTACAGCACATGGTATCCTCTGGATCACAGCCGGGGCATCACAACAGTCCCTATATGAGATCAGTTGCTGAGGGCGACTGCACCATTGTATCATGCTGCGGGGTGCCAGGAGTTCGCTGCTCTTGGCTCTGTGTTACCTCACACAAACGGAATGCTGCAGAGCAACCTTCTCTGCCACTTGCAAACAAACTCTGACACACCCAAACCTTTTACTGCAGGGTTTTTAACTGGAATCTGTGGCCATGGGCCACTTGTAAGGCCTGGTTTGGAGGGAGTGAACTGCCCCACTACCATCCTGTAGTTCACTCCAAAAATAAAAGCCCTTAACGGGTTTTCCTGAACATTGCCTTGGCCAAATAGCTTGACCACGTCCACACTTATTTTAATTTTGCCTTGTGACTCACAGGTATCCTGCTGTGGACACAAGGCATTCCAGCAGGTCTAATAGGACTCTGTCCACATCCTGGGGGATGCATATCGACTTGTGCATATGATCCCCCTCACTGCCTCACATATCCTCCCCCTATGTTGAAACTTGTGGAATTAAAGACTTGTCACCATACAGAGGGCCCATGAAAGGGTATCTGCATTTCCCTGCGCGATGTTCCACGGTGTAGTTAAAGTTCTGCAGAGAGAGAAACCATCTGGTGACCCGAGCATTCCTCTCCTTGGAATTTCTCATCAATAACAAGGGTGAACGATCCATCACCAAGCAAAACGGTTGACCGAGTAGATAATAGCGTAGGGACTCCAATGCCCACTTAATGCCCAGGCACTCCTTCTCCACTACGCTATAATTTTTCTGGGCTGGGATGAGTTTCCTACTTACAGTTGGTACGGAAAGTATTCAGACCCGTTTAAATTTTTCTCTCTTTATTTCATTGCAGCCATATGGTAAATTCAAAAAAGTTCATTTTTTTCTCATTAATGTACACTCTGTACCCCATCATGACTGAAAAAAAACAGAAATGTAGTCATTTTTGCAAATTTATTAAAAAAGAAAAAACTGAAATACCACATGGTCATAAGTATTTTGACCCTTTGCATAGTATTGAGTACAATCACCCTTTTGAGCTGGTGCAACCATGAGTCTTCTTGGGAATGATGCAACAAATTTTTCACACCTGGCTTTGGACATCCTCTGCCATTCTTCCTTGCAGATCCTCTCCAGTTCTGTCAGGTTGGATGGTGAACGTTGGTGGACAGACATTTTCAGGTCTCTCCAGAGATGCTCAATTGGATTTAGGTCAGGGCTCTGGCTGGGCCAGTCAAGAATGGTCACAGAGTTGTTCTGAAGCCACTCCTTTGTTATTTTAGCTGTGTGCTTAGGGTCATTGTCTTGTTGGAAGGTGAACCTTCAGACAAGTCTGAGGTCCAGAGCACTCTGGAAGAGGTTTTCATCCAGGATATCTTGGTACTTGGCCACATTCATGTTTCCTTCCATGCTGTCCCTGCAGCTGAAAAACACCCCCACAGCATGATGCTGCCACCACCATGTTTCACTGGTAAGATTGTATTGGGCAGGTGATGAACAGTGCCTGGTTTTGTCCACACATATCGCTTAGAATTATCACCAAAAAGGTCTATCTTCATCTCATCAGAACAGAGAATCTTATTTCTCATAGTCTGGGAGTCCTTCATGTGTTTTTTTTTAGCAAACTCTAAGCGGGCTATCATATGTCTTGCACTGAGGAGAGGCTTCCGTTGAGCCACTCTGCCATAAAGGCCTGACTGGTAGAGTTCTGCAGTGATAGTTGACTTTGTGGAACATTCTCCCATCTCCCTACTGCATCTCTGGAGCTCAGCCACAGTGATCTTGGGGTACTTATTTACCTCTCTCACGAACGCTCTTCTCCCACGATTGCTCAGTTTGGCTGGACAGCCAGGTCTAGGAAGACTTCTGGTGGTCCCAACCTTCTTCCATTTAAGGATTATGGAGGCCACTGTGCTCCTAGCAACCTTGAGTACTGCAGAAATTCTGTTGTAACCTTGGCCAGATCTGTGCCTTGCCTCAATTTTGTCTCTGAGCTTGGCCAGTTCCTTTGACCTCGTGATTCTCATTTGGTCTGACATGCACTGTGAGCAGTGAGGTCTTATATAGACAGGTGTGTGCATTTCCAAATCAAGTCCTATCAGTTTAATTAAACATAACTGGACTCCAATGAAGGAGTAGAACTATCTCAAGGAGAATCACAATGAAATGGACAGCATGTGACTTAAATATGGGTGTCTAAGCAAAGGGTCTGAATATATTTCAGTTTTTCTTTTTTATTAAATTTGCAAAAAATTCTACGTTTCTGTATTTTTGCAGTCAAGATGGGGTGCAGCGTGTACATTAATGTGAAAAAAAAAGTTTTTTGAATTTACCAAATGGCTGCAATGAAACAAAGAGTGAAAAATTGAAAGGGGTCTGAATAATTTCCGCACCCACTGTATAAATAATGTTTCCAAAGAAAAGCAGAATGCGGCACCAATCCACACTGTAGCAAATCCAATGCAGATCCACCTATAAAAGAGCATCAGCAGCTAGGCAAATGGTTCATTGGTGCTCTGCATTAATGACAGATTTCAGAATATATATAAGAAGGTATGTGGCACTCGCCTTTGTGAAAATTGTGCTAGTCCTTTATTCCAACATTTGAGATCTGGACATAAAAAAAGGACATACAGGTTACAGAGGCATGCGGGGAGAGGCAGAGTGGACAACAGCTGTTACATGTACCAACCTTTCAATGAGTCCACAAGCATAATTATTTATGGTTACTCCCTTATATAGGGCTGAAAATGTGACATATTGAAGAAAAATGCATAGTGTTAAACATAGAATGTGCAAAATATACAAATAACATAATTACAATCTTAACAGAGCTACTGTCTGTCACTACTTAAAGGGACTCTGTCACCTGAATTTGGAGGGAACAATCTTCAGCCATAGGGGCGGGGTTTTCGGGTGTTTGAATCACCCTTTCCTTACCCCCTTGTGCAGGCATGTACTACGGAGGACAGAGAATGAACTTCAATCCAATATTGCAGCCAGCATGCAGCCGGCGGGTAAGGAAAGGGTGAATCAAACACTCGAAAACCCCCGCCCCTATGGCTGAAGATTGTTCCCTCCAAATTCAGGTGACAGAGTCCCTTTAATGCCGAGCACCAGTGAACCATTTGCCTAGATGCTGAAGCTCTTTTATAAGGGGATCTACTCTCTTTGCATGAGATTTGCTATAGTGTGGACTGGTGCCGCAATCTGCTTTCCTTTGGAAACTTTAATATAAACTGTTCATGGCTGGCACAGCTACACTTTTCCCATAACAATCTAAAAATGGAGGTAGACGATAATGAAGACACTACAGAGCACACATCAGCAAAAGAAGGACTTTTGGCAGGCTGGGAGGATGAGGGAGAGTTCTTTTCAGATTGCAACCGAAAAGAGGGATTGCAAGTTACAAGTACCAGAACCCTGGAAACTAAGATTAATTTCTTAGCAGAGAAAGAAATATGACTCTTCTCGACGATAAAATCCTTAAAATCGAATTTTGAATCTAAACGCGTCCCAAGAGGTCTCCGGGTTTTCAAAGAAATTTCACAATTCCAGGATGATCAAGCTTTCCAAAAAGAATGGGAACTACTCCATCTACAATGTTCCAATAATCTACTACAACTAGTATTATGACAAAATGAAAATGAATATGCAGACCTTAATGGTCAACTAGAAAAAGCTTAAGTCATTCTCATGTCCAGATCTCATATGTTGGAATAAAGGACTAGCACAATTTTTGCAATGGTGAGTGTCACTTACGTTCTAATATATACTCTGAAATGCACATATACTGTATATGTATACATATTCTGCTGTGAGTACACATAAGGTGCATTACACAGGTATAATTAATAGTGTATGGTTAATGCTATCATGAGATCAAAAAGGAGTGTCCATAAAGTGCAACAATTAGCGCCTGGTATGAGGTCAGTATTCTACCATAATATGCTATATCATGCTCTCAGTGTGGTTTGCTGTATATGTCTGCTATGTTTGACTCTGTAGGTGTACGTTTGATATATTTCCACCATGCTGCCTTTAATCTTTAATCTGTAGATCTGCAATCTATTCAGCCTCATTGTGACACAACATGTATGGGGACTGGGGAGACATCGCCATTTGTTAAGCACTATTGCACTTTATGGACACTCCCTTTTGATATCTTGATAGCATTAAAAATACACAATGTATTATACCTGTGTAATGTACCTGATATGCACTTACAGCAGAACATGTATACAAATACAGTTGTGCTAAAAAGTTTACATAGCCCCGGCAGAATTTTTGCTTTCTTGGCCTTTTTTCAAAGACTATGAATGATAACACCAAAACTTTTTCTCCACTCATGGTTAGTGGTTGGGTGAAGCCATTTAATGTCAAACTACTGTGTTTTCTCTTTTTAACTCATAAGTAGAACCCAAAACATCCCAATGACCCTGATCAAAAGTTCACATACCCCATTTCATAATACCGTGTATTGCCCCCTCTAACATCAATGACAGCTTGAAGTCTTTTGTGGTAGTTGTGGATGAGGTTCTTTATTCTCAGATGGTAAAGCTGCTCACTCTTCTTGGCAAAAAGCCTCCAGTTCCTGTAAATTTCTGGGCTGTCTAGTATTAATTGCACGCTTGAGATCTCCCCAGAGTGGCTCAATGATATTGAGCTCAGGAGACTGAGATGGCCACTCCAGAATCTTCACTTTGTTCTGCTGTAGCCAAAGACAGGTCGACTTGGCCTTGTGTTATGGATCGTTGTCATGTTGGAACGTCCCATACGCAGCTTCCGGGCTGATGATTGCAAATTTGCCTCCAGTATTTGTTGAAAACGTGCTGCATTCATCTTTCCTTCAACTTTGCCCAAGTTTCCTGTGCATTTGTAGCTCACATATCCCCAAAACATCAAAGATCCACCTTGGTGCTTTACAGTAGGAATAATGTTCCTTTCATCATAGGCCTTGTTGACCTCTCTCCAAATGTAACGTTTATGGTTTTTGCCAAAAAGTTCAATTTTGGTCTCATCACTCCAAATTACCTTGTTCCAGTAGTTTTGAGGCCTGCTTCTGTGCTGTTTTGTGTATTGTAGGCAAGATACTGTGTGGCATTTGCGCAGTAATGACTTCCTTCTGGTGACTCATGCAGCCCATTTTTCTTCAAGTGCCTCCTTATTGTGCATCTTGAAACAGTCACACTGTTTACTAGCCATTCAAACCCATTTGTGTCAACTTCTGTGCATGTTATCAGGCCAAAATCACCAGGGTATGTAAACTTTTGATCAGGGTCATTTGGATGTTTTGGGTTGTCATTATCATTTAGAAAGAGAAAACAGTAGTTTGACAATGAATGGGTTCACCCAACCACTAACCATAAGTGGAGATAAGGTTTTCTGCTGGGCTATGTAAACTTTTGAGCACAACTGTATATGTGCATGATGTAGCAATTACTTATTTTTAAACTTTCTTACCATTGGATGTATTTATGGTTTTTCATTCATTTTTGGCAATTTCCCCCTTATTACATTTTTATGTATCTTCATATTCAATAAAGATTATTTGTAAGATTTTGACAAAATATTTGGTCATGTATCTTTTTGTAGGCTACTATCATTACCATATGGTCATATACAACCATTAATAGATTTGAACAGGTGCCCTCCAGACTATAGTCTGCTGTGAAAAAATTGCAATGAACACAGGAGAAATAAACCCAGTGCCTCTTGCAAGTGACAACTTCTCGGATTGGAGTCAATCACTTATTTTTTCTTTCTAACCAACGATAGTTTGCTGCCCAGAACTCTTTAGCTTTAAATGTAGTCAAAGGGAAATGTTCGACTGCTGCTTCAGTACAATTACCGCTAGTGACAGTCTTGCAGCTGGGGAAACAAGAGATGAACTGTTGGACCCCCATAAAACTAGAATGAATTACCTAACCAGTGGATAGTGAGAAATAATTTTGGCTGAAATACCCTTTCAGGCAATTCTCCAACCTATGCCTCATGGTTTTGTCCTAGCTTTTTTTATGAAAAACATAGACCCTGTAGGAGCTGATGTACAAGTGTGATATCTTAAAGTCTATTCTAAATTACTTGGTATTGAAATTTCAGAATTGCTGCAAACATTTTCCTTATTTCTTGCCCTTGAACTGTGATGACTAGATTCTGCATTAGGGAAAGACTGGAGCTCTGCCTCAGTAGTATTAGATGGGTGCACATATGATTCCTTGCAACTCATGACATTCTACATAGAATAACCCTAGGGAATTCAGAGCTGTCCTAGGTCCCAGCCAAATGTGATGCCCTATCTGGGGCATGCCTGGGTGGAGTTGGGGGCTGGACAGCGACAGAACTTAAACGAGTCTTCTGATACCAATGATACACTTTATAAACATCTTTCTGTAAGCCCTAACCATTTTTGTACTTTGCCTTATTATAAAATTCCCTACCATTCTCCCAATCCTGCTATTCCCTACGTTTGTTTGTTTTTTTAATTTAATCCCTGTAACTTTTTAATTGAGAGGAGACACAAACGAGATTGCTGTGAAGTTACTTCCCCACAGCTTATATCTCACCTCTCACACAGGAAGTCATCATGGGGCAGTGATGATGCCATTTACCACAGCTTCGCTCACTGCCGCCCCTTATTGATGTCCTGTTTCACAGGCGGTGATGGAGAAGTGACAGCAGAGTCAGTGGGGGCCATGCGTTTTCACTTCTACTGTCCCCACCGCCTTATCTTCAGTTGTCACTACCAAAGTCCCTGCTTCTGCCCCTGATAACACGTCATTTGAGTATCTCATCATGCAGAGATTGTCAACAAAAATGAAGTAGAAAAAAAGAGAGAAAAACTGTTAGAAAGTGTAGTCAAGGAAGATAGGGATTTTTTAAATCAAGCAAATTAGAAAATAGTTTGGATTATGGCATGAAATAAGGATTTAGAATGAAACTTCATTTGGATTTCAGACCACCCCTTTACGTCCTAGTCCTACAGTAGGTCTAATGGGAAGGCATATGTCTAAGATGCTTGCAGGTCAGGAGAAAACTCAGACTGAGACAGTCTGGCCGTAATAATAAGATGAGGAAAATCGACATGTAAAAAAGCACACAAGCGTGTAATCCACACATGACTTTATCAATAACGTTTTATCGAAGCTAAGTAACAAGGAGTATCCAAAACAAAGCAGTATCATATAAAACATGACAGTCTAAAATGTGACAATCTACAGTAGAAAAAAACTAATTTAGCTAATTAGTGCAGAAACGCTGCAAAAAATCTTCAACATCAAAAGCTTACCAAATACTCATCGAGGGAACTTAGCCTAATACATGTGCAATCTTCTATTTTTGCTGGAATATCGTTGATCTCTTTCTAGGCTATGTGCACACGTCAGGATTTCTTGCAGAAATTTCCTGAACAAAAACGGACAATTTCTGCAAGAAATCCGCATGCAGATTTTTTGCGTTTTTTTTTCGCGTATTTCTTGCGTTTTTTGCTCGATTTTTTGCGTTTTTTTCCGGAGGTTCTGGGATGCAATAATATAGTGGGAAATTCACAAAAAAATCCACAAAATTAATGAACATGCTGCGCTTTTTACCGCGATGTGTTTTTTCGCCGAAAAAAACGCAACATATGCACAAAAATTGCGGAATGCATTCTAAATGATGGGATGCACATGTATGCATATTTTAAGCGTTTTTATCCCGGTTTTATAGCAAAAAAGTGAAAAATCCAGAATGTGTGTACACAGCCTTAGACCGGTTTCACACGTCCAGATAATTCCGGTACCGGAAAAAATCGGTACCGGAATGATCCGTGTCCATGTGCCCCTACATTTCTGTACCACACGTACCAGCATCTGGTGCTGAAGCCGCGATTCATATCTTCCCTGCAGCAGCGTTTGCTGCAGAGAAGATATGAATAATAGTGTTTAAAATAAAGATCTATGTGCCCCCTGCCCTCCCACCCCCTGTGCGCTCCCCCACCCCCTGTGTGCCCCCCGCTGTTCTGAAAATACTCACCAAGCTCCCTCGTTGGCTGTCGCTGCTTCCTGTTCTGGCCGCATCTTCTCCTGTATGCGGTCACGTGGGGCCGCCGATTACAGTAATGAATATCCAGCTCCACCCCTATGGCTTTTCACCTGAATGCAGCAGGCATGGCTATTAGGCCAGTTTCACACGTCAGTGGCTCAGGTACGTGAGGTGACAGTTTCCTCACGTACCGGAGCCACTGACACAAGTAGACACATAAAAATCAATGCATCTGTTGAGATGTCATTGATTTTTTGCGGACCGTGTCTCCGTGTGCCAAACACGGAGACATGTCAGTGTTCGTGGGAGCGCACGTATTGCACAGACCCATTAAAGTCAATGGGTCCGTGTAAAGCACGTACTGCACACGGACATTGTCCGTGTGCAGTCCGTGTGCCATGCAGGGGACAGCGCTACATTAAGCGCTGCCCCCCCACTGGTGCTGAAGCCGCGATTCATATCTTCCCTGCAGCAGCGTTTGCTGTAGAGAAGATATGAATAAGTGTGTTTAAAATAAAGATCTATGTGCCCCCCCGCTGTTCTGAAAATACTCACCCGGCTTGCTCCCTCGCTGGCGCTGCTTCCTCTCCTGGCCGCATCTTCTCCTGTATGCAGTCACGTGGGGCCGCCGATTACAATCATGAATATGTGGCTCCACCTCCCATAGGGGTGGAGCCGCATATTCATTACTGTAAATGAGCGGCCCCACGTGACCGCTCATACAGTACAAGGTGCGGCCAGGACAGGACGCTGCGAGGGATCCGGAAGCTAGGTGAGTATTTTAATCACAGCGGGGGGGGGGGGGGGGCACACAGGGGGTGGGAGGGGAGTGATGACCTGGATCTGCATTTTACACACTAATATTCATATCTTCTCTACAGCAAACGCTGCTGCAGGGAAGATATGAATGGGGCTTCAGCACGATGCCGGGGACAGCGCTAAACTTTAGCGCTGTCTCCGGCACAGTGCATGTGGTACCCAGTGGGCACACGGGGGGCACACGTGTGCCGCACGTGTGCCACACTGATGTGCCACACTGATGTGCCACAGAAACGCATCGGCACACGGACACAGATAATTCCGGTACCGATTTTTCCGGTACCGGAATTATCTGGACGTGTGAGACTGGCCTTAAATGTACTATAATTACCCCCTCCTTCCCATCCCCCCTGCTTTTTTTCTGTAGGGGAATAAGTTAATTTGCACCATCAGCCACAGGAGGAAGTGCTGGTATTATTATGACTGGGATTCACCATTTCACCCCCTCATGTTGCATGGGATAAGAAAGAGTTCATGGGATATATACAGTGGGGCAAAAAAGTATTTAGTCAGTCAGCAATAGTGCAAGTTCCACCACTTAAAAAGATGAGAGGCGTCTGTAATTTACATCATAGGTAGACCTCAACTATGGGAGACAAACTGAGAAAAAAAAATCCAGAAAATCACATTGTCTGTTTTTTTAACAATTTATTTGCATATTATGGTGGAAAATAAGTATTTGGTCAGAAACAAAATTTCATCTCAATACTTTGTAAAATATCCTTTGTTGGCAATGACAGAGGTCAAACGTTTTCTGTAAGTCTTCACAAGGTTGCCACACACTGTTGTTGGTATGTTGGCCCATTCCTCCATGCAGATCTCCTCTAGAGCAGTGATGTTTTTGGCTTTTCGCTTGGCAACACGGACTTTCAACTCCCTCCAAAGGTTTTCTATAGGGTTGAGATCTGGAGACTGGCTAGGCCACTCCAGGACCTTGAAATGCTTCTTACGAAGCCACTTCTTCGTTGCCCTGGCGGTGTGCTTTGGATCATTGTCATGTTGAAAGACCCAGCCACGTTTCATCTTCAATGCCCTTGCTGATGGAAGGAGGTTTGCACTCAAAATCTCACGATACATGGCCCCATTCATTCTTTCATGTACCCGGATCAGTCGTCCTGGCCCCTTTGCAGAGAAATAGCCCCAAAGCATGATGTTTCCACCACCATGCTTTACAGTAGGTATGGTGTTTGATGGATGCAACTCAGTATTCTTTTTCCTTCAAACACGACAAGTTGTGTTTCTACCAAACAGTTCCAGTTTGGTTTCATCAGACCATAGGACATTCTCCGAAAACTCCTCTGGATCATCCAAATGCTCTCTAGCAAACTTCAGACGGGCCCGGACATGTACTGGCTTAAGCAGTGGGACACGTCTGGCACTGCAGGATCTGAGTCCATGGTGGCGTAGTGTGTTACTTATGGTAGGCCTTGTTACATTGGTCCCAGCTCTCTGCAGTTCATTCACTAGGTCCCCCCGCGTGGTTCTGGGATATTTGCTCACCGTTCTTGTGATCATTCTGACCCCACGGGGTGGGATTTTGCGCGGAGCCCCAGATCGAGGGAGATTATCAGTGGTCTTGTATGTCTTCCATTTTCTAATTATTGCTCCCACTGTTGATTTCTTCACTCCAAGCTGGTTGGCTATTGCAGATTCAGTCTTCCCAGCCTGGTGCAGGGCTGCAATTTTGTTTCTGGTGTCCTTTGACAGCTCTTTGGTCTTCACCATAGTGGAGTTTGGAGTCAGACTGTTTGAGGGTGTGCACAGATGTCTTTTTATACTGATAACAAGTTTAAACAGGTGCCATTACTACAGGTAATGAGTGGAGGAAAGAGGAGACTCTTAAAGAAGAAGTTACAGGTCTGTGAGAGTCAGAAATCTTGATTGTTTCTGACCAAATACTTATTTTCCACCATAATATGCAAATAAATTGTTAAAAAAACAGACAATGTGATTTTCTGGATTTTTTTTTCTCAGTTTGTCTCCCATAGTTGAGGTCTACCTATGATGTAAATTACAGACGCCTCTCATCTTTTTAAGTGGTGGAACTTGCACTATTGCTGACTGACTAAATACTTTTTTGCCCCACTGTAACTTACAATTTGGGCATGAGCTGCTCCCTTGGAGTGTTTGCATCAGTGGAGCCCTCACACAGCCATATCGACCAAAAACAGAAAACATTATGGGTCTCCGAGACTGGGAATTTTTTTTTCCCATTTTATTTTGTTACTTAAATAAATAAAAATGCCTGGTTGGTATGTCTGTAAATGTACTGACCAAGAAAAACATTGCCAGGTGTTAATTTACTTTATAGTATACAAGGTAAATAAAAAAAAAACTGAAAAACAATTGTGGAATTGTACTTCTTTCACAATTCTGCTGCACTCTGTTTTTTTTCCTGCTTTTGGGTACATCACTTGATAAAGTGAAAGATGTCATTCAAAAGTACTTCTCGTCCCATAAAAAACAAACCCTCATATGGCTATCTCAACAGAAAAATAATAAAAAATTATGGCTATTGGAAGAAGAAGAGGAAAAAATGAAAAAGCAAAAACTGAAAATAGTGAGAGGTTAACCACTTGGCATCTTTGGAAACCTGAAATGGTTAAAAGCCTGAACATGTGAACAACAGGTTTTTCCATAAAAATGCATATATTCATCCTTTCTATTGCTGTGTGCACATCATTAAACGGCCTTTATTTCCGTGTGTTGGATCAATTTTTTGACTGTATATTTATGTAAGCTTTACTGTGAGGACTTAATTGTTTGCAAGATAAGATGTATTTTTTAATCTGTCATTTTACTAAGCAAGTATGTAAACATTACATTGGTATTAACTTTACTTATGTATTTAATAAAGAAAAAACAATCATGCCATTTGACATCATTTATTCATCACAGTACAATACGATCATAGAATCTGTTGACTGTATCGTATAATTACAGGGATGCAAATTATGTCTATGTTATTTGCTGGTGTGTGACATTTTACTTTTAAAAAGTGTATGAAAAATGTGAATATTGTATTTGTTTTTCAGTAGCTCAGACTACTTACAGTTATACAAGTAATATATTTTTATATAAAGAGGTACTGGTGTATTGAAATATATCTCATTGTACCTGTACAATATGTCTTTAAAGAAGAAATCTATATAGAACTTTAGGCCGGAGTCACACTAGACCGTAATATAGACGAGTGCTATGCGATAAAAAATTGCATAGCACTTGGACCACTGTTAATCTATGGGGCAGCTCCTATTATCCGTTGTTTTCTCGGCCATATTATACGGCGAGAGAAATCGCAGCATGCTGCGATTTTCACCGTATATCGGCCGACAATCGCCAATGAAAGTCTATAGGTGCAAGAAAAACTCACACACCACACGGACCATCAGTGTGACTTGCTAGAAATACACACCGGTGTCCTATAGAAAAGCCGGCAATTCAGTGCGGTGTACAGTAAAATCACACTGACAGGTAAGAATAGAATAGATAGAATAAAATGTCTACACATAGAATAGGTATATATATATATATATATATATATATATATATATATATATGTCAGTGAGACATTATTCCAATAGCAGGAAAGGATTAAAAATACACACACATTAAGAATAAAGTCTTTTAATGAAAGAAATAAACACACAGGTTTTTAATATCTTTATTGTACTCTCAATCCAAAGCGAAGCCCTCGTTCTTCTGTTAAAAAAACAAACAAAAAAAAAACAACAATATCCCATACCTGTCCGCCGTACAGTTAAGTCCCATGCTGTAAATCCATCTGAAAGGGTTAAATACATTTACAACTGGGAGCGCTGCTAATGCAGCCACTCCCAGCTGAAAAAGACTGGGGAATGAATGAAATGCAGGGAATGGAGCTTCGGTGACTAGCAGTGCCTTCACCGAAGCTCTGACTCCTGGTGGCATGAACTCATATGAACTGTAGCGTGGGAAAATATTCAGAAACTTTCCCATGCTACAGTTCATATGAGTTCATGCCGCCAGGGGGTGGAGCTTCGGTGACGGCACCGCTAGGCACCGAAGCTCCGTTCCCTGCATTTCATCCATTCCCCAGTCTTTTACAGCTGGGAGTTACTGCATTAGCAGCGCTCCCGGTTGTAAATTAAATATAAAAAATAAATATATATATATATATATATATATGTGTGTGTGTCTCATTGATATATATATATAGACTATATATATGTTTTCAAGAATATTTGAGCCCATGGATCCATTATATGTCCATTTTGCAAGCCAGCGGGAAAATCTTGCCATACTGATGTCATATGGATGCCATAGGATAACACAAGGAAATTTTTGGGAGAAAAAATTGTATCCTCGCACTGCACACGGATTCCAGTTCATGAAACATTTGTGTGATTCTCATCCATGTAAAACGGACTGATTTTTTTTATACGTTGTGTGTGACCCCGGCCTTATGCAGAGAAAATCCTCCTAAATTTAGTAGCATGAAACTCAATATAAGGCCGGACTCACACTCAGCGTATAAAAATACGGTCCGTATTTTACGGCCGTAATACACCAAAAAATTAAAAAAATGGTGATCCTTAAGTACTCCCTAGTCAGGGTGTGTCAGCGTATTTTGCGCATGGCACCCTCCGTATGTAATCCGTATGGCATCCGTACTGCGAGATTTTCTCGCAGACTTGTGTTTTTTAACCATTTCATACTATTGGATTAATAATGAATAGGTGTCATAATTGACGCCTCTCCATTATTAACCTGCCTTAATGTCACCTTACAATAGCAAGGTGACATTAACCCTTCATTACCCCATATCCCACCTCTACACGGGAATAAGAAGAGAGTGGCCAAGCGCCAGAATAGGCGCATCTTCCAGATGTGCCTTTTCTGGGGTGGCTGAGGGCAGATGTTTTTAGCCAGGGGGGCCAATAACCGTGGACCCTCTCCAGGCTATTAATATCTGCCCTCAGTCACTGGCTTTACTACTCTGGCGGAGAAAATTGCGCGGGAGCCCACGCCAATTTTTTCGCAATTTAACCCTTTAATTTAATAGCTAGAGCGCCCAAATTTTGCACATACACACTACTAACATTAGTAGTGTGGAATATGCAAAAAAAAGGGATATGAGATGGTTGTATGTAAACCATGTCTCATATCATGTCGGGTTTAGGAAGGAGATAGCAAAAGCCGGCAATTGAATTACCGGCTTTTAAGCTATCTAGCGCTGTATGAAATATTAATATATATACATATATGTGTCTCACTGACATATATATATATATCCCTATACTATGTGTAGACATTTATCTTAGCTATTCTATTCTAACCTGTCAGTGTGATTTTACTGTACACCGCACTGAATTGCCGGCTTTTCTACAGAACACCGCTGCGTATTTCTTGCAAGTCACACTGTTGGTCCGTGTGTAATCCGTATTTTTCTGGCCCCCATAGACTTTCATTGGCGGATTTTTTGCGCAATACGGTGACAAGCGCAGCATGCTGCATTTTTCTACGGCCGTAGAAGACCGTATAATACGGATCAGTAAAATACGGCTGATAGGAGCTGGGGCATAGAGAAGCATTGTACCGTATGCAAATCCGTATTTTCAGCACCTCTCTTACGTCCGTAAAACACGCTAGTGTGAGGTCGGCCCAAGGCTGCCATCACTCTAGCAGTATTTGGTCAGTATTTTACATCAGTAATTGTAAGCCAAAACCAGGAGTGGAAGAATTAGAGGAAAAGTATAATAGAAACATATGCACCACTTCTGCATTTATCACCCACTCCTGGTTTTGGCTTACAAATACTGATGTAAAATACTGACCAAATACTGCTAGTGTGACGGCAGCCTTAAAGTTTCTGCCTGCCATGCTACAGGTTGATTGCTTGAATCCCAGGAGAGACCAAGCTTTAACCCCTTCATGTCACAGCATGACCAGGCCAAAGTTCTAATTTTCACAAAGGTAACAGAATAAAATAAACTGCACAATTTGATGTCGCTCCTGAATACAGCGATACCCAATATGTGGTCAGAATCTACAGTTTGGGCACACGACAGGGCTCAGAAGGGAAAAAGCACTATTTGACTTTTCGAGTGCAGACTTAGCCGTAATTGACAGCGGACGTCATGTCGCATTTGAATAGTTCCCAAGGTGACAAAGCAGCAGAAACTTCCAACAAGTGACCGCATTTCAGAAACTTCACCCATCAAAAAAATTATCTAAGCGTTTGGTGAACATTTTGAAAACACAGGTGCTTCACAGAATTTTAAAACATTGGAGCAAAAAAAAAAATGTACACAAAACTGTTGCCTTAGCCTCAAATTTTTGATGTTTACAAGGGTAACAGGAGAAAATGCACCTCCCAATTTGTTATGCAATATCTAATGAATATGTCAATGCCCGATACATGGGATAAAACTGCTTGGGCACAAGCCAGGGCATGGATAGCTATTTGAGTTTTTGAAAGCAGATTGCAAAAATAGACTGCGGGTGCCATGTCACATTTGAAGAACTACTTTGGTGCCAAAACAGCAGAACTTTCCCCCCACATACACACATGACACCCTTATGGAGACAACACCTCCTGAGAAAATACGTTTATAGGTGTAGTGTACATTTGAAACACACAGATGATTCACAGAATTATGTAAAATTGAGCTGTGGAAATAAAACATTGCATTTTGTCCACTAAAATGTTGTTTTATCCTCAAGTTTTTAATTTTCAGAAAGGTTTTTCGGAGAAAATAGACCATATAGTTTGTCACACAATTCCTCCTGGGTATGCCAATATCCTGTATGTGGTGAGAAATTGTTTTTCAGGCACAATGCAAAGCCATATTGGAGTGCAGATTTTGCATGAATGATCTGCTGGTGCCATGTCACATTGGCAGAGCCCCTGAGATGCCAGAAGATCAGAAACACTCATAAGTGACCCCATTTTACAAACTACTGCCTTCAAAGATTAATTAATCTTGATAAAATAATAACATTTTTACCACTAAAATGTCGTTTTAGCCCCATGTTTTTAATTTTTAGAAAGGGAAATGGGAGAAAATAGACCAAATAGTTTGTTACACAATTTCTTCTGACTACAACAATACCGTATATATTGCGGGTATCTACTTTTCAGGCACAATGCCAAGCTCTGAAGGGAAGGAACACCATATTTTGCTAGAACAGATTGTGGGTGTCATGTCACATTGCCAGAGCCCCTGAACTGCCAAAACAGCAGAACCCTATAAGTGAGCCCATTTTACAAACTGTATTCTTTAGCAAATTCATCTAATGATACAGTGAGGATACTGACACCACAGATGTACCACATAATTTTATACCGTTGGGTGGTCAAGAAAGAATAATTACATTTTTATTATTAAAATACTGGTTTAACCGTAGATTTCTCACATTTACATGGGGAAATGGGTAAAAAAAAGGCCCTATAGTTTGTCAGACAAATTTTCCTGACCTTGGCAATACCCCATTTATGGCTCTACAGTACTGTTTGGTCACATGACAGGGCTCAGGAGGGAAGGAGCGCTATTTGACTTTTTCTGCGCAGATTCCTCTAGAAGTTTGCAGAATCCATTTGCAGAGCCTCTAAGTGCCAGAAAAGAAGAAATCTCGCTCAAGTGACCCCTTATTGGAATTTACACCACTCAGGGAATCATCTGCAAGAGGTAGTGACTCTATGGTGTTTTGACTCTCTGGATGTTTTCCAGAAACAAACATGCAGTTGAAGTTACAGAGTGAAAATTGCAAATATGCCATTGTAGTGCCCAGTGCATTGTAGTTCCCAATACATTGGGCCCAGCTTTTGCTTCTGGAGCCACGTACCCATAAATTACGTGGGCTCTCATCGCTGCAGAAATGCCAAACATATAGATGTTAACTACACTTTGCATGTTAACTGCACTGTTGGGATCAGAAGGTGGGGGGCATTTGGATTTGGGAGCGTAGATTTTGCTGGATTCCTTTTGATGGAAGCCATGTCACTTTTCCACAGCATTTGCACTACCAGTAACATGAACACCCCCTATATTTCTGTTAACAGGTGACGGATCTGATTGTGACTTGTTTCTTATTGGATGAATTGAAGATTTTGCTAGTGGCATTTTGGTGTACAGAAAATTTTGGTTCAGTTCACATTTATCTTGTGGTCCACGCTGAGCCCTAACATCAGGATCTCCATCTAAATCTCTGAAACACGTGACTCAGGTGAAACCCTCGAGGGATCCATTCACTATAGTGAGGCAGCAGAGTTACTCTGGACTCCGTCTGGCTTCTGTTCAGGGGTGTCTGGCTTTTTAGAGGTGCAGAAAACTGTGGCTGACTGCACTTTTGTGCACACATAAAAAAAAGACGAGCATGGCTGGATCATAGGCCAGACGGCATCCAAAATGGCTGTAGCTGTCTCATTATAGGGAATGTTCTGTTGGGGATCTTGTGTGAATCACGTATTTCAGAAGTTAACATGAATGCTGTGGTGTAAGCGTTCAGCATAGAGCACAGGATAAATGTGAGCCAAGCCTTACTACGATCCTTGGGAGGCAGAATGAAAAACAGCAGTTCAAGAATTGGTTTATTTCATTTTTTACGCGATTTACCTTGTAGTATAAGTCATGACTACAGCAATATCACATTTATATAGTTTTTGATGTTTTGCTACTTTTACAAAAAAAATACAACTGATGGAGCTGATGTTTTCAGCGATACCATTTCTATTTACATACATATTTTTCATCGTAGTTTATTCTATGTTTTCATTGGCTGTATGATGAAAAATATAATGTGTACTATGTTTTATTTTTGTTGTTTATGGTTTTCATTGAAGAGGGTAAATAATGTGACAGTTTTATAGATTACGTTGTTCTGGACACTATGATACCAAATATGTGTACTTTTTAAATTTAATTTTGTTTTTATAAAAATATTTATTGATGTAATTTTTTGATGATTTTTTTTGTGTGTTGCTGATATTTTTATTAAAAAAAACTTAATTTTAACTTAGTCCCTCTATGGGACTTTAAGTTTTACTACTATTAATCACTGTTATAATGCTTTGCAATAACCATGTACTGCAATGCATTATAGGTGTCAGTGTTACAATGAAAAATTGCTGTGTAAACCATACTCCTAGCATGATCTAGCAGGCCACCGTAGCTGGTTTGACCTCCGATTGCCATGACTATCGGGCATGTGATTATGTCACAGGAATACCGATAGGATGGGAGAGTAAGCCCCCTCCCTTTCCTAGCCTTCTAAATGCTGCAATAGCTATTGATCATGGTAGGTGAACAGCCAGGACACCTGTAAATCAGCTATGACTTATGCTGAACTCCCAGCTGCGATCATGCTGGCTCAGCTTATGTGCCTGCATGATCGTCATAATGTAACTAGACGTCATTTTGCGGAAACCCTTTCAAAACATGACGTACAGTTACGTCATATGTCATGAAAGGGTTAAGAAAGCAAATAATTTAACAATATAAGGAGTATAGCAGTGTCCTGATTGTGTAACATGCAGTGCAACCAGCATAAGTATTGGCACAGATCTTTCTTGCTGGGCCCCACTCTTCCATGGGTCACTGTGAAGCTGAAGCTGCATATGAGGTATGTCAACACCTAAGGCCGATTTTGCATGTCCTGATATTTCCGATACCGGAAAAAATGGTACCGGAGATATCTGTGTCTGTGTGTCCATGTGTACTACATGTGGCAACCGTGTGCCACACGTGTGCAGCTTCAGTACCACATGGACAGGTGCTGAAGCTGGTTGTCATCATTCTCCCCTGCTCTGCTGGCGAGCAGAGGAGAATGATGAGCATTATATTAAAGTCGAAACGACAGCAGGTGGTGGCTTTTGGGACGGTTACCCCATCATCCGACACCTGCTGTCGCTAATAACAGTGACAGTAGGTCCGGATGATTGGGGTATTCCACAGCTGCTGGCTGCTATCATTCGGAAAAAAATTAATGAAAAACTAGATGTGAATTCCCTCCTATTTTATTGAACCAACCAGACAAAACTCACAGCTGGGAGCTGCAACCCCCAGCTGTCAGCTTCTGCAAGGTTGGTTATCAAGAATAGAGGGGTCCCTATGCTGTTTTTTAAATTATTTAAATAAATAATTTAAAAAAAACGGTGTGAGGTCCCCCCATTTTTGACAACCAGCCTTGCTAACGCTAACAGCTGGGAGCTGCTATTCTCAGACTGGTAAGGGGCCATTGATATAAGCCACCCAGCCTAAAAACAGCAGCCCGCAGCTGCCCAAAAAAGGCACATTTATTAGATGTGCCTTTTCTGGAGCTTGGCCCGGTCTACAGGGCAAGTGGGGTAATATTTGTGGGGTTGATGTAATCTTTCAGGTGACATCAAGCCCATAGCTTAGTAATGGAGAGGCGTCTATAATATCACTTTCCATTACTAATCCTATAGCTGTAATCTACTATATAATTGGCTAAGGGTCACTTCCGTCTGTCGGTCTGTCCTTCTGTCACAGTTATTCATTCGCTGATTGGTCTCGGCAGCTGCCGCGACCAATCAGCGACGGGCACAGTCTGATTAGTCCCTCCCCTACTCCCCTGCACTCACTGCTCAGCACCCGCTCCATAATCCCCTCCACTCACCGCTCAAACAGGGTTAATGGCAGCGGTAACGGCCCACGGTGTAACGCACTCCGTTACCGCTGCTATTAACCCTGTGTGTCCCCAACTATTTACTATTAATGCTGCCTATGCAGCATCAATAGTAAAAATATGTCATGTTAAAAATAATAAAAAAAACAAAACACCTGCTATACTCACCATCCGCCGCCTTTCCTGCTCCTCGCGACGCTCCCAGGACCGCTCCATGCAAGCGGCAGCTTCTGGTCCCAGGGCTGGTGTGCGACAAGGACCTGCCATGACGTCACGGTCATGTGACCGCGACGTCATCACAGGTCCTGCTCATACCAGCCCTGGGACTGGAAGCTGACCCTTGCAATGGAGCGATTCCGGGAGCGTCCAGAGGAGCGGGAAAGGCGGCGGATGGTGAGTATAGCAGGACTTCAACGGGCCTTCGGAAGGTGAGTATATGTTTATTTATTTTTTTAAGTCTCTATACTACGTGGCTCTGTGCTATATACTCCGTCGCTGTGCAATATACTATGTGGCTAGTCAATATACTACTTGCTTGGGCAATATACTACGTAACTGGGCAATATACTATGTGGCTGGGCAATATACTACGTGGCTGGGCAATATACTACATGACTGGGCAATATACTACGTGGCTGGGCAATATACTATGTGACTGGGCAATATTCTACGTGGCTGGGCAATATACTACGTGGCTGGGCAATATACTACGTGACTGGGCAATATACTACGTGACTGGGCAATATACTACGTGGCTGGGCAATATACTATGTGGCTGGGCAATATACTACGTGACTGGGCAATATACTACATCACTGGGCAATATACTACGTCGCTGGGCAATATACTACGTGGGCTGTGCAATATACTACGTGACTGGGCAATATACTATGTGGCTGGGCAATATACTACGTGACTGGGCAATATACTACGTGACTGGGCAATATACTACGTCGCTGGGCAATATACTACATGGCTGGGCAATATACTACATGGATAGGCAATATACTACATGGCTGGGCAATATACTACGTGACTGGGCAATATACTACGTCGCTGGGCAATATACTACCTGGCTGGGCAATATACTACGTGGCTGGGCAATATACTGCGTGGCTGGGCAATATACTACATAGCTGGGCAATATACTACGTCGCTGAACAATATACTAGGTGGACATACATATTCTAGAAAACTCGATGCGTTAGAATCGGGCCACCATCTAGTGTTAAATAAAGACTGAATAAAATCATTATTTGAAAAAATTACACAGACTCCTTTAACCCCTTTCTGCAAATGGACGTACTATTCCGTCCATGTGGGGTGGGCCCTACTTCCCAAGGACGGAATAGTACGCCCAGTGCGATCGGCCGCGCTCACGGGGGAGCGCGGCCGATCGCGGCCGGGTGTCAGCTGCCTATTGCAGCTGACATCCGGCACTATCAGCCAGGAGCAGTCACGGACCGCCCCCGGCACATTAACCCCCGGCACACTGCGATCAAACATGATCGCGGTGTGCCGGCGGTACAGGGAAGCATCACGCAGGGAGCGGGCTCCCTGCGGGCTTCCCTGAGACCCCCGCAGCAACGCGATGTGATCGCGTTGCTGCGAGGGTCTTACCTCCCTCCCTGCTTGCTCGAGCCCCGGATCCAAGATGGCCGCGGATCCGGGTCCTGCAGGGAGGGAGGTGGCTTCACAGAGCCTGCTTAGAGCAGGCACTGTGAAACCTGCACTGCTCTCAGACAGATCGGTGATCTGACAGAGTGCTGTGCAAACTGTCAGATCACCGATCTGTGATGTCCCCACCTGGACAAAGTAAAAAAATTAAAAAATAAATTTCTACACGTGTAAAAAACAATAAAAAAAAAAATTCCTAAATAATGAAAAAAAAATATTATTCCCATGAATTCATTTCTTTATCTAAATAAAAAAAAACAAACAATAAAAGTACACATATTTAGTATCGCTGCATCCGTAACGACCCCACCTATAAAGCTATATCACTAGTTAACCCCTTCAGTAAACACCGTAAGGAAAAAAAAAAAAACGAGGCAAAAAACAACGCTTTATTATCATACTGCCGAACAAAAAGTGGAATAACACGCGATCAAAAAGACAGATATAAATATCCATGGTACTGCTGAAAACGTCATCCTGTCCCGCAAAAAACGAGCTGCCACACAGCATCATCAGCAAAAAATTAAAAAGTTATAGTCCTCAGAATAAAGCGATTCCAATATAATTATTTTTTCTATAAAATAGTTTTTATCGTATAAAAGCGCCAAAACATAAAAAAAGATATAAATGAGGTATCGCTGTAATTGTACTGACCCGAAGAATAAAACTGCTTTATCCATTTTACCAAACGCAAAACGGTATAAATGCCTCCCCCAAAAGAAATTCATGAATAGCTGGTTTTTGGTCATTCTGCCTCACAAAAATCAGAATAAAAAGCGATCAAAAAATGTCACGTGCCCGAAAATGTTACAAATAAAAACGTCAACTCGTCCCGCAAAAAACAAGACCTCACATGACTCTGTGGACCAAAATATGGAAAAATTATAGCTCTCAAAATGTGGTAACGCAAAAAAAATTTTTTGCAATAAAAAGCGTCTTTTAGTGTGTGACGGCTGCCAATCATAAAAACCCGCTAAAAAACCTGCTATAAAAGTAAATCAAACCCCCCTTCATCACCCCCTTAGTTAGGGAAAAATTTTAAAAATGTATTTATTTAAATTTTCCCATAAGGGTTAGGGCTAGGGTTAGGGCTAGGGTTAGGGCTAGGGTTAGGGTTAGTGCTAGGGCTAGGGTTAGGGCTAGGGTTAGGGTTAGGGCTAGGGTTAGGGCTAGGGTTAGAGTTAGGGCTAGGGTTAGGGTTGGGGCTAGGGTTAGGGCTAGGGTTAGGGTTAGGGTTAGGGCTAGGGTTAGGGTTGGGGCTAGGGTTAGGGTTAGGGCTGAGGTTAAGTCTACAGTTAGGGTTGGGGCTAAAGTTAGGGTTAGGGTTTGGATTACATTTACGGTTGGGAATAGGGTTGGGATTAGGGTTAGGGGTGTGTCTGGGTTAGGGGTGTGGTTAGGGTTACCATTGAGATTAGGGTTAGGGGTGTGTTTGGATTAGGGTTTCAGTTATAATTGGGGGGTTTCCACTGTTTAGGCACATCAGGGGCTCTCCAAACGCGACATGGCGTCCGATCTCAATTCCAGCCAATTCTGCGTTGAAAAAGTAAAACAGTGCTCCTTCCCTTCCGAGCTCTCCAGTGTGCCCAAACAGGGGTTTACCCCAACATATGGGGTATCAGCGTACTCAGGACAAATTGGACAACAACTTTTGGGGTCCAATTTCTCCTGTTACCCTTGGGAAAATACAAAACTAGGGGCTAAAAATAATTTTTGTGGGAAAAAAAGGATTTTTTATATTCACGGCTCTGCGATATAAACTGTAGTGAAACACTTGGTGGTTCAAAGTTCTCACAACACATCTACATAAGTTCCTTGGGGGGTCTAGTTTCCAATATGGGGTCACTTGTGGGGGGATTCTACTGTTTAGGTACATATGGGGCTGTGCAAACGCAATGTGATGCCTGCAGACCAATCCATCTAAGTCTGCATTCCAAATGATGCTCCTTCCCTTCCAAGCTCTGCCATGCGCTCAAACGGTGGTTCCCCCCCACATATCAGGTATCAGCATACTCAGGACAAATTGGACAACAATATTTAAGGGTCCAATTTCTCCTGTTACCTTTGGAAAAATACAAAACTGGGGGCTAAAAAATAATTTTTGTGGAAAAAATTTTTTTTTTATTTGCGCGGCTCTGCGTTATAAACTGTAGTGAAACACTTGGGGGTTCAAAGCTCTCACATCATATCTAGATGAGTTCCTTAGGGGGTCTACTTTCCAAAATGGTGTCACTTGTGGGTGGTTTCTGCTGTTTAGGTACATTAGGGGCTCTGCAAACGCAATGTGACGCCCGCAGACCATTCCATCTAAGTCTGCATTCCAAATGGCGCTCCTTCCCTTCCGAGCCCTCCTATGTGCCCAAACGGTGGTTCCTCCCACATATGGGGTATCAGCGCACTCAGGACAAATTGGACAACAACTTTTGGGGTCCAATTTCTCCTGTTACCCTCGGGAAAATACAAAACTGGGGGCTAAAAAATAATTTTTGTGGGAAAAAATTTTTGTTTTATTTTTACGGCTCTGCATTATAAACTTCTGTGAAGCCCTTGGTGGGTCAAAGTGCTCACCACACATCTAGATAAGTTCCTTAGTGGGTCTACTTTCCAAAATGGTGTCACTTGTCAGGGGTTTCAATGTTCCCATCTCAATTCCTGTCAATTTTGCATTGAAAAGTCAAACGGCACTCCTTCCTTCCGAGCTCTCCCATGCGCCCAAACAGTGGTTTACCCCCACATATAGGGTATCAGCACACTCAGGACAAATTGTACAACAACTTTTGGGGTCCAATTTCTTCTCTTACCCTTGGGAAAATAAAAAATTGGGGGCAAAAAGATCATTTTTGTGAAAAAAAAGGATTTTTTATTTTTACGGTTCTGCATTATAAACTTCTGTGAAGCACTTGGTGGGTCAAAGTGCTCACTACACCTCTAGATAAGTTCCTTAGGGGGTCTACTTTCCAAAATGGTGTCATTTGTGGGGGGTTTCAATGTTTAGGCACATCAGGGGCTCTCCAAACGCAACATGGCGTCCCATCTCAATTCCAGTCAATTTTTCATTGAAAAGTCAAATGGCGCTCCTTCGCTTCCGAGCTCTGTCATGAGCCCAAACAGTGGTTTACCCCACATGCCGGGTATCGGCGTACTCAGGACAAATTGTACAACAAAGTTTGGGGTCCAATTTCTCCTGTTACCCTTGGTAAAATAAAACAAATTGGAGCTGAAGTAAATTTTTTGTGAAAAAAGTTAAATGTTCATTTTTATTTAAACATTCCAAAAATTCCTGTGAAACACCTGAAGTGTTAATAAACTTCTTGAATATGGTTTTGAGCACCTTGAGGGGGTGCAGTTTTTAGAATGGTGTCACACTTGGGTATTTTCTATCATATAGACCCCTCAAAATGACTTCAAATGAGATGTGGTCCCTAAAAAAAAAGGTGTTGTAAAAATGAGAAATTGCTGGTTAACTTTTAACCCTTATAACTCCCTAACAAAAAAAAATTTTGGTTCCAAAATTGTGCTGATGTAAAGTAGACATGTGGGAAATGTTACTTATAAAGAATTTTGTGTGACATATCTCTGTGATTTAATTGCATAAAAATTCAAAGTTGGAAAATTGCGAAATTTTAAAAATTTTCATCAAATTTCCATTTTTTTCACAAATAAACGCAGGTAATATCAAAGAAGTGTTACCACTATCATGAAGTACAATATGTCTCGAGAAAACTTTGTCAGAATCACCGGGATCCGTTGAAGCGTTCCAGAGTTATAACCTCATAAAGGGACAGTGGTCAGAATTGTAAAAATTGGCCCGGTCCATAACGTGCAAACCACCCTTGGGGTAAAGGGGTTAATGTTCTAAATTAAACCATATTTACTGTAACACCTAATTCCCTGACGCCCTCGATTTCCTGTAATTTAACTAAAATAATAAACTAGAAGTATACCATACCTGTCCATCGTTGTGTCCCATGCTGTAATCCAAGTTTAGAGGCTAAATAGTTTTAAACCAGGACAATGCCAAGATATGACCGTCCGGGCTGAAAACACTGGTGAATGAACAACTGAGAGCACAGCATCATTCACCAGCGGTGACATCATCACAGCCGGCCTGTACTGAGGTGACCTCTGGACTGTGGGAAAAAGCTTCAGCATCAGCCGCTGGGGAACAGCGCTTACTGTAATGCTTCTTCCCGGCGGCCGTCCGTGTCACACGGAGAACATCAAAGTGTGTTCTCGATGTTCATGTGTGCGGGAGGGAAGCTTTGCCGTCCATTCTGACAGCAAAAAACAGACATGTCAGCGTGTTTTGCCCATGGACACATAGTCCGTGGAAACACACTGACATTTGCACAGACCCATTCGTACGTGTCTCCGGTACATGTGAAAACTATCACCACACGTACTGGAGTTACGGACGTGTGAAAGGGGCCTAACAGACAGTATTTTTTTTAGAGAAAAAGCCAGAACTTGATATATCATACTTTTCCTTCTTTTTGGAATCATTTATGTCTTCGGTTCAACTGGCAAAGCAACTACATGTACAATTTCTGGTTTAGAATAGTTAATTATATTAATTTCAGTTAAAGTCAATAGTATTTTCTCTGTACCCCCTACAGTTCAGAGCTGGCTTCACAACATTTGTAATCATAATAAATTCAGCCAGCAGAATAATCCAAAAACACATCCTGCTTTTCTAGTTTCCCAGTGGTACTATATATATGAATGTATGTGATACAGATATCATTAAGACCAAAAAACAACTAATTGCATTGACAGACACATTGCTTATGTTTGCTAATAACAGATTTTCCTTAGTTTAAAAAAAAAATTGAAAACCAAATTTCTAGCTGCACATAGAGCGTGAGTAAAGAATAAAGCAAATGTGCCATAACTTCATTTTTACGGCCCAGAATTACTTTTTTTTACATAACTGTGGGTTCAATGGCTACCTGCAATACACCGGGTTTTATATCACACTGTTTTCAAATAAAGCCTCACGCAGATATACTTAGTGTTGTACTGAGTGAGATATGTGGCCTCATTGTACCTCTGTAAGCCATCAATCTTATATAAGGAGGAAACCAAGATTTGCTTCTCTTTTATTCCGTATGAATCCAACAAAAAAAATAATGAAAAGCTCAATAAAATGCAAAGTTAGGGGCGTTTTACAGACAGCAGCTATTGCAAATATGCAAAATCTTTGGAGGCACCTTACCTGCATTGCTGCAGCTTTGGTATGCTAAAAATATGTAGACTGTTAGTTGGATAATATTAAACACATCAAACCACTGCACTTTTGTGACATTTTTTTCACACTCGTGTGTTTCGTTGTCTTGGTTTATTTTTCATAAAACAATATGTACTAGGTGTAGCAGTTTTTTTCATGCAGTTTGCCAAAGGCTTTTCTATAGGAAAGAAAATATATGAGAAAAAAAATATTTAAAAATGGATTCAAATTCCAGATTTTACTGTAAGACAGAAAAAAACTACAAAGAAAAATTGTGTGCAAAGAAAAATTATGTCAATATTCTCATGTATGAAAATGTGCTATTTTTTCTGCAGGTGTCTACGCTAAAATTCACAATAGTAATTTGCTTTGATGAATGTGTTTTATTACATTATTATAATGCAGATTCACTCGGATTCTCCAAATAAAAACACTGTTTTTTTATGAATGTAATCAGGCTGAAGATAAAAGATAGTTAAAAAGCATCAAAAAGCATATTTCTACAGCTTTACTAAACGCACAGTGGGTGTAAGTTTTCACAAAATCAAACCCACTTTGCTTGAACCGTTAAATGCACTAGATTTTCTGTGGTTACATTATGTGGAAATATGGCGTAAATATACTTTGGAGACAGGAGGGTCCGTGGGTGCTCTCATCCTTTGGTCCGACTGTCTTTAAAAAGACTGCATGGACCAGGACTCATCCCACTTAAAGGGACACTGTCACCTGAATTTGGAGGGAACAAACTTCAGCCATGGAGACGGGGTTTGGGGGTTTTTGATTCACCCTTTCCTTACCCGCTGGCTGCATGCTGGCTGCAATATTGGATTGAAGTTCATTCTCTGTTCTCCATGGTACACGCCTGCGCAAGGCAAGATTGCCTTGTGCAGGCATGTACTACGGAGGACAGAGAATGAACTTCAATCCAATATTGCAGCCAGCATACAGCCAGCGGGTAAGGAAAGGGTGAATCAAAAACCCCCAAACCCCGCCTCCATGGCTGAAGATTGTTCCCTCCAAATTCAGGTGACAGTGTCCATTTAACACTTTTTTCCCATGGGCAGAATACTACTCAGACAACACTGAGGATGGGTAACACAATGGGGTGATAGTTTATTGGATCACCAACAGTCAATAACATATAGTACACTCCCAGCAAGTACATACAATGATGCAAATGACAGAATTTCACCCTTTTCCTGGCTTGCCGGGTATAAGAACATCTGTGACTTCAGGGTTCAAGGGCAAACTACCCCAACCAGTACCACTCCGCTTTTTTTGCGCTAAACATGTGGAGTTTTTAATTCTTTGAAAATAAACTTTGAAGAATTTTAAACAGCGGTGCCTTCTACTGATGAGCGAACGTGCGCGCCACTACTCGGTACTCGCCTGAGTATCACTGTGCTCAGTGTACTCGGCGAGCACCAAGCATTTCCGGGATTATTCGGTGGGAGGTCAGGTCTCCTCCTTTTAATTTTGGTGCTTTTTAGAGCACCAATGAACATGCAGAGATTGTCTGCCATGCACTGTAACACAGCAGCCATCTTTGTTATGGTATTACAGTGATTGGCTGGCCACACTGCGTCATCAGGTCTATAAGAGACCTGGCGCTGCCCTGCTCGCCGCTTTTTGCTCCGGACTTAACTAGTGTAGAAAGAGCTACTGCTGAGATAGTGTCAGATTCGGTTTTTGATTAGTTAAGGTACCTTCACACTGAACAACATTACAACGATAACGATAGCGATCCGTGACATTGCAGCATCCTGGATAGCGATATCGTTGTGTTTGACAGGCAGCAGCGATCTGGATCCTGCTGTGACATCGCTGGTCGGAGCTAGAAGGCCAGAACTTTATTTCATCGCTGGATCACCCGTTGACATCGCTGAATCGGCGTGTGTGACGCCGATCCAGCAATGTGTTCACTGGTAACCAGGGTAAACATTGGGTTACTAAGTGCAGGGCTGCGCTTAGTAACCCGATGTTTACCCTGGTTACCATTGTAAATGTAAAAAAGAAAACACTAAATACTTACATTCCGGTGTCTGTCACGTCCCTCGCCATCAGCTTCCCGCACTGACTGTGAGCGCCGGCCGTAAAGCACAGCGGTGACGTCACCGCCGTGCTCTGCTTTACGGCCGGCCGGCGCTCACAGTCAGTGCGGGAAGCTGACGGCGAGTGACGTGACAGACACCGGAATGTAAGTATGTAGTGTTTGTTTTTTTACATTTACAATGGTAACCAGGGTAAACATCGGGTCACTAAGCGCGGCCCTGCGCTTAGTAACCCGATGTTTACCCTGGTTACCCGGGGACTTCGGCATCGTTGGTCGCTGGAGAGCTGTCTGTGTGACAGCTCTCCAGCGACCACACAAGGACTTTCCAACGATCACGGCCAGGTCGTATCGCTGGTCGTGATCGTTGGAAAGTTGCTGAGTGTGACGGAACCTTTAGTGTTAGTCTACTAGTGTTCAATCCACAAATCCTGATAAACCAACAGTCCTTTTTAGGGCTAATTCGGTGATACATAGATTGCAGTGCTAGGTAGGCAGGGGAGTCTGTGCACGTATCCACATCAGTGCAAGGCATGCAGGCACTGTATGTGAGTATATAAATCTCACTGGATACATCAAAAGGCACCATTACTGTCTGGGGCTCCCTATTTTATATGTACATAGCTGCCAGGATCTGTGGCTAGGATTTTTTTTCTTTGCATCTTATACCTGCTAATTTTATTACAAAGCAATCCATAGCCCCCTTTTTTCTACATTTATTTGCTTGGTCACACTGCAGACTACAGCCAGGTCATTTCAATACAAGAGCATGAAAATCTAACAATTTAAAACATTTTTTTTGTCCCAGGCATCAGATGTGAGTGCGCAGAAAATTCTGGACTTTTTTTTGTACTATAGTATTTTTTGGAGTGTCTTACAACATTTTTGGACACCATTTTGCTGACCCAAAAAATCTTTAGCTGTCCCAAACATATTTAGCAACAGTTCTTATATTTATCACTGTGATTTGTACACCACATGCATCGCATATCATTGCGCTAAATATTTTACAATTTTAGTACTCCAATGTTTTTTTTAGCGTCATAGTCTACCTATGACACAATTTTGGAGGGCCCAAAAAAATCAAGGCCACATTTTGATCAGTATGTTATCTCTGTCCGATGCCTGGTCTATCTGTGGTCTCCAAATACTTGCTTGTCAGGCATACATTCCACTATTTTGTCTGTCTACTACCCTTGGTCTATACAGTATTTTGTGGTTAAAAAAAAAATTAAAAAACTCCAGGCCACATATTGAAAGTCTGTTATCTACATCCAATGCCTGGTCTATCTGTGGTCTCCTAATACTTGCTTTTCAGACATACATTCCAGTTTTTTGTCTGTCTGCTACCCTTGGTCTATACAGTATTTTGTGGTTAAAAAATGTAAAAAACCTCCAGGTCTGTTATCTCTGTCCGACGCCTGGTCTATCTGTGGTCTCCAAATACTTGATTTTCAGGCACACAATCCAGTTTTTTGTCTGTCTGCTACCCTTGGTCTGTACAGTATTTTGTGGTTAAAAAATTTAAAAACCTCCAGGTCACATATTACAACAGTCTGTTATCTCTGTCCGACACCTGGTCTATCTGTGGTCTCCAAATACTTGCTTTTCAGGCACACATTCCAGTTTTTTGTCTGTCTGCTACCCTCGGTCTATACAGTACATTCCACTTTTTGGCATTGTGTTAGCCTACTTCATGACATTACTTTTCTTTTCAAAAAATTAAGAAAAGGACACACATTGAACATAGTGGTTTCTCTGTCAGATGCCTCCTCTATCTGTTGTTTAAAAATTGTTGCATTTTACTGCTCCTTTTACTGGTTTTGGTGTGTCTTACCCTAGTTATTAATACAATTTGTTAAATACAAAATCAAAATATTACCAACATTCCACTGGATTAGTGGATATGGAGAAAGGAACCATACAGGGTGATTACACACAGCCCAGCCTCATGTCGTCCCAATATGGATTGGTACACAATGAGGAAGAGGAGGAAGAACATGAGCTAATTTCATGTGCTATAGATGGTACTACAAGAATAGCTGTCATACCGTCTGTTCAGCGTGGATGGCCTGAAGACAGGGAGGAGGACAATGAGGAGGAGGAGGACAGCATGGTCAGTAGTCCTGTTGGTGAGGACATGGAAGTTTTGCCTGTTAGCTGTCTGACATGCATGGCTGACTTTATGTTGCACTGCATTTCCCGTGACCCTCGCATTATTAAAATTTTCAGTGACACTCATTACTGGTTGGTGACACTTCTAGACCCTCGCTACAAGGAGAACTTTCAATCTCTACTTCCATAGAGAGACAGGTATACTAAAATGTTGCAATACCACAGGTCCCTTCTAGTGGTAAAAAAAATTCCCATCTAAGAACGCTGGCAGCAGATGTCAGAGTTTGTTGTACAACCAAGGAGTAAAGGGGAAAGAGACATAGGTACAATACAGCACAGGCAGGGGAACAAAGTTCTAGGACAGTTTTCTCAGAGCCTCCCATCGTGCCGGCACAGAGGCAAGGGGTGCTGTGACAAGAAGTGCATTGTTTGGGAAGATGCTGAGGGAGTACCTTGCTGATCATACAAACATCCTCTGTGATTCCTCTGTGTCTTTTAATTATTGAGTATCCAAGCTGGACACATGGCATGAACTGGCTCTCTATACCTTGGAGGTCCTGGCCTGCCCTGATGCTAGCATTCTGTCAGAGCGGGTTTTTAGTGCCACTGGCATTATAACACTGGAATTATAACTGATAAGCGCATCCGCCTATCAACTGAACATGCTGACAGGCTGACTCATAAAAATTAACAAGGTCTGGATTGGGCAAGACTTCTGTACTCCACTGAATGAAAACAGTGAAACATAGCCTCAAATACATTGTCTTTTTTGGGGAGGTGTATTCTCATGCACATCTTCACAACAACACATGGGTATACGCTTTCTGATTTGGTCTGTTTGGTGTTATCCTCCTCCTTATCCTCATCCATCATCCAGAACCACTATAACACCAGGGTGAACGTATTCCATGATGTTACTCAATTTTTGTGCAAGGGTGTGTTTATGATGCCTGTTACTAATTTGAAACAAAAAAAAAATTTACTCCCCCAGGAGGAAATATTTGTCAGCCCATACACTTAGTGTATGGGCATTACCAGTGTAGGAGACCTGCTCCTTTAACCCCTTCATGACCTTGGGATTTTTCGTTTTTCCGTGTTCGTTTTTCACTCCCCTCTTTCCCAGAGCCATAACTTTTTTATTTTTCCGTCAATTTGGCCATGTGAGGGCTTATTTTTTGCGGGACGAGTTGTACTTTTGAACGACATCATTGGTTTTAGCATGTCGTGTACTAGAAAACGGGAAAAAAATTCCAAGTGCGGTGAAATTGCAAAAAAAGTGCAACCCCACACTTGTTTTTTGTTTGGCTTTTTTGCTAGGTTCACTAAATGCTAAAACTGACCTGCCATTATGATTCTCCAGGTCAGTACGAGTTCATAGACACCTAACATGACTAGGTTATTTTTTATCTAAGTGGTGAAAAAAAATTCCAAACTTTGCTAAAAAAAAAAAAATAATAATTGCGCCATTTTCTGATACTCGTAGCGTTTCCATTTTTCGTGATCTGGGGTCGGTTGAGGGCTTATTTTTTGCATGCCGAGATGATGTTTTTAATGATAGCATTTTGGTGCAGATACGTTCTTTTGATCGCCCGTTATTGCATTTTAATGCAATGTCGCGGTGACCTAAAAAACGTAATTCTGGCATTTCGAATTTTTTTCTCGCTACGCTGTTTAGCGATCAGGTTAATGCTTTTTTTTTAGTTGATAGATCGGGCGATTCTGAGCGCGGCGATACCAAATTTGTGTAGATTTGAATTTTTTTTATTGATTTATTTTGATTGGAGCGAAAGGGGGGTGATTTAAACTTATATTTTTTTTATTTTTTTCACATTTTTTTAAACTTTTTTTTTTACTTTTGCCATGCTTCAATAGCCTCCATGGGAGGCTAGAAGCTGGCACAACGCGATCGGCTCTGCTACATAGCAGCGATCTGCTGATCGCTGCTATGTAGCAGAAATGGAGGTGCGCTGTGAGCGCCGACCACTGGGTGGCGCTCACAGCCACCGGTGATCAGTAACCATAGAGGTCTCTAGGACCTCTATGGTTACCATCCAGACGCATCGCCGACCCCCGATCATGTGACAGGGGTCGGCGATGATGTCATTTCCGGCCGGCCGGAAGCGGTAGTTAAAAGCCGCTGTCTGTGTTTGACAGCGGCATTTAACTAGTTAATAGGTGCGGGCAGATCGCGATTCTGCCCACGCCTATTACGGTCACATGTCAGCTGTTCAAAACAGCTGACATGTCCCGGCTTTGATGCGGGCTCACCGCGGAGCCCTGCATCAAAGCAGGGGATCTGACCTCGGATGTACTATCCCGTCCGAGGTCAGATAGGGGTTAAACTGGGCCTATTTTTAATAAGGCCTGCCACCACGTCCCTTCATCCACCGCCAATATAACACCAGGGTGAACGTGATCTATGCTGCTACAGCCAGTCTATTTTTGGGCAAGAGTGTCTATGATCCCCATAAAAAATGTTTAAAAAATGTACCCCCATGGGGAAATGTTTGTCAGCTCATGCACTTAGTGTATGGGCATTAGGAGACTAGGAGACCCACTCCTCTTAATTGGGCTTATTTTTAATGAGGCCTTCCTCCACGTCTCATCATCCACCGCCACTAGATAACCTGGGTGAACGTGTTCTATGCTGCTACAGCCAGTCTATTTTTTGGCAAGGGTGTCTATGATCCCCATAAAAGTTTTTTTTAAATGTATTTCCCCCCCCTCCCCCGGGGAAATGTTTGTCATCCCATAAACTTAGTGTATTGGCATTACAAGTCTAGGAGTCCCGCTCCTTTAAATTCGGCCTATTTTTTAATGAGGCCTTCCTCCATGTCTCATCATCCACCGCCACTATAACGCCAGGGTGAATGTGTTCTATGCTGCTACAGCCAGTCTATTTTTGGGTAAGGGTGTCTTTGATCCCCATAAAAAAAATTTTAAAAATATACCCCCCGGGGAAATGTTTGTCAGCCCAAGCGCTTTATGTATGGGCATTACGAGTCTAGGAGACATGCTCCTTTAAATTGGGCCTATTTTTTTTAAATAGGCCTTCCATCACGTCTCATCATCCACCACCACTAGTTCACCAAGGTGAACGTGTTCTATGCTGCTACAGCCAGTCTATTTTTTGCAAGGGTGTCTATGATCCCAATAAAAAAATTTTTAAAAATGTACCCCCCCTGGGAAAATGTTTGTTAGCCCATACACTTAGTGTATGAGCATTACGAGTGTAGGAGACCCGCTCCTTTGTAATGGGACAGTTTTTTTATGAGGCCCTCCTCCATGTTTCTTCCAAGGGGGGATTGGGGTGCGTGCAAATTTGGGTCAAGGTGGCCCTTGCATTCAATGCATAAGGAAACAGTATGGCAGGACCAACTGAAGAATGTGAAGTGGATTTTCCTGTGGCCATCCAGTACCTGGGTTCAAAGGCTTATTGGGGTGCATATGACTTGGTAGCAGGGCAGGCCTTGCAATCAATGCACAAGAAAACAGTATAGGAGTACAAAATTAATAATGTGAAGTGGCTTTTCCTATGGCCATCCAGTACCTGGATTCAAAGGATTCTTGGGGTGCATATGACTTGATAGCAGGGCAGACCTTGCATTCAATGCAACATTTTTTCAGGAAGCCCTCTTCTACCTCTCGTGAAAGGAGTATTGGGGTGCGTCGTATTTCTTGGCATCCTAGCCACTCACTGCATAGGCAATAACAGCATTAGGAGACCCACTGTTTAATAATGGCCCTTTAAGAATATTAATACCGCTTGATGCCCCTCTAAAAATAGGCTTTGTGACTTTAAGAGTCCCTCCTTCATAAATGAAACAAGATGCGTCTCCTAATGTGTCACACACCATATGGCCAGCTAGGGTTGTTAAATGTTACAATGACATTTCCCAGTGAATGCATTTGTATTGGTTGAAAGCAATGTTAAAATTGAAAAACGCATCAAAAACGCTGCGTGTTAACATAGCCCAAGTGATGGAGGAACATTTTGGTCTGGGGTTAATTATTTTGCCTTATATAGAAGTCCCTGGAAAGGATGTACCTTAACATATTTCGCAGCAAAATTCATTTTGGTTTCTTTTTTTATGTTTTTTGGTGCACCTGTAAAAATGGCGTGGAACTCTGACAAAATTGTTTACAGCTGTGTCCTAGGAGTCAGAAATGCTTCCATGATGTTCCCATGTAATGTAGGTAAAAATGCTCGGGTTTCCCATAGACTTACATTGGGCTCGGTGCTCGGGTCGAGTACCCGAGTATTCCAAATTGCTTGACCCGAGCAACGAGCATCCGAGCATTTTAGTGCTCGCCCATCACTAGTGCCTTGCTCTTTCTTACTTTTTGGGGGCACCCCACTTTTGGAGGGCACATACAAAGAGGAGGTAGCAGCAATTAGCTGGCAGAGACCATTGAGATATGTGGCCAGGTGATCTGATTGTCCAAACTGGAGTTCTCCAGACATCTCCATACATTCAGTGATGGACAGTGAATCAAATCTGTATTCCTCTGGTTGGTGTCATGTTTCCCTGGCTGCTATTTTGTAGAATCTTTCTGTAGAAGGAGATGGGTCACTTTTTATACCCACAGCTGTCCTTCAATAGTTTCAGAACAACAAGCTGAATGGACTGATGCAATTGGTAAACAACATACTAACAAGCATTGATTGTTCAATTAACTTGCGTCTTTGCCCCTCAAGGATAACAGAACAATAAGCTGTTGGGGCTTATACAATAGGTAATCAGCAGCCATTCAACAAATCAGCAAACATAACTTCAACCTATATTAAGAATCACTGTTCAGACTCATGAAAAATAGATCATGTCCCTGGACCTACTGAATATACATTGTAGTACGGTGGTGTTCCCACTGTGCGGTAAAACCAACATTGACACACACAAACCCTTGCTGCTGGGTTTTTAAATGGAATCCGTGGCCATAAGCCACTTCTAAGGCTTGGCTGGAGGGAGTGAACCACCCCACTGCCATCCTGTAGTTCACTCCAAAAAGAAAAGCCCATGCCGGTTTTTCTTAAATCTGCCTTGGCCAAATAGCTTTTCCAAGACCAAACTTACTTTTATTCTGCACTGCAAGCATAGCTTTGTCTGTGACTGTGTAGGGGATGTGATAGTTTGATGCCTTGTTCTCCTTTAAGCCACTGTCCACTTGTCATGTGATACTGCTACATTATTCAATGTATTATCACTGTTATCCATGTATGGTACTGCTACACATTTAAAGTGTATTATCATGGTTAGGTACAGGTACTGCTACACCCTAGGTGTATTACCTCTAAGAGCTTAATGTATAATATGTTGTCATGCCATTGTTCACATGTACTGTTTTCTTAGGGAAAGTGAAGGACCCCGGGCTAGTATAGTGTTAGAGGAGTAGTTCCCCAAGTTTGCCACTAGATGGGGGCATTATCGTAAATAATTAGCATAGGAAGGGCACTTTGGGAATAAGATAGAGAGAGCTTCCTGCTTTAGTTCAGTTGGGGAAGGGTGCCCGTGTAGCTCACAGGGCTGGCTGGCCAGGGCACATCGTGCCCTACAACATTCACCTTAGAAGAGTGGGCCCAGCAGAAAGTATCCATGGGGCCGGAGAGTTACAGCACACACAGCAGCAGCATTTACGGTGCAGAATTAGTGGGTCTGCAGTTGTCATCAGAAGGAAGAGCTAAGCAGAACGGGAACAAGGGATCCAAGATGTGGCAGATCTTTGCATGGGCTGCCATTCTCAGGACCTGGGCGAAACGGCAGGGAATGTTCCCACGGAAGGCAGAGGTACTGGACATTGAGGACATTGAGGGACCGCATAGTACGGACCATCCCGGTGACAGGTTAGCAACAGTGAGAAGAGGCAAGGGAAAGCATTGCCAATTGTTATGAATGACTGTGCCCTGGATAATGCTGTGATAAGTAAAGAAGTTGAAGTTAAAGTGAAGCCGGACTGTGAATCTTTAATTGTGGAACCGTCTGTGGAGGACACACTCTCGTACCTGGAGAACCCAGATGACGTTGAGGAACAGCACTGACTTACTCAGAGCAGAAAGCATGATCTGGTGTCGGGAGGGGACCAGGGGATGATTGCAGGGTTACTGACGGCCATGACTATGGCCCTGGCCCCAGCTTCCCCCGAACCCTACAACTGCAATGCATTCCAGCGGCTCAATATGCTTAGTTCTGTAGTCTAGTTCTGCTATATGCATCATGCTTTAGTAGTTATTTTGTTAAAGGGCCACTGTCACCCCCCTCCAGCGATTATAAACTAAAAGAGCCACCTTGTGCAGCAGTAATGCTGCATTCTAACAAGGTGACTCTTTTAGTTTTGTGTTCATGTATTACTAAAATAAAGCGTTTTGAAATGTTTCAAAAATACCTGTCTTTGTCCATGGAGGCGGGTCTGAAGCCTCCTCTGTGAAGCCCCCAACTGCCGTCACTCATCTCTTCTAGGGCAATGGTCGCCACCCCCTGCGCGCTGTTTTCTTCTGAAATCCGGCGCCTGCGCTGTGCATGCCTGCCTGGGGCAGGCACAGTGAGAATTGCCCATCATAGATCTCAGATGCCGGGTTCCTGCCTGCGCCTGTGCGGGCAGTGCGGCCACCCTGTTACTGAATCCCCACCCCACACTGTGTTATGCATTATGCACAGTGCGGGGCTGGGATTCCTGGGCATGCGCACTGCGCTTGTCAGACGCTCCCCCAGGTTCCCCGCCTTCCAGCATCGGTCTGTGCAGGAATCTGCCCAGGAATCCCAGCCCCGCACTGTGCATAATGCATAACACAGTGTGGGGCGGGGATTCAGTAACAGGGTGGCCGCACTGTCCGCACAGGCGCAGGCAGGAACCCGGCATCTGAGAGCTACGACGGCCAATTCTCACTGCGCCTGCCCCAGGCAGGCACGCACAGCGCAGGCGCCGGATTTCAGAAGAAAACAGCGCGCAGGGGGCGGCGACCATCGCCCCAGAAGAGATGAGTGACTGCAGTTGGGCGCTTCACAGAGGAGGCTTCAGACCCGCCTCCATGGACAAAGACAGGTATTTTTGAAAAGTTTCAAAACGCTTTATTTTAGTAATACATGAACACAAAACTAAAAGAGCCACCTTGTTAGAATGAAGCATTACTGCTGCACAAGGTGGCTCTTTTAGTTTATAACGGCTGGAGGGGGGTGACAGTGGCCCTTTAATTGATTATAACTCCTAACTTAAGATGAGTGGATCGATCCCCAGTGGATCGATTCTCGGAGGATCAACTTTGATTTAATTATTGTTACACAATTTCAAACACTTTGAGATTCATTTCACAAATATCACAAATAAAAACTTTCCTGACGACATTTCCCACACTGCTGAAGCATTAGACAGCAGCCTAATGACATTATGCATGGATGAGTGAACTTCCCCATAATGCTCCAAAGTTATGAAATCGCAAAATCTATCCCAGTTTATCAAGCCGATTATTATACCTTAAACTACGATGGCAAGTACCTGAGCTATCAAAGATGGAGCACGAGCTGAGTGCAGGACTGACAGTTTGTATTATTCTTATGGTCTCGCTGTCTAATAGATGCAAATTGAATTTTTGGGCAAAATTCAGCAAAACCTTCACACTTCAAGACATCTGCTCATCTCTATAGTTGATGGATAGCACTTTTGTATAGAAGTCACTTTGTATTGCATGGTTGGTGCAACATGATAGTAGGGCAGATTATATGAGATATGCACATAATGTCCAAGGATATGTAAAATGAAATGCTAAGATAAGAAACCCAGGCATACTGCTGGACAAGAGGAATGGTTCCCCTGATATAAATATGTATGTGTCATGCTGCCAGTGAGCAGAATTTTGGCATCAGCTCAGCACAAAGGATGAATGCCTTGTTTTCATTTCACTAGCGCGCTCCCCTAACAAACATCACCAATATCCATTTGCGTTTGGTAACAACACAGTTGTTCATTCTGTCGGCCTGTGATGAGCGAGGCCTTCTGCCTTTGTGTGTCACTGACCCCCATGTCTGCCTTCTTCTAGAGAAGCTGGAAGGATGCAGGAGAAAGTCATGTAATGAAGTTAGCACTCTTGACCTGTAGTAGCAGATGTTTAATAGTATGGGTCCCTGGAGGACAATGCAGGTAAATGAGATGGATACAAGCACATCTATTTCCCTTGCAATATACGTGACACCCACCTTGAGCAGGATAACACGACCAATCTATGGGGGCGACTAGCTGCTCAGTATTAAACTGTAATTGCATTGTGCAGTTCATGTCGCTGACAATGTTTAGGGTGTTACAGACTTGCTCCTCTGCCTGGAGGAATGAATTGTAATTGTAGATTTCGCATTTCACAAGACACAAGTGGGCTGATTCTTTCTCATCCATGTTCCACAGGCTCCTTTTATTTTATCTGGTGATCAGGGAAGGAGCAGTGTGTGCATATAAATGAATGCCATGAGAATGAGCTATTTCATGCAAGCATAAACGGCGGCATTCATTCTTTTGGGGAGATTGTCCGAAATAACCCAATATCATATTTGCGAGATCATCCCAAAGGAGATGGACAGCTTTGTGGTGATGACTCTATATACCGCAACACAGATTCTTTTCTGATTCCACAGAACCAAGACTCAGCTGAACTTCAGGTAATACAATCATATATATATGGCTTGTGGCTAAAGAAATGCAGGATGTGTAATAATCAATTCCAAAAAGAGTAGGTGAAGGGATTGTGTTTGCCCTATAACGGATATGTCGGAAATATACAGACTATCAAATCAGGTATTTTTGAATTGTTCAAATTTATGTAATCTTTTCATTAAGTTGTGTGAGACTAACTGTGCTGTTTCCACCCAAACATATCTCACCTTATGGCTGAGGAGTACAGTAGAACATGGAATATAGGCATCGTGAAGGGTGAAATTATCAGTCATTTCATTGCTTCTATCTTATGCTAATTTCACATCATATTAAAAAAGCTAAAGAACACTTATGTGCATGTGATCCATATTGGCATGTATGGAGTAGGAGCTGGAGAAAGTTCAGGGCACCCGATATTAGGCTTCTGTTTGGATCTTTTGCTAGTGGTGGTAGTATTGTGACATGAAGGAAACATGTGCTTTCAGAAACAAAAATGCCTTAGAGGCAATGAGAAGATTTTGTAAACTTCAGAAATAAGTAGAAATGTTTGCATTTCTTAGCATTTCTATGTGGATTTCTTTCATTTTATGATCCATGGTGGACAGAAAAGTATTTTGAATAAGAGTTGACATATTGTCAATACATTGCCTTTCCTCACATTGAAAGGTGATCTTGTCTGACTCAGCAGCTCCTATGATTGTAGTGGGGGAGTAACAGTATATGAAAAACTGCATCATGTTTATCATCCTTTGAAATCTTTAAAGTGAACCTGTCATGTGAGTGATGCTGCCCAAACAATGGGAAGCATGAAACAGAGCTCATCAGAAAATTTCAGAGAAACTATAGCTAGAAGATCTATCCAGAGGCAGCGCTTGACTAGCCACATCTTATGCAATATTTTCTCTGAAATGCTAGGATGTTTAAGAGAAAATGTGCCTGGCTGCAATTGTGCAGCTGGACTCTGATTCATGCTGCTCATGGTTTGGATAGTGTGAACTCTTGGCAGGTTCCTTTGAAATCCATTGATCCATGGTGCGTGACCATATCTGGTCTCAGTCTGTAATCCAAGGTAAACTAAACTGAGCTAAGTGCATAGATTGTAGCATCTTTTGCTAAAATAGCTTCTCCACATAATTTTTTATTATTAATAACCCAAAACAAAATACTGAATTTTCATGAGATAACTGTTTTCCAGCTGCATAACATTTACATGAGCCTGTCAGGCTAGTCACTCCTAACCAATCTGTCTCATACAGTTTAGGGTCTCAGCTTGGAGCTATACTGGCAATTAGGGTTGAGCGAAAGGGATCGGACAAATTCAAAAATCGCCAACTTTCGGCAAAGTCGGGTTTCATGAAACCCGACCCGATCCTAGTGTGGGATTGGCCATGAGGTCGCCGATCTGCGCGCAAAAGTTGCGTTTCATATGACACTTTCAGCGCCATTTTTCAGCCAATGTAGGAGGACACAGAGTGTGGGCAGCGTGATGACATAGGTCTCGGTCCCCACCATCTTAGAGAAGGGCATTACAGTGATTGGCTTGCTTTCTGTGGCGTCACAGGGGCTATAAAGGGGCATGCACGCCGACCGCCATCTTACTTCTGCCGATCTTAGCATAGGGAGAGGTTGCTGCAGCTTCATCAGAAGAAGGGATATAGTTTTCTGCATCAGCTCTGTAGCTTATTAGGCTGCCTTATAAGGCTCCTTGATAGCTGCATTGCTGTTTGCATGCTGCTGTGCAAGCCAACTGCTTTTTTAAAAGCAAAAATCCTGTTGCTCCTTTCTGCACAGTTATCTTGTTTCTTTGTCCACACTTTTGTGTGCAGCAGTCCTTTATATTGCTGCCATACTTTTCCTGAGATCATTGTAGGGAGATTGAAATTGTACTACAGTCCTTGTATTTTTTCATATATCTTCCAGCCACTTTCTGCCACTTACATTGTGTTGTTTTATACACTGGGCTTAAGTTTTGGTTCAGTCTCCCCCCAAAAAAGTGAGCTTCAAATTCTCACAAACTGGATATACTTCAGTCCTGTTAGTTTGTCGTTGGTCAGCCAGCCAGTTTCTGCAACTTAGATTGCGTTGTTATATATACTGGGCCTGAGTTTTGGTTCAGTCTCCCAAAATAAAAAGGGAGATTCAAATTCTCACAAAGTGGATATAATTCAGTCCTGTTAGTTTGTCGTATATCAGCCAGCCACTTTCTGCCACTTACATTGTGTTGTTTTATGGACAGGGCCTGAGTTTTGGTTCAGTCTCCCAAAAAAAAGGGAGATTTAAATTCTCAACAAGTTTATATACACCTTCTACCTTGATTTACAGTACCATATAACGGTTGTTATTTTGGTTAGATTTTCCAAAAAATGAGGAAGTCTGGTGGAAGAGCCCGTGGGTGGGGGTTGCCAGCTAGTACTGATGGTGGTGGTGGAGGTGCATCTGGTGGTAGTGGCAAAAGCACAATAGCACCTAAGGCTGGAGGTGTTGAGCCAGCATCATCGTCTGGCTACACAAGGCCTCGAAGGCTCTCTTATCTGGGAGTAGGAAAACAGCTTTTAAAGCCGGAGCAGCAGGAAAAAGTTTTGGCTTTCCTTGCTGACTCAGCCTCTAGCTCTTTTGCCTCCTCTTCAGAAAGTTCCAAATATATAAGCAGCGAGTCGTCAGTGGATGCTCCCGGTCAGGAACAAGACGTTTCCTCGTGTCCGTCATCCAAACCAAAAGTGAGGGATGCATCAGGCGATACTACAGGCTACTCCATGGAGCTCTTTACACATACCGTGCCTGGGTTAGAAAGGGAAATTGTTAACTGCCCATTACAAGATGAATCGGACATGGAGTGCACTGATGCACAGCCACAGCTAGATTATTATGCTGTTCCATTGACTCAGATCACTAGATTGTCCTCGCAGTGTACTGAGCCAGAATCTGACCCTGATGAGACTATGGTGCCCCGTCCCGAACGCTATAACACCTTACACGGTGACACAGAGGAAGGTGCACATGACATTGAAGAGGAAGTGATAGATGACCCAGTTGTTGACCCAGATTGGCAGCCATTGGGGGAAGAGGGTGCCGCTGCCAGTAGAACAGAAGCGGAGGAGGATGATCCGCAGCAGCTATCTACATCGCAACAGCTGTCATCTGGCAGGCCCGTATCAGGCCAAAAACGTTTGTCAAAAACAAAAACAGTTTTAGGACAGCGTGGCCATCCAGTGAAGGTAGCACAGCGTGCAATGCCTGAAAAGGTATTCCATAGTAGGAAGAGTGTAGTGTGGCAATTTTTTAACCAAGATCCGAATGATCAGTCAAAAGTTATCTGTAAGAAATGCTCAAAGACCTTTAGCAGAGGGAAGAATCTTCAAAATTTAAATACAACGTGCATGCTTAGACATTTAACCAGCATGCACTTGCAAGCTTGGACTAACTACCAAACGTCCCGTACCGTTGGTGCACCTGCTCACAATAAAGGTAGTCAGCAACGCTACATTGCTTCCTTCACTGTAAGCCCACCAGTTAGGACACCACCAGCAGCAAATGTGGAGGTATCGTCGCAAAGCCAAAGCAGTCAGGGAATCACAAGGTTATTGGTAGGAAACACTGTATGTAGGCCAACATCAAGAATACCATCACCAACCCTCTCTCAATCCGCCATGTCCACCACCTCCACTAGTTCCACCAAATGCAGCTCTCCAGTCCAACTCACCCTACAAGAGACTCTCGTTAGGAAAAGAAAGAACTCATCCTCTCAACCATGTACACAGGGTTTGAACGCCCACATTGCTAGACTAATCTCGTTAGAGATGATGCCCTACCGGTTGGTTGAAAGCGAAGCTTTCAAAGACCAGATGGCCTACGCAGTACCACGCTATGACCTACCCAGTCGGCACTTCTTTGCGAGAAAAGTCATCCCAGCCCTCCACCAGCATGTCAAAGACCACATTGTCCATGCACTGAGGCAATCAGTCAGTGGAAAGGTGCATCTCACAACAGATGCATGGACCAGTTGGTATGGCCAGGGACGTTACGTGTCCATCATGGCACACTGGGTTAATGTGGTGGATGCAGGGTCCATAGGAGACAGCCATAGTGGGACAGTTCTGCCTAGCCCATGGTCTAGGAAACAGTTGGCTGTAGGCGTTCGCCACCCCTCCTCCTCCTCCTCCAGAAGCAAAAGGTCATCCACCATCCACAGAGCGCAGTAGCATGACCACTCCATCCGCAGCTGTCAGTGTTGTACACGAGGTGTCCCATTATCGAACAGCTAGTGGTAAGTGTCAGCAGGCTGTGTTACAAATGAAGTGTTTCGGCGACAACCGACACACCACGGAAGTACTGGCCGAGTACTTGCAGCAACAAACTCAGTCATGGCTGGGCAGTGTACATCTTGAGGCAAGCAAGGTAGTCAGTGATAACGGAAGGAATTTTATGGCTGCCATAGCCCTTTCAGAACTTAAACACATACCTTGCCTGGCTCACACCTTGAACCTGGTGGTGCAGTGCTTCCTCAAAAATTATCCGGAGTTACCAGCCCTGCTCCTGAAGGTGCAAAGACTTTGCTCGCACATCTGCCGGTCGCAGGGTTAAGAGGCTGTGCGAACAGAGGCGTGCTGTAATTAATTTGTAGGAGGATACACAAACACAGGCAGGCACTTGGATGGCAGACATGGAGTTGTCTGGTGTGCAGTGGTCGAAGCCACAAGACCTCTGTCAAGTTCTTCAGTGTTTTGAGGAATGCACACGGCTGGTAAGTGCAGACGACGCCATCATAAGCATTAGCATCCCACTAATGCGTCTGCTGATGCAAATTTTGACGCACATAAAGGAGCTGGCGTCTGCAGCCAAGGAGGAGGGAAGCCTTGATGACAGTCAGCCATTGTCTGCTCAGGGAACTCTCCTGGATGAGGTGGCGGACGAAGAGGAGCAGGATGGGGATGAATATTTATGGGAGGAGGATGCTTCTCAGGGGACAATAGAAACTGGTGGCATTGCAAGGTCAGGTACAGGGTTTTTGCAGGACACAAGTGATGTTGATTTGCAAGAAAGTGCTCCTCAACCCAGCACAAACAGTGAATTGACACCTGGAACATTGGCCCACATGGCTGAGTATGCCTTGCGTATCTTAAAAAGGGACCCCCGCATTATCAAAATGATGACCGATTACGATTACTGGTTGGCCTGCCTCCTGGATCCACGATATAAAGGAAATTTACAAAAAATCATGCCACATGAGAACCTTGAGCAAATATTGGCTACCAAACAAGCAACTCTTGTAGACAGTTTGGTTCAGGCATTCCCAGCACACAGCGGCGGTGATGGTTCTCACACGAGCCGTAGGGGGCAACATGGCAGAGGTGTTAGAGGTGCACAAATCTGAAGTGGCATTGGACAGAGGGGTTTTATGACCAGGTTGTGGAGTGATTTCTCAATGACCGCTGACACGACAGGTACTGCTGCATCGATTCAAAGTGACAGGAGACATCATTTGTCCAGTATGGTTGCGAACCACTTTTCCTCCCTTAGCAATGTTCTCCCTCACAGGTCATTCCCCTTTGATTACTGGGCATCTAAAATAGACACCTGGCCTGAATTGGCAGAATATGCATTACAGGAGCACCCTTACCCTGCTGCTAGTGTGCTATCAGAAAGACTCTTCAGTGCTCCTGGTTCGAAACTGGACACGAAAAAGGACACGTCTGGCTACCCAGAATGTTGATGATCTAACCTTCATTAAAATGAACCAATCATGGATTTCAAATTATTTTGCCCCACCTTCCCCTGCTGACACGTAGCTTGCCTGAAAAATGTCTTGCTTTTGGCCTCCTCTTATTGACTTCTCCAATTCCTCCATTTGCAGCTGCTGAATGTCCACCATAGGCCATTTTTATACCTCCCTAAATGGGCTGACTCCCCCCACAGGGCCGTGGTCACCACCTGGCGCAAGCTCCCATGTGAGTGCCATTTGCCTGGGTGGGCCCACTCTTGGGCGACGGCACTGGCACATGGTCCCTCATAGTACAATGAAGTGTCTCTGACGATGGTGGTGCACAACCAATGTCAGACACACCATCGTAATATGAGGGGCCCTGTGCCAGTACCGCCGCCCACGAGAGAGTGTTCCCCTCAGCTCGAACAGTGCTCTACAACTTGCAATACTTACCTCTCCCTGCTCCATCACTGTGTAGTCTGTGCTGTTAAATCCTTCAATGGCACTGCCAATACAAATTTGTTGAAATGATAGATGATAGTTGAAATATACAGGGGCCCTGGCCTTCATTTAGACCAGTTAATACTTTGTGCCTATTACCACTGTCTGCTATTCAGCAGAGCAGCCCACCCCTGTACCTAGCTATGCCACCTGTTTATTTATGAACAATTTTTGGGCAGACATTTAGCCCACTTTATTATTTGGGCCTACTAACTGTGTCTGCCACTCATTACAGTTTTCCTCCACTGAACAAAGCAATGCCGCCTGTTTAGTCATGTTACTAATTTTGAACTGCATTTAGCCTACTTTATTATTTGGGCCTACTAACTGTGTCTGCCACTCATTACAGTTTTCCTCCACTGAGCAAAGCAATGCCGCCTGTTTATTCCTGTTACCAATTTTGAACTGCATTTAGCCAACTTTATTATTTTGGGCCTATATCTGTGTTTCCTCCTCATCCTGCCCATTGCCCAGCCACTGCTAGATGAGTCTGCTAGTACATTGACCCAGACCACTACATTCCCCTTGCACTCTACACAGCCAGAATCTGACCCTGCTGAAAGTCAGGTTCCCCTTCCCGCATACTATACCACCTTACACAGGGACAAAGAGGAAGGTGCAGATGAAAGTGCAGGTTCCGTAATCAGGTGGGGGCATACTCGTTAGCGACGTCACTGGCACAGGGCCCCTCATAGTACGCAAAAGTGTCTCTGCCAGTGTGAGGCGCCACCTGCCGTCAATCACACCACCGTACTATGAGGGGCCCTGTGCCAGTGCCAACGAGTGGGCCCCCCCTGCTTGCTCAGGATAACAGCAATTGCAAAGTTGGAATACTTACCTCTAACTGCTCCACCGCCGTGACATATTCCACGTTTCCTGGGTCCACGAAAATGTTGAGCCAGCCCTACAACCCCCTTAACTTTAGCCAAATGACCCCCAGTTTTCAATGCCTAACTATTATTGTAAAGTAAATTAAGATTGACAAGCTTAAGTAATAAGAATTGATGTTTTTGGCATTAAAATGGGCACTGTAGGTGTTTTCCTGTCCTCCATTCACTGCCGACTTTGATTCCCCATTGACTTGCATTGGGTTTCATGTTTCAGTCGGCCCCCGACTTTTCGCAATAATCGGCCAATTTCACCCGACCCGACATTTGACAAATTCGGGTTTCGCATTGGCAGTGCTCAAATTAACAATTTCTCCTATCCCATTTTTATCAATCACACTCGCCAAAGATATCTACAATTTTCATTATCTATTGCAAAAAGGATTACCAGCTTGCCCCCCCCCCCCAAAAAAAAAAAAAATTAAATTACAGGGATGTTCCTGGGGTCTCTGTTTGTGACTACAGACTTGTGAATCCTCACAAAATGTGCTCTACGCGCTGTGATTATTCCCTAGCGCTGACGTCAGGAGCGGGTGGTCATGTGACTACAAGTATGAGATTTGCGTACTTCTGGACACCTTCCATGTCCGTCCTCGCTCAATACACTTGCATTGAGCTATGCTGCCCACGTCTTGTCAGCACGTTGCTGCATGTTTGTAAGTCACTCATTCACTTCTGGAGCCACAGAATCCCCACAGGGAGCATGGCATACAATGTGAGGATTCATTGGTCTGCAGTCACATAGAGTGACTGCAGACTTGTATCCTAATTAAGAGAAATGGATATTCACCTCTCTCCACTCCCATAGGCGTGGAGACAGGTGAATATTCATTTCTCTTAAGTAGCGGCACACGTGACCGCCCGGCAGCTGCAGGAGCAAGCTGCTGCGGCTGACACTGTGTGCGCTATTACAGAGAAATGAATATTTTTTGCCAGTGCAGTGAATATTAATTTCTCTTTAGCAGCGGGCACAGGCGGTAGCCGCAGCAGCTGGATCCTACCTCTTTGACCCACTGCTCTGCGCTGTCCCTCCCCCTTCATGTTCTGGACACCTCACTCGAGTATAAACCGAGGGGGGCATTTTCAGCACAAAAAAAAGTGCTGAAAAACTCTGCTTATACTCAAGAATATATGATAATTACCCCTAATTAGGAGAAAAGAGCCTTCCTGAGTCCAAATATCTCAATCAAACTAGTTCCTTGGATCATCATATGGTCTAATATTCATAAGCTGTAATGTTATATTTTCTAACCCCTTATTAAAATATGACATACTGGAGTGTGACATGTTGGCTCCCTGATTTTGGTGTGGACTCAGAAGCTGAGTAATTCAGCCATCTTCTGCCTCTAGCAGCCACGAGTGGAGCAGAGCTACACCTAAGGCTGTTAACATATTGAATGTCACTGTGAATCTGTGACTGTGGCATTTATAGCATGTGTCCCATGGGGCACGCTACTAAAGCCAACAATTGGCATCCCTGCAGCATGATCAGATGATGGTGATCGGTAAATGGTAACAATAAAAAGAAATCAAAACACTAGAATTGTGTTTTTTATGCCACCGCAACAGCGCAAAAAATTTCAATAGAAGGCGATTAAAACATTGCATCTGCCTCATAATTATGACAATGAAAATGTAAGTTCAGAAGGCAAAACACAAGTCTTCACATGGCTCCATTACCCCAAAATTGAAAATACTACAATTCTGTTTATATAGGCACACATGCAAACATTTTTTTCACCATTTAAATAAAAAAAAATGCATGTCTGTTATCGTTGTATCTTTGTAATCATACTGACTCAGGCTGCCGTCACACTATCAGTATTTGGTCAGTATTTTATATCAGTATTTGTAAGCCAAAACCAGGAGTGGAACAATTAGAGGAAAAGCATAATAGAAACATATGCACCACTTCTGCATTTATCACCCACTCCTGGTTTTGGCTTAAAAATACTGATGTAAAATACTGACCAAATACTGCTAGTGTGACGGCAGCCTGAGTCAGTATGATCACGTAGTATATTGCCCAGCCACATACTATATTGCCCAGCCACGCAGTGTATTGACCAGCCATGTAGTATATTGCCCAGCTACGTAGTATATTGCCCAGTCACGTAGTATATTGGCCAGCTACGTAGTATATTGCCCAGCCACGTAGTATATTGCCCAGCCACATAGTATATTGCCCAGTCACGTAGTATATTGCCCAGTCACGTAGTATATTGCCCAGTCACGTAGTATATTGCCCAGCGATGTATTATACAGCACAGAGCCGTGTAGTATACAGCACAGAACCACGTAGTATATTGCCCAGCCACGTAGTATATTGCCCAGCCACGTAGTATATTGCCCAGTCACGTAGTATATTGCCCAGTCACGTAGTATATTGCCCAGTCACGTAGTATATTGCCCAGTCACGTAGTATATTGCCCATAGTCCAAAGAGAAACAAAAGACCAGCGCTCCATCCGGGTGTAATATTCCAAAGTGCAAACTTTATTGGGCCATGTTACAGCAACGTTTCGACCCGAAGGTCTTTGTCAAGCATATCAAAACATGCAGGGGAGCGGCCTTAAATAGTGTGGATGCCACATATTGCACCAATCACCATTAGGTCCGCCCCCTGTCTCATAATACCACATAGAAATAACAAAACACGCATCAGATACATATCATAAAAAAGTCCACCACTGCAGATACAAACACCATAGAGGAGACATGGAAAAGATCTATATTATATATAATGTATAAGTTGTTTACCTTTACATCCACCAATAAGATAGATGCATCAATCGTTGCTATAGAGATGTGAACCAATCATAAATAAAGCAGACTCCACCAATACCTAGCTGTTATAAACGGCGCCTAAATATATAAATAGCCTATCAGATAGTACAAGCTAAATGAGCGTACAACTAACCACCAACCGGCCACCCTGTTGCATGCCGCACCACTCACGTCATATCCCGCTCTAGTCTCCACAGCTTACTGAGCCGATCACCGTAGCCAGCGATATCAGCGTCATCACAGCAACGCGCATGCGTACATCAAGCCGCAAGAACACCTCGCGGAGAACAGGGAACCAATCAGCGGAGGTGACCGCCCATACCTCAAGTCACATGACCTGAGGAAAACGTGTAACCAAGGTGACATAAACACAAGGTTCCCTGGATGTGGACCTGGCGCCCCAATAAGTGAGTGCTGTCAGTCTTCTTTTTCTTCTTTGCATTGTTTGAACCTGGATTGACGGGCACCCTATTTCCAATATGGATACAATTGTTAACCCAGATGTGGGTGATCTGGGCAATGCCATGACTTTCTCTTACACCGATGACGATGCTGTACGGATTTTATCAGATACTAATATGGACACTGCTTTCTTGAGCAAACCGACTACGGAAATGTTGAAGAGAAAGCTGGAAAATGAGAAACGGAGATTGATCTCATTTGAACTGCATATTGTGACCTTGACTGAATATTTTAAGGTCCGTAGAATTCCACGTGGGCTGCGACCACATTTAAGACCAACTTTACTTCCAGATAATGTCCAGTTCTGTACGAAATTTGAGTCCATCTCGAATAAATATGCGTTTGACATTATGTTGTTGAACATAGAATTCTTGAAGGCTGAGACTGTTGTTATTAAACAGAACATCGCTGGTTTGGAGGAGCAATTAAAGACTCAACTGACAGCACAAGATTGGGGCCCCCTGGAGACTAAGATGGGTGAGAATCTGTCTAAGTTCAGAAATGACATAGAGACCACTAAGCGTACCAAATGGTTTCGTGATGCTGATGATTACAAATTGGGCCATGTATTTTCTTGGCAATCTACCCCTAACCAGTATTCCAACAGTGGTAGGAAGAGACCTATGACACCAAGGAGACGTAAGAAAATACAGAACAGGAAACAGTCTAACTTCGGCTTTACAACAGCTGACTCCGAATCGACAGATGACTCCAGCTTGGGAGGAGCCAAGAAGGATCAACATCATTTTTTAGAGAAGGAGAGGATGGACAAGACTACTCCAGGAGGCGCGGCCGGAGAGGCGGTCGCAAACACAGGAAATGGCAACACGTCCCGAGTACAACGTGTGGGGCGGAATACCACAATGAGGACGAGGAACACGAAGGACAATCAGTAACCAGTAAGGAGTTGGTGGTTAATATTTCATCTCTCATTTTGTCTGACATTGAACTTAAAGTCCTATCCAAGGGCCTTTCTTTTTGTCCATCGAATAATCCGGACTGGTTCGGTTTGGAGGTTGACTTACATGCTTTTTTTAGGAGACTGAGACTATCCTCTTATTTTTCAGGTAGGGTGGATGGTAATAGTACGAGTTGTGAGGCTCCTACCCGTGGCTTCACGTTACGTGAAGTAGGTTTATACAATAAGAGTTCTTTTCAACCTCCTAGTAAGAACCATTTTGTTGAATCCTATATCGAGTTAGTACAGAAGGATGTCGAAAGGATAAGAAAGGACTTTAGACCTCGGTCAGTTCATAATTTGTCTTATAGGGAAAGAGTGACTTTGGATGCGTTGGCCGGGAATCCATCAATAACCATCAAACCGGCCGATAAAGGCGGAGCGGTGGTTGTTATGGACAGTATGAAATATAAGGCTGAGATACAGCGACAGTTGGCTGATAGTTCTGTATATGCGAAATTGCCTGGTAATCCGACATCTGGGTTTCAGAGAGAATTACAGCTTGTGGTCAGTGATTCCCTTTCCATGGGACTCATTGACCATAAGCTGTCAGAATTTTTGATTGTTGATTTTCCCATCACACCGGTAATATACGTATTGCCCAAAATCCATAAGTGTTTATGTGATCCCCCGGGTCGCCCGATTGTTTCGGGCCGGGGTTCACTGTTTAACAAAACAGCCATTTTTCTGGATCGGATATTACGTCCCTTTGCAATTTCAGCTAGGTCGTATGTGAAGGATACAAACGATTTTTTGGATAAGATCGAGGATATTAATGTTACTGAGACGACGGTTCTGGCATCTTTTGATGTTGTATCATTGTACACATCTATAGAACATGAGAAGGGCTTGGATGCGGTCTCATGTATGCTATCGGGCTCTGACGTGGCCCCAGAGTGTGCACAGCTTGTCCTCACACTGTTGGAATTCGTCCTCAGGAGGAATTTTTTCCTCTTTGGGGACGATTTTTTCCTGCAGTTGAGGGGCACCGCCATGGGGTCCAATGTGGCCCCTACGTATGTTAACATCTTCATGGAGGTGCTCGAGGACAAGTTTGTGTACAGTTCCATCCTCTGGCGCCACGTCAGAGCCTGGTGGCGTTATATTGACGATATTTTTGTCATTTGGGAAGGTAGTCTACAAAAATTACTCGATTTCCAGACTTATCTGAATCAGGTACACTCTGAACTGCAATTTACCCTCACACATTCTATGACGCAGGTACAGTTCCTAGATACCTTGGTATATAAGGAAATGGGTAGGTTGAGAACTGATATTTTTGTTAAGGAAACTGACAGGAATAGCTTACTGATGTTTGATAGCAACCACCCTAGGAGTATGGTGAATTCACTGCCATGGAGTCAGTTGTTACGGGTCCGGAGAATTGTGTCTGATGAGGATAAGGTTAATCAACGTCTGGATGAGATGTGCTCGAAGTTTTTACAGAGGGGGTACCCTGGTAAGGAGGTTGTGAGATTTAAAGAAAAAACCTTGAATTGCTCTCGTGAAAGTATTCGCAAAAAGACACGTGTGAAACAGGAGTGTGATCGGATCCCATTTGTGACTACTTATAATCCAGCAAGCAACCAGATTGGTAGAGTGATTAGGAAACACTGGTCACTTTTACAACGTGGTCTTCCATCGATCCCTAGTTTTGTGACTTACCCACTGATGTCCTTTAGAAGGGGGCGTAATTTCAGGGACAGGTTGGTTCGTTCTGATGTAGGGACTTCGAAATCCTCGATTCAGAGAACTCTCAGTGTGGCCAAGCATGGGAATTTTCCGTGTTTAGGTTGCTCTTGCTGCAACAACATGTTAAAGGGTGAATTCTTTTGCCATCCCCATACTGGCAGAAGGATTTTCCTTAAAGAGAGGTACACTTGTACATCCAGTTGGGTTGTGTACATGATTGTATGTCCGTGTGGGCTCACCTATGTTGGTGAGACGACCATGGAGGTCAGAGGACGAATAATCAAACATAAGTGTACTGTGAGAACTGGCCTTACTGAGTTACCTGTTCCAAAACACTTCTTAGAACATAAGCATTCTGTCAATCAGCTGCGATTCAGGGTCATTGATAGTGTTCCCACCCTGAGGAGGGGAGGTGACAGACTGCAGTTGTTAAAACAAAAGGAGTTGAAGTGGATTTTCATGCTGGGATCTTTACAACCAGGTGGTTTGAACTTAGATTTTAATCTACAGACCTGTGTAATATAGTTCTATCATTTTGATGAGGTGCGTACAGCTCTTATCGGTGTATTTTTAGATGTATCTTTTATATGTTCCACTCCGTGGTTTGTGTTTTATTTTTATTTTTTTATCTTTTATTTTTTCATAGGTGGTTATTTGTGTATAGTCATATGGGACTGGACACACCATGGACGATGGATGACGGGATTGAAGTCTATATTTAGATTATTCATTACACTATATTCTGTATAATGTGAGAGGGATTTTATACCATGTATAGTTGGGGTTTTCTTGGTCCCCTATAGTTCTCCAGGGTGTCATAGACTTTTGGCTCCTGTTTATAGTGAGGATATTAGCGTTTGTTGCTCCTGATTGTGTCCTTACTGCGCCTCTGTTATTTGTGGAGGTGCGCGCGCTGGCCGGCGGGTTGCACTGTCTGGTGGCGGTGCACTGGCAGTGCCAGTTGCGGGTACGCTCACTCATACGGAGGCTGCATGTAGGACTTTTAACTGGGCTGCTTTGGATGAGGCAGCTCAGGAGCATTGTTTTTTGTTTATGTCACCTTGGTTACACGTTTTCCTCAGGTCATGTGACTTGAGGTATGGGCGGTCACCTCCGCTGATTGGTTCCCTGTTCTCCGCGAGGTGTTCTTGCGGCTTGATGTACGCATGCGCGTTGCTGTGATGACGCTGATATCGCCGGCTACGGTGATCGGCTCAGTAAGCTGTAGAGACTAGAGCGGGATATGACGTGAGTGGTGCGGCATGCAACAGGGTGGCCGGTTGGTGGTTAGTTGTACGCTCATTTAGCTTGTACTATCTGATAGGCTATTTATATATTTAGGCGCCGTTTATAACAGCTAGGTATTGGTGGAGTCTGCTTTATTTATGATTGGTTCACATCTCTATAGCAACGATTGATGCATCTATCTTATTGGTGGATGTAAAGGTAAACAACTTATACATTATATATAATATAGATCTTTTCCATGTCTCCTCTATGGTGTTTGTATCTGCGGTGGTGGACTTTTCTATGATATGTATCTGATGCGTGTTTTGTTATTTCTATGTGGTATTATGAGACAGGGGGCGGACCTGATGGTGATTGGTGCAATATGTGGCATCCACACTATTTAAGGCCGCTCCCCTGCATGTTTTGATATGCTTGACAAAGACCTTCGGGTCGAAACATTGCTGTAACATGGCCCAATAAAGTTTGCACTTTGGAATATTACACCCGGATGGAGCGCTGGTCTTTTGTTTCTCTTTGGACTATGTGGATGTTCCAGGAAGGTTCCCTGGATGTGGACCTGGCGCCCCAATAAGTGAGTGCTGTCAGTCTTCTTTTTCTTCTTTGTAGTATATTGCCCAGTCACGTAGTATATTGCCCAGTCACGTAGTATATTGCCCAGCCACATAGTATATTGCCCAGTCACGTAGTATATTGCCCAGTCACGTAGTATATTGCCCAGTCACGTAGTATATTGCCCAGCGATGTATTATACAGCACAGAGCCGTGTAGTATACAGCACAGAACCACGTAGTATATTGCCCAGCCACGTAGTATATTGCCCAGTCACGTAGTATATTGCCCAGTCACGTAGTATATTGCCCAGTCACGTAGTATATTGCCCAGTCACGTAGTATATTGCCCAGCCACGTAGTATATTGCCCAGTCACGTAGTATATTGCACAGCGACGTAGTATACAGCACAGAGCCACGTAGTATTTAGCACAGACATGTAGTATATTGCCCAGTCACGTAGTATATTGCCCAGTCACGTAGTATATTGCCCAGCGACGTAGTATACAGCACAGAGCCACATAGTATACAGCACAGAGCCACATAGTATACAGCACAGAACCACGTAGTATATTGCCCAGCCACATAGTATATTGCCCAGCCACGTAGTATATTGCCTAGCCACGTAGTATATTGCCCAGCCACGTAGTATATTGCCCAGCGACGTAGTATATTGACCAGTCACGTAGTATACTGCCCAGTCACGTAGTATATTGCCCAGCCACATAGTATATAGCAGAGCCACATAGTATATTGCCCAGTCACGTAGTATATTGCACAGCCCACGTAGTATATTGCCCAGCAACGTAGTATATTGCCCAGTCACGTAGTATATTGCCCAGCCATGTAGTATATTGCCCAGCTACATAGTATATTGTCCAGTCACGCAGTATATTGACCAGCTACGTAGTATATTGCCCAGTTACGTAGTATATTGGCCAGCTACGTAGTATATTGCCCAGCCACGTAGTATATTGCCCAGCCACGTAGTATATTGCCCAGCCACGTAGTATATTGCCCAGTCACATAGTATAACAAAGTAACCATTACTGACTACCACATTTTTTGTTCTTGATTTCTTTTAGTGTTTCTTAAAGCCAGAAAGTTGCCGTTTGAAATGACTTTAGCTTTGTGCCATGTCTGTGATCTGCTTTTTTCTACAAAATTAAACAATTGAATGAACATCCTCCAAGGCCGGTGATTATATAATTTTTGTCAGGGGTTGTACACACATTATCCTCTGGTCCCATAACTCTCATTTTATGTACCAACCTTTTATATGGCACTGTATCTACTGATTTTGAAAAGACCAGATAGAGGACTAATTCATGATGAATCCATTTTAATGCTGTATTATGATTTTTTGTAATTCAGGTACTCCAGGATAGCAGCTCTTAGAAAACCTTCATTGATTTTGCCCATCATATCGTTTAAACTTACCTACCTATAATTTCCAGGCTCAGTTTTTGACCCCTATTTAAATATTTTTGCACCACATTTGTTATACACCAGTCTTGTAGTCTTGTAGTACAGACGCTTATATTACAGGATACTTGAATTTTAGACATAATGATCGACCATTTATTTACTGCAGTACTCTGGGCTGTATGCCATTCATATTTCTTGATTTTGTTCATTTTAGTGTTTTTGAGGCGGTGCCACATGACTGCGTATTCCAAAATGGGACCTCCGAGCTACCAGGCCTCTCTTACCACATTGATCCTTGTACCCCCCGCCAGGACCAATTAATGCCCCCTTAAATAAAACACAACAATTAATTTCTTTGGATAATTTTGGCCACAGCGGCCATTTTATTAAATAACCAACATAACAACCATTTATACATTTGTATAAAAACTTGAGGGGAGGGTTCTTGGAGCTAATAAATCTGGCACCTAATAGGCAAAGCCCAAAACCAACATGGAAAAACCCCTTCTTTACCCTCAGCCGTAACCACCAGCTCGAGGGCACCATGTAACCCGTTTACTGGGCAAACCAACCCCAAAGCTCCGAGGTCAAATCCCCGTCCAGAGCCAGTAAACCAGCCAGATCAACCCCATGAAACCAACTCCAAGAACCCCGCCCCCCGCCAACCAGCCACTGTGACAAGAATGCAATAACGACCTTTACAAAAACAAATTCAGCACCTAAAATCCCCAACTATTCCCTCATTACACCAAAAAACAAGGGAGGGAGGGTGGGCTTCTCAGGTCAGATGCTCAAACAGTAATGGCCCCTTTCCCGCACTTTCCACGACCCGCCCCCACCCTCACTAGGCCACCCCTCTACTCCTCCCCATCAACTGAACCAATCCCTTTTCCCTGCCTTATTATTTAAAAATTGCTCCCCTGCGTTCCCTTGGCAACGCAGTCATGGGGGGATTTCGTTAACTCCGTTCCTCCAGCCCCCCCTCTTGACTGCGTATTCCAAAATGGGACCTCCGAGCTACCAGGCCTCTCTTACCACATTGATCCTTGTACCCCCCGCCAGGACCAATTAATGCCCCCTTAAATAAAACACAACAATTAATTTCTTTGGATAATTTTGGCCACAGCGGCCATTTTATTAAATAACCAACATAACAACCATTTATACATTTGTATAAAAACTTGAGGGGAGGGTTCTTGGAGCTAATAAATCTGGCACCTAATAGGCAAAGCCCAAAACCAACATGGAAAAACCCCTTCTTTACCCTCAGCCGTAACCACCAGCTCGAGGGCACCATGTAACCCGTTTACCGGGCAAACCAACCCCAAAGCTCCCGAGGTCAAATCCCCGTCCAGAGCCAGTAAACCAGCCAGATCAGCCCCATGAAACCAACTCCAAGAACCCCGCCCCCCGCCAACCACGAGCAGCACTGACCACCTCAGGCTCGCGAGTGCCCCACCACCGCCATGGCCCTCTCCACCCCTTCTTGTATTGCCAACATCCACAAATCCAAACCGATATCGTTCAAATGAACGCCATCACTCCTCCAGTAATTTCCCACACCAGCTTCCAACTCAAAATGGCGAACCGCCATCCCCCCGTTACGAGAAACAAAACTCGCCACAGCCCTGTTTAGCTTCACCCGGGCCCTATTGATACCCCTCAAAGAGCGTGCTGCCCTCCACGTTTTCCTGGGCACAATGTCGGACCACACCGTAACCATCCCTGGAAAGGATACCCACAATCGCAAAAGATCATACCGTATATCTCGAATTAGTTCTCTCACCGGCTTAGACCCCAAATCATTACCACCCAAATGTACAACAACAATATCCGGAGAACGATCCAAACTAACCGATCGGGAAAATTCGGTCAAAAACCCGCGCCACGACATGCCCCGAAAACCCAACCAACGGACCACCACCGCCTCCCTCTGAAATCCCAATTGCCTACCATCGTGTCTAACATCGGCACGAATCGCCCCCCAATGCACGAAAGAATGTCCGAAAATCCACGCCAGAAGTGGGGTCCGTCCTGCAAAATACAATAATGATTAATACCCCCCTAAACAAATAACAAATCAATTACGCACATAAGATAAATAACGATTCAACGACCACCTACCAATATGCCGAATAACCTCCGGACCCAGCCCTAAACCAGCAGCCTCAGATGCTGCCCCAATTCGAAAGGAATGTGTCCCAAATAACGATGGATCCAGGCCCAAACTTGTCAACGCTTGTCTCAGAACTGCCGTAAACTGAAACCGCGATAAAAATTCGCCCTGACGGTGCCGCAAAAGTGGGCCCGACCTATCCGGATCCAGACTCCAATAATCTTCCAAACACCTATGAGGGCACATCGCCCCCCCAATCACTTTTCCTAAAACCACACGCCTACCTTTCCCCAACTGATCAGTCTTCGACCGCCGAATCCAAAAAGCAACCCCACCTGACCAAAATTCAGTATCCTCCGCCAACAAACCCCCAGCTGTGAACCTGCTAGGGGAAACCAGCTCCCCTATTCTCAAAGCCCCAAAAAAAGCTAGCGAAAAAGCCAGTCGAAACAGAACAGCCTTGTAATTAGAACTACATACCTCCCCCAAAGCTACCCCCAAACGCTCCAACATCCCAAAAGATATGGGCCGCCGAGTATCGCACGTTGAAAAACCCCTTCTAAAACCTTTTAATGCCTGCCGAATCAGAAAATTCTTAGTAACATCAACGGAACCCTGAAGCTTAAAACCAAAAGCAACACCAGCTATAAATTTATTCAATTTTGATACGGACCAACCCCATTCCTCCGCCGAACCAATTAAAAGCAACAATGGCATCTCCCTATCACCATCCGATTCGACTGAACCCAACTGTTCCAACCACCCTTCCACAAATGCCATGACGCCTCATAACCTGACCACGTCCTTCCCGACACTGACGACTGTATCAGCTGACCTCCTCGTCCGCAACAATCTGCCACAAATGAAAAGGGCATGTCGTTCCTGCATCTTCCGCTTCTGGAGCCAACTCCCGGAAACGCTCCCACTGCAAACGAGACAGAGCATCGGCTATAGAGTTTTGCACGCCAGGAACATGTACAGCTGAAATCCATGCATTCAACTCCAAGCACCGCAAAACTAACTCCCGAACCAATTTGATTACCGGAGGGGATGAAGAAGACAGCCTATTGATCACCGACACTACACTCGAATTGTCGCAATGAAAACGTATCCGCCTATCCTGAAACGTACTGCCCCAAATGAACACCAAAACCACAATTGGAAACAGCTCCAACAACGCCAAATTTTTTGTAAATCCCGCTTCGCGCCACCAATCCGGCCATCCCCCAACGCTCCACCTTCCAGCACAATAAGCCCCGTATCCAACACTACCAGCCGCATCCGTAAAAATTTCGCAATCAAAATCGTTCAAATCCTCCTGTTGGATCAGGGACCTGCCATTATAGTTGTCCAAAAAACGCCTCCAAACCACCAAATCCTCTCTGTGCTCTTTTTTCAAGCGTACAAAATGATGCGCGGACAGCACTCCGGCCGTAGCTCTCGACAATCTCCTACAAAATATCCTGCCCATCGGCATAATCCGGCACGCAAAGTTTAACCGCCCCAACAGTGACTGAAGCTCTTTCAACGTAACCTTGCGCAGCTTCTCACATCTCATTACCTCTTGCCTTAAGGCTACCAACTTCTCCTCAGGCAAGCGACACTCCATCTTCTCCGAATCTATGAGAATTCCTAAAAAACTCAACACCGTAACAGGTCCCTCCGTTTTATCACGTGCTAAGGGCACCCCAAACTGACCTGCTACCCACTCCATCGTAGCCAACAAATTGCCACACAACAAAGAATCCGGGGGGCCAACGAACAAAAAATCGTCTAAGTAATGAATAACCGACGGAACCTGGGAAACATCCCGAACGACCCACTCCAGAAAAGTACTAAAGGCTTCAAACAGCGAGCAGGAAATTGAACAACCCATCGGCAAACACCTATCCAAGTAGAACCCCCCATTCCAAAAACATCCCAACAGCGGGATACTATCGGGGTGAACCGGAAGCAGACGAAAAGCCGATTCAACATCTGTCTTAGCCATTAACGCGCCTGTGCCATACCTACGCACCCATTGTACGGCCGTATCAAAAGAGGTATAAACCACAGAGCAGAGATCATCCGCTATCCCGTCATTAACTGACTGGCCCTTCGGATAAGACAAATGCTGAATAAGGCGAAACTTGTTGGGCTCTTTTTTAGGGACCACCCCAAGCGGCGAAACAATCACCCCCTCTACAGGTAAATCACTAAACGGCCCCGCCATGCGCCCCAACTCAACCTCCTTTGCCAATTTTGCCGTAACCACATCCGGCTGCAAGTTAGCCGACCTCAGGTTCTTCTTAGAAAAGGGGATAGCATGAGCCGGATGAGGAATTCTAAACCCCTCAGAAAACCCATCACACAGCAACCTAGCCTTTTCCCTATCCGGATACCTACTTAGATAAGGGGCCATCCTTAGAACCTTCACCAGTGTCACCCCCATGACCGCCTCCCACTCCTGGTTTACCCCTCGCTTTCTTAAAACACTTGGCCGCTCCATGTGAGGCCCCTCCGCAGTGGGAACAGGCATGCTTGAACTTGCATGTGCTGCCATATTTGCATTGGCCGTCATTGAACTGCCAACACGTCCCTGTTTTGTCCTTAACCCCTTGTGACCCCTGTCCTCCACTTCCCTGTCCCGACTGCTGACCGCTACTCCCTCCACCCCCATGAAAAGGCTGCCCAAACCTCGTCGGAGCCATTACCTTCAACCACAAACCTATATCTTTTTGTTCCCACTTTATCTCAGGTCTAATCGCCTTCCTTTGCCGAAACTGCTCGTCGTAGCGTAACCACGCCTGGCCCCCATACGCCCTGTATGCTTCCCCTATCGCATCGACATAGCAGAACAAACCTGTACAATTCTCCGGGAACTTTTCGCCTATAACTCCAGCCAAAATAAAAAACGCCTGTTGCCAATTCGCAAACGTCTGCGGTATCAATCGCCAACGCCTCTTCTCCTCCTCCTCCTTTTTGCTATCCTCTTTCTTACCCTTATCCAAATTAAACTTCTCCAGGGGCAACAGGGAAAAAATCTCTACATATTCATCCTTCCATATTTTCTCCTTAACCTCTTTCTTTAAATGAGCCCCCAACGGCCCCTCAAAACACACGTAAACCTCCCCTTAGCTCTATCATCCAACTTGATTCTATCCCCTTTTTCCCTATCCGTCTGTACCGACACCGACACCCCCGCCGATGACGCCTGTTCCACCCCACTCGCCCTATCAGATCCGACTCCCCCTCCCGAACCCGTACCAGAAACCGGCAACCAAGCCCCTAACGGAGACGACCGCCCACTACCCCGGCCCTCCCCATCCAATCTCCTCAAAATCTGAGACATACCGCGAAGGCAAACATAATTCTACTAAAATCCTCCACGCTATTTCATATGCAAAGAAGACTAAGACTCCATTGACTATTCTGTCAACTGATGCTGAAAAAGCATTTGACAGAATTAGCTGGAGATACATGGTCTGTACGCTTCAAAAGTTTGCCTTCCCACAAGCCTTTATAGATGCTGTAATGTCCCTCTACGTAGATCCGTCTGCTAGGGTCGGTGTGAACGGTATTTTTTCCGAACCATTTAATATAACTAACGGTACCAGACAGGGCTGTCCTCTCTCTCCCTCCCTCTTTATCATGGTCATGGAAACCCTGATGGAAAAGATTAGACAGGATAGTGAGATCATAGGCCTTAAGATGGGTAAACTTGAGGTCAAAGTAGCTGCTTTTGCCGACGACCTCTTAATCTTAACCTCCAATCCCAAAACATCTTTCCCGAAGTTAATGTCCCTGTTTGCCGATTTTGGTGAGATATCTAACTTTAAAATAAATGCAAATAAATCTGAAGCATTAAATATCTCAGCAAAAAACTCAGATATACTGGATTTAAAAGAAAACACCCCCTTTAACTGGCCATCAGAGAAACTAAAATATCTTGGAGTTTATCTAACGGCTGATCCTTCCTCCCTATATAGATGTAATTATACTCCCCTCCTGACAAGGCTTCAAACGGATTTAAAAAACTACAACATACCTTATTTATCTTGGATGGGCAGAATAAATGTCATTAAATCTTATATTTTCCCTAAAATATTTTATACCATGAACATGGTTCCTATATCCCTTCCCAACTCATTCTTCCATTCAGCCAACCAACTGTTCTCCCAGTTTATATGGAAATACAAAAGAGCCAGACTCCCTTTTAAAATTCTTTCTCTTCCTAGAGGTAGCGGCGGTCTTGGCCTTCCAGATATCAAAACATATTACAAAGCCATACATATTGCTAGATGGTTTAACCTGGTAAAACCCAATCCAGAAAATCTCAATACATATCTAGAACTTGCTATACTAGGGGATGAAGCTGATCTCTATCTTTGGTCGTCTTTTAATTGCACACGCATAAAATCTAATGAGATCCTATCTAACACCCTATCCATAAAACGTTCCCTTATACCAAACCAGCTTCCGTATTGCCATTTTCTAGACAATATTCCAATTAAGATCATCCCATGGTTGGTGGACCCTACCTATCAAGACATTTATGGACTCTGGACATCCCTACCAGACGCCCCAATTTCTCAGTTCCTTTCAAACCGAATACCTTGCATTGATAATTGGCCGATCAGTGCCATAAAACAACCTACTAATTTTCTCCAGAAATATCATATACACCGTATAATGACCGCGTTTAGAACTAAGATAAACCAATCTACGGATTGGCTCTGGCTTGACTTGCTAGTAAGGTTGAAAACTCCAATCACTAAACTGGTTTCTAAACTATACGTGAACCTCCTTAAAAGTTCAACTCAATTTAAACCCTTATATCTTTCTTCCTGGGAGATGGAGTTGGGTCTGACGCTTTCCCCTCATGAAACTCAGCGGGTACTAGCCAATTCCCATGGGTTCTCCAGATGCATCCTATTGCAGGAAAATGCATTTAAGATCCTTTCCAGGTGGTATCATACCCCAGAAAGACTGTTTCATTTGGGATTGGTGGATTCCCCGCTGTGTTGGAGATGTTCTCGATGTGTGGGGTCCTTAGCGCATATTTTCTGGCTCTGTCCGGAATTGAAACAATTTTGGGCAGATGTAAATATATCTTTACAAGATATGGGCCTGATGGATCGGGATCTAACTCCCCAGGAGGTGTTGCTCTCTCTTCCTTCTTCCTCTTTTAACCCAAAGAAACACGACTTACTACCCATTTTATTAGCGGCCGCAAAACACTTAATCTCAATACACTGGAGAAAAACATCTCCCCCAACGCTGGAAGAATGGATCCTCAAAGTCCAAGACTTATATCGTTTGGAGGAATTATCTAGCTGGGAGGCACGCTCTCACGAGAAATTCAAGGATTCTTGGCTTCCGTGGGAGGTGTTTTTGTCCCCTACTCTTGGACTTGGGGCGGAGGATCCCCCTTGAGGAATTCATCTACTAGTCCCCTACCAAGAGTTCTGTTTAGCCCTTCCTACTTATCTTTTCTTTAGCAAGACGCGATGACCGTCCTGACTCTATTTTTTGCATGTTCCAGCCATTTTCTTTGCCGTCCACTCCTCCTTCACCTCATCTGAATTCAATTATATCCACGGTAAATTAGTCCTTCCGTCTCACCCTCTAGCCTTACAAATTTTTTATCATAACTCGTACTGTTTCTAGGGCTAGTTCTTTGCAGTCCTGAAATTTTGTTCTAAGTTCTGTAAGCTCAACTGTCTTCACTTTCTAGGGAATGTATACGTTTAATCCATCTGCCATGAATATCCTTAGACATATTATAATATGACAAATACCCGTATTTCTTGACATGAGAGCAAATGTTAACTGTTTTATTACTGTTAATTGAAAACTTAAATAAAGAATTTCAAAAAAAAAAATCTGAGACATACCCGCCAAAAGCTCTCTAACCCCCGGGACCCTCACGGTGCTGGGCCCACCACTCCCCGCCAAATCGACCCCACCATACCAACTATCCCCAACCCGAGCACCACTATCCCACCCCGCAACAGAATCATTTTCATACTCACCAAGCTGCGCGGGTGCTGTGTCCCCGCCAGCCGTGCGATCACTGAACTCCCTCGGGTCGCTCCTGGAACCGGAATCCTCCACGCCGCTGTGTTGCTCCAGGCCCGCGCCCCTGGCCTCCACGTCACCAGGGGGGACCGGAGCAGGTGAGCTGGAACATTCCCTGGACCTTCTGGGTGACCTGGACCTGGCCGCCACCAGCACGACTCCGGACCTGTCTTCTTGCCGGGCTCTCCCACGAGCCCCGGCAGCAGCCGACGTTCTTCCACGCCGTGCTGGGCCAGGCTGCGGGGTTGAGGTGCGCCTGCCCGTCGCTCTGCCTCTTGCCGCGCCGCCTCTGCCAGGCACCCGGGGTGATCCAAACCCCGAGGTACCCGCCGCCACTCCGCTGCTGCTCTCTTGTCCCACCGCTCCCTGAGTCCTGCTCCTCGTCGCTGGTGATGTCGCCGGCGCCGCAGACACCGCCGCTGCCCGCCGGGTACCGCTCCTGCTGGGCGCCGCCATATTGGTGCCGCGAACCGGAAATCCTCCGGGCACTTCCGGTGCGGCCTGCTCTCCTCCCTGGGCCTGTGCCGCCGCTGCTCCCGGCCGCCGTCCAGCGCCCGCAACGCCGGCCGGTGGATTCCTGCCGGAGGACGGGCCGGAGGGGGTAGGTGACCGCCGGCCCGAACACTCCGCAGGGTCCCTGGAGGGGCTCCGTGGCCGGCGGTTGCCGCACCCTCCGATCTCCGGCGACAGTCTCTCTGGGGGACGGGTCCTCCTGGATCTGGTCCCCTGGGCTCCCGGGCTGCCCAGCAACGACGCCAGCTGGTCCTCCAGCCAGCCTCCCCGCCGCGATCTCGCCATCTCCCGCAGCTGTCCCATGATCGCGTCTACGGAGGCCATCCTGCACCCGGTCAGCTGTCACGTCTTCTCAGGTCAGATGCTCAAACAGTAATGGCCCCTTTCCCGCACTTTCCACGACCCGCCCCCACCCCCACTAGGCCACCCCTCTACTCCTCCCCATCCACTGAACCAATCCCTTTTCCCTGCCTTATTATTTAAAAATTGCTCCCCTGCGTTCCCTTGGCAATGCAGTCATGGGGGGCTTTCGTTAACTCCGTTCCTCCAGCCCCCCCTCTTTCCTTCATGGGTTAGGCAAATAGCATTTAATGGGGAATCTTTGGTATCCTTTAATATGTCATCTTTCTTTGGGTTATCCTGTGTAAATACCGTAGAGGAGGAGACATTTATTAGATTTGCCTTTCCATCATACTTTTCCACCACTTCAGCCGCCACATTTTTTTTGAGGGGGCCAACATTATTGTTTTTTACTCTGTTGTCACTTATGTAGTTGAAGAATATTTTTGATTATTTTCACTTTCTTTGGCAATGAGCAAACAATTGTACATCATGCATCAAAGGTGACATCTGCTCTCTTTCATATGAAAATGAATGGGAAGTTGTTACAGCCTTGCTCTTTTAATTAGCACCATTGAATTGTAATATCATTCTTTGTAAAGTCCTGACATACATGATTATGTGTAAATTCGGAGAAGACATGGCAAATTTATTGGAGTGAATTAGTCTAATATTTCATGATGCTGTTATATTGGTATAGTTTATATGTTAAATATCGACTTTTTTTAACACAGCTTACCACCGGGATACAGAAATCAAACATGTTGCTATAATATTTAGTTGTATACTTTGTCAAATGTCATTCATGAAATCCATATATCGTTACACTTTACCAATGGGCCTGGTTCCCTTCTTGCCTGAATAGCTCTTAATGTCTGCTGCTAGTTGTTGCTACATTACAGCGCCTGATCCAGAATAATCAAAACACATGGTTTGGGAGACAAGTGACATGTGGTTCATGAACCCCATAATTAGTTCCCCTTCCTAGTGCTAAGCAGTAATTAAATTTGCCACTTCTGCTCTGCTGATTCATTTATTTAGCTATTTAATTGCTTGACTCAAAGTGTCTTTATCTTGGGAATGGCAGCACTTTATTCAGACAAAGCCATTGCACAAACTATTTATTGAGACAACTGTAGTTTTAGAGAAATATGATTTTATCCTTTTATTGAATGCAGTTTTCTTGCATCGTGTTTATATATTGACTATGCTTTTCAGAGTGGATGATCAATGTACTGATTTATATTATAAAGCTTTTATCATAACTACTGTATATCACCGGACTTGTCAGCTACTCGCTATCTGGTAATAGAAATGGGTAAATGAATGTCAAAGGCTATTTTCTGCAGAAGATAGGAAAAATTAGTTAATGTTTAGTTGAAACTAAAACAGTATTTTCAAGATACTACGCTTAATCGAACTCTTGTATCTTTAAAACATCTGAACCTAGTAATATCATAGTTAGATTTATACAAAGTAAAGCCTCTTGATCTATCTTTGAAATACAAATTAATCATGTGAAGCAGGTAAAGTAGCCATAAATTCATTAAATAGCATTTTTTTTTAAAATGACCAGTATTTTCTGTTGCTTTTAGTGAATGTATTTTGTGGGGAATAAATGTTGGTTGTGATAGGAAGACATGAACACAGTGTGCGTTTGCTGAATTTATTTGACACTTTTGGTGCTTTCTTCTGTTTTTTTCCTAAAATGTAGCATTCTTGAGGTATTTTTTTTCAATTGTTCTCCATTGTAAAATGTAAATGAGTCATTTTTTTTTCACAATAAAGCTAAGTGTAAGGAACAGCTTGCTCACCCAACCATATCAGGGCTCGTCCATACTGTTCCGTGAGTATTAGTACTGCATTCATAGAAGACCATAGATCCCGCTCTCTGTGTCTCCTTTTGCCACCAGTATTCTTCGAGGTACGCTAGGGTGCCTTTTTATGGAGGTATTTGGTTTTAGTGGAGTATAGCATAATAATGTGATCCTGCATCCAGGGTTTATGTGGGATCCCTCTGTGGCCCCGAATGGTTTTATTGTCCTTGTGAATCATGGCCAAGACTTTGCAGTATTTAATCTTTAAAGGATAACAAACCTGTAGTCTGCCATAGAATTTGATCCTTGCACATAGGAATAGTTTTCTCTTATTTTAGGGTAAGATAATAACATATTTTTTAGGTTACTCGTAGCAGTAGAAGAGTAGGTAGTTATTATGTGGTTAGTCTAAATGTTTATGAATGTAAAGTTTGCAATACACGGGCTAAATCTAATGTATATATGGGGATAGCCTGACTGCCAGGAATGACTGCCCTCGGGGCAACGTGGACCCGGATGTTAAGGTTTTACAACACCCCTTGTTTATAACCACTATATTAATAAGGATTTAATAATATAATTTCTACAATGAGTGTACTCATGTCTCTTTAGCAATATACATGTTCTTTCGGCTTATCTGAACATGCATGTTCATGAGAAGGGGCATGGGAGAAAGCTGTCTGCTGATCCAGGGGTATATATTTCTCGTAGGTACAGATGTAGTAGGGACATCTGGGCTTTGGTGACTGTGGTCGGCTGAAATGTCCTTATGCCACATAACAAGACACAGTATCAGCTCATGATAGGTGGGTCACATCGTTATAGATCTTGCATTGGATCCCAGGAAATTTAAGTTGCTCCTCTGAATTGATCTAAGTATCCACGTGAAGATGTGGCATCTAAGATTAGCAATGTGCCAATTTTCTACAGAGGGATTGCCTGGCACATACACTACAGTCCCATTAAAGTAAATTACAAACTAAATAACATTGACTAAGAATGTTGTGGATCTCTTGCAGCAACGAAACCACAGGATGCAAAACATGTTTTGCTTTTACATGCTAGAAAATGTATTTGATGTACTTAACGCACGTTTGTTTCCATTATTACTTTGATTGTATTGTACTAATGTTGATTTCAGATATAATTCCATTACAAGGAATAAAAGCTCAATTTTACACCTACATACTGCTTAATAAAATATGTCTGGAATGTCGGAACAACTGATCTAATATCAATATTAATCTGATCCTAGGTCTAAAATGTATTCTTGTAAACCAAAACTCACTTTATTAAGAATCAATTGCAATCACTGTATGACATTGTAAAAGATAGACACGGTTGACAGTACTTAAGTCGTGCACATTGTTACCTTTTCGAACAATGTATCCTACTTAATGAACATACTGGACATGATGTTTGGTGAACTGTCATGCTGACTACATTCCCTGGCAGAAAACTAGGACAAAGAACTTGTTGAGTCTTTACAATCATCCAGTTTTGCTACGGGCATGCTTGTCTCCCATCACTTGTAGCTTAATGTCAAGCACCCTAATGAGTCACCCGCCAGGGCCTAGGGGTACTCGGTACCAGGTCTGGTACATAAAGGGGATGTCACAGTGGCGGCACCTCTGTCCGTGGCCCTACGAGAACAAGTAAATGGGATAGTTTTTAAAGGGATTTGTAAAGCAATAAAAGTTTGTGACGTCACCTGTGGTACTCGGTCAGAGGTGACCGATGCTGCTTATAGGGGTCCTCTGGGGGTAATGGGGCTGCAGCAAAGATGATGTTGCTTCCCACAGGTGAAGCAGGATCTCCAGGGCTCCCGATGTGGCAAGGCTTGTGAACGCTGGCAAATAAATGGAAGACACAGGGTAGTAACGTCTTTACCTGGTTTACTGGTTGAATCAGGCCACAGTCCAGGGTACCAGCAACAGGTGGTGATGTGGTCCGGCCGGCCTGGAGGCAATGGTGGTTCCTTCTCCCAGGTGAGGTCCATAAGCCTTCCTGCTCGCGCTCGTCTGCGAGGTCCTTGCTGCCTGTGGCTCCTTGACAAAGTCCTCTCTCCTGTTCTGGGACAGTTACCCGTATGGTGAGCAGTGCAAGCCTATTTATAGAGTCTCTTTCACGACCCGGGCTCTTCGTGTACTGCTTTACCTTCGGGTGTGGGTGCGGGCAAATGACTTAAAGTCCTTTGCCCTCCGGTTCTGTTGTGCGACCTAGAGTTCAACACAACCTCGGGCTCCCGGTGCCCGATTCCTGCGCTTTGGCTCAGGGGTGCCTGGTCTCAGTTCCCCTCTAAGCCCTTTCCTTCTTCCTTGCTCCTTTCCTCAGATGCTCACTAACATTCCAACCCTTCAGGTTATCTTCCATTCCTGGAGCTGCAGCACACACCTGGCTGCACGGCTCCACTCTCTGCTCTTCTCCAACTCCTCTCAACAACTGACTCTCAACAACTAACTAACTCCTCCTCCAGACCAGAATACACATATCTGGGGAAGCTCCCCTGGACCCAGGTGCAGAGCTCCCCCTTCTGGCCTGGATTCAGAATGTGTTGAATGTAGGTGCATTACCTAGTAAAGGGAATCCTCCTTGCCTCCAAGCATGATATTGCCCTCCCCGAAAGGAAGGCAACATCACTGTAACAACCGGTTACCTGGGGTATTACACTTGCCTTGGCTGTTACTCTTCCTAAACCTACAGTGATTATTCAACTTTTTATTCACTGCATTTACCAATACAGAAATGTACACATTCATATGGGTAATCATTGGTCACCAAGCCTATCGGCAAAACATTCGAAATCCAAACCAATCTTGCACCGTGAACCTAGTTGCCCCCCCATTAACTTAGTGCATAATCATTGTAAAATGTGGTTCTTTGTAACTCATGGTATATAAGTATATTGTAACTGCAGAGCTTAGTAACCACACAAGGAACTGACACATACAATACATTCTGGGTCTGTAAATTATTTGCATACCTGCATTGTCTGCAACAAACTGGTGCCCCCAACTTGTAAAGTCTTGCACAGAAAGTAGTCTTCATACTCTATGGCAAGCCTTTACAATTGGCTCTATATTCAAGCTAATGTTAATCATATTCCACCATTATTGTGTTTAATAATGGGTCGTTATCATGTGATTGCCTTTATAAGATTGATGATCACTTAAAGCCGCACTATACATAATTTATTATATGTGCCTTTATTTGAGAGATCAGAAGGGATGAACCTTATGTGCTGCATCTGAAGGCTTTCTTTTTCTCACAGTCCTGAGTGTAATAAAAGTCCATCTGCTATCATGCTCTCCATTTTCAACAACATGAAGACATGGACATGTGCTTTATGATCCCCAACCTCAGGGCAATCTAAGCAATTTGGCATTTTTTGTGTGTAAGCCACTGTTAGCATTAATAAATAATGATACATTTCCATTTATGAGGAGTCACATTACAGTCACTTAGCACTTACCATTAGTTCCTGTGAGAAGTTACTGCTCAATTAGGAAACTACTGAGAGGATACTTTGTTTTTATAATCTGACAATGCATTTAGAAAATCAATGAAGGGATCTGAAAAAAAAGAAAAACTTCTCTTAGATGCATCTATGCGGAGAATAGCACCATTTCCAACCAATCTGACAGTGTTATAATAGATGAACATGCTGGAAGTCCTTTGTTTCAAAGTATATTAATGTGTATATAGTATAAAATGATGAACTGTAATATGCTTCACTACTTGGGAAAATGTCAGTACTAGTTGGTTAAAACCTAGGATGACAAGCTAAAGCTAGGGATAGGTACACCTCAAGACGTGTCAAATCTTATGAGAATAGATTAGAGAATTTTGTGACATTATTACACCCGCTGTCCATTTAAAAACAGTAGTGACAGTCTAAGGCAAGTGCTTGGGAATTCTGCTGACAGGGCAAATATCCCCCGTCATCCCAACCATACCATCCAGCAAAGCTGCATTTATATGTGAAAGTCTGCCGGCAATATGCGCTAAAGCAAATTTCTCTATGATTGGTTACACCCTGCACCACTTCCCTGAATATGAAATCCACACGGTCAACAAAAGAAGAAAAAAGGGTGGAAAATAAAACGCATAGTAACACAGCCAGGAACAGGCATACTTATGCTCTTTTAGCCATAGACACATGTATGATACCACTATACAAGTATTAATATGACCAGTAATACCACCCTATGGAAAGTATATAGTGCCCATATGGTTCTGCACATGCAGACTGCAGAGTAGTATAATGCTCCTAACTATGAAAAAAGCAATACAGTGTAATACAGCTGTCATAGGCAGAATAAACAATTACATCCCAGGACCCTCTAAAAACAGGTTCAGACTTCAAACCCAATCCTAATCTTCATTCAGAACTCAGGCCAGACTGCCAATTCATTCAGACAGCAGATCTGGCTCCTAATTTAATTCAAACTCCCAATCAAACATTTAAAGCTTATGGTCATGCTATGGCTTTAACCGAAGCAGCCCTGTGCCACTGCGGTCTTTTTACAGTTTCCCTGCACAACTACTAAGGGTGGAGCTGCGCAGTTAAGGATTGCTAGGCGTTGCTGTTTCATTGAATCGCAATACACATTGTGACCCTGAGGGTCCAAAAATCATGACAAGCAAGTCGCTAAAAGTTCTACGAGGTACTCTCGATATCATAAGTCACTGAAAAATTACTACTCCTAAAATCATACATTTAGATTAAAAGGTTGACCATGCAAACCTTCAAAAATGAATGAAAATGATCTGGAAAAAAATATATACAAACAGGTCTATGTATGTTTTTTCTAATCAATGTCTGACAACATCAAAATACAGGAGGGGTTAGGTAGCCACTGAATATGACCTAGCCTAATATCCCCTATACAGCTCCTCAAGAAAGATGCCATGCCAGACCGCGGAGGTTAACACTCTGATTGCGCAATTGGCACCCCCACTCAACATTGGCTCGCCCTTGTTTATGCCCTTGTAATAATCCCTACATATATGCAAATAAAGGGTGAAAGAGGAAAACCAAAGTTATTGCTGTTTTGAGAGGTAGTGTTATGCACATTGTTATGGAACCACTGTGCCACAGTCTGGGGAGAGCCTGGGGGGGGGGGATAATTAAGTGGCTTACATATCAGACATCTCCCAGCTATTGGCTGGGAACATTTTAAGAAGTGTGCTGCCCTTTTAAGAGGTAGGGAGCATGTGCCCTATGCACACTCTCAGGAGACCCTGGGAGGAAATAGGTGCTGAGGGAGTGTGGGCAGGTAAGTGAACATGTCCATGTCCTGGGAAGAGAAAAAGGACTCATGCAGGAGTGCCAGGGCTTTTCTAACCATATCCCCCCTTACACAACCTAATCTTCAAGCCTGTTAGAGATTTCTGTAGAATGGGGGCATGAATATTTTCTTTGGGCTCTCAAAACCTTTCTCCAGGCCCCAATCCCTTCCAGTCAACTAAGAAGAATGTCTTTCCCCTCATTTTCTACAAGGCTAAGATATTCTTAACCTCATACACGTCCTCTTTGCTGATAGGAGCCAGTGTATCACCAGTATCCTTCAAGCAGGGACTCAAGATGACCGTCTTCAGGAGAGTCATGTGGATGGAATTGTGTATTTGCAAAGAGGCTGGCAGCTTCAACTTATACGATAAGGCATTAATTTGCTTGACGACTTCATCATCAGGAAACAATGAAACGAGGATCCAACTTGTAGGATGAAATCTTGAAAAGTATGTTCTTAGAAGATAGCCACACCTTATCCCCTGGATGATAAAAAGCTGGATCTGTGCATCTCTTGCCCGCATACCTCCTCATACACTCCAATGATTTCTCTAAAGTGGCTGTGGTGTCCTCCCATATCTTCGAGAATTTTTTTGTGAAAGCATCGACTGCTGGTATGTCAGAAGCGGGCCGACACCAGAAGAGGGATTTCAGGCTGTTGCCCAAAGACAATAAAGAATGGTGAACTTTCAGGGAATTCACTTATGTTGTTTAGGAGAACTCTGCCATGGTAAGAGCTTGACCCAATTATCATGATGTGCGTTTGTGAAGTGCTGCAGGACGTTGACCAGAATCTGGTTGATTCTCTTTACCTGTCCGTTAGATTGAGAGTGGCATGCAGGTGAGAAGTCCAGCACTAGGTTCAGAAGCTTGGACAAATCTTGCCAGTATCTGGATGTGAACTGGACACCTCGGTTGGACACAATGTGACAAAGGAACCCGTGAAGACAGAAGATGTGCTGGAAGAATTTTTTGCAAGCTCCAGAGTGTACAGAATGCCCGGCCATGGGGTAAAATGTGCCATTTTAGAGAAGCAATCCATCGCTACCCAGATGACAGAACAGACTGAGGACAAAGGAAGGTCTATAATAAAGTCCAAGTTGATATGCTGCCAAAGCACCCAGGGCACAGGACGTGGTAGAAGTCACCCGGAGGGTAGTTGCCTACGAGTTTAATTCTGGGCACAGGAAGTATAGGTGGAAACAAACTCCATTATTTCCAATAGTGGCAAAATATGAGCTGCAACGTTTTTCTCTGCCCAGCATGTCTGGCCACCTTGGATGAACGCCCCATAGCAGAACTCGCCTCTAGAGTTGAGCGACCTTGACCTTTTTAGAATCGAGCCGGCTTTCGCGAAACCCAACTATCTCAAAAGTCGGGTCGAGTGAAATCGGCCGATTATGACGTAAAGTCGGGATCGACCGAAACACGAAACCCAATGCAAGTCAATGGGGCAGCATAGTCGGCAGTGAGTGGGGGCCAGGAAAACACCTAGAGTGCCCATTTTAATGTCAAAACCATCCATTCTTCTTAATGAAGCTTGTCAAGCGTAATTTACCTTATAATAATTGGAAGGCATTTGAAATTGGGGGTCATTTGGCTAAAGTTGTGGTGGGTAGGGCTGGTTCAAGTAATTAGTGGGCCCAGGAAATCTGGACCACGTCACGGCAGTGGAGCAGGGAGAGGTAAGTATTTCAACTTTGCAAGTGCTGTGAACCTGAGCAAGCAGGGGGGGCCCACTCGTTGGCATTGGCACTGGCACAGGGCCCCTCAAAGTACAGCGGTGTGTTTGCACGGCGGGGGCGCCTCCCACCGGCAGCAACACTTTTGCATACTATGAGAGGCCCTGTGCCAGTGATGTCGCCAACTAGTATTCCTCCCCCCACCTGATGAAGGAACCTGCACTTTCATCTGCACCTTCCTCTTTGTCCCCGTGTAAGGTGGTATGGTATGCGGGAAGAGCAACCTGACTTTCAGCAGGGTCACAATGTTGTTGTGTAGCGTGCACGGGGAATGTTGCGTTATGGGTCAATGTACCAGCAGACTCATCTATCACTGGCTGGGCAATGGGCAGGATGAGGAGGAAACACAGATATAGGCCCAAAGAATAAAGTTGGCTAAATGCAGTTCAAAATTGGTAACACAGGAATAACCAGGGGGCATTGCAGTGGAGGACAACTGGAATGAGAGGCTGACACAGAGAGTAGGCCCAAATCAGTAAGTAGTCGAAATGCAGTTCAAAATTGGCAACCGTAGTAAACAGGCGGCACAGCTTTGTTCAGTGGAGGAGAACAGCAAGGAGTGGCAGACACCGATAGTAGGCCCCAACCCAACTAGTAGGCCAAATGCAGTCTAACATTAACAACTACTTAACGAGCGCCTGAAAACGGAATTTCAGGACAGGAAACCAGGAGAACAGCAAGGAGCGGCAGACACTGTTAGTAGGCCCCAAACCAACTAGTACGCCAAATGCAGTTGTTCCATTTAACCACAATTTAACGAGAGCCTGAAGATAGAAGCTCAGGAAAGGCAACCTGGAGAACACCTTGGAGTGGAACACATCATCTCTCTCCACCCCATACCCATTTTGTAGGCCTAATGCAGTGTAGTTTTCTACAACTACTAAACGAGAGTCGGAAGACCGAAGCAATGGCAAGGAAACCTGGGGAACACCTTGGAGTGTAACACACCATCTCTCTCCACCCGATACCCATTTTGTAGGCCTAATGCAGTGTAGTTTTCTACAACTACTAAACGAGAGTCTGAAGATCGAAGCAATGGCGAGGAAACCTGGAGAACACCTTGGAGTGTAACACACCATCTCTCTCCACCCGATACCCATTTTGTAGGCCTAATGCAGTGTAGTTTTCTACAACTACTAAACGAGAGTCTGAAGATCGAAGCAATGGCGAGGAAACCTGGAGAACACCTTGGAGTGTAACACACCATCTCTCTCCACCCCATAGCCAATTTGGAGGCCTAATGCAGTGTAGTTTCCAACAACTACTAAACGAGAGCATTAAGATCGAAGCTCTGGAAAGGCAACCTGGAGAACACCTTGGAGTGGAACACACCATCTCTCTCCACCCTATACCCATTTTGTAGGCCTAATGCAGTGTAGTTTTCTACAACTACTAAACGAGAGTCGGCAGACCGAAGCAATGGCAAGGAAACCTGGGGAACACCTTGGAGTGTAACACACCATCTCTCTCCACCCGATACCCATTTTGTAGGCCTAATGCAGTGTAGTTTTCTACAACTACTAAACGAGAGTCTGAAGATCGAAGCAATGGCGAGGAAACCTGGAGAACACCTTGGAGTGTAACACACCATCTCTCTCCACCCCATAGCCAATTTGGAGGCCTAATGCAGTGTAGTTTCCAACAACTACTAAACGAGAGAATTAAGATCGAAGCTCTGGAAAGGCAACCTGGAGAACACCTTGGAGTGGAACACACCATCTCTCTCCACCCTATACCCATTTTGTAGGCCTAATGCAGTGTAGTTTTCTACAACTACTAAACGAGAGTCGGAAGACCGAAGCAATGGCAAGGAAACCTGGGGAACACCTTGGAGTGTAACACACCATCTCTCTCCACCCGATACCCATTTTGTAGGCCTAATGCAGTGTAGTTTTCTACAACTACTAAACGAGAGTCTGAAGATCGAAGCAATGGCGAGGAAACCTGGAGAACACCTTGGAGTGTAACACACCATCTCTCTCCACCCCATAGCCAATTTGGAGGCCTAATGCAGTGTAGTTTCCAACAACTACTAAACGAGAGCATTAAGATCGAAGCTCTGGAAAGGCAACCTGGAGAACACCTTGGAGTGGAACACACCATCTCTCTCCACCCTATACCCATGTTGTAGGCCTAATGCAGTGTAGTTTTCTACAACTACTAAACGAGAGTCGGAAGACCGAAGCAATGTCAAGGAAACCTGGGGAACACCTTGGAGTGTAACACACCATCTCTCTCCACCCCATACCCAATTTGTAGGCCTAATGCAGCCTACTTTCCGACAACTACTAAACGAGAGCATGAAGATCGAAGCTCAGGAAAGGCAACCTGGGGAACACCTTGGAGTGTAACACACCCTCTCTCTACACCACGGAAGGGCTGATTCTTAGGAAGGAAGGCTGTCGGAAAGAAGCAGGGCGCGTCCGAGGGTGATTATATTCTTATTAGGTATATACTCACCCTCGGACGCGCCCTGCTTCTTTATTTGTAATGAATGTTTATTTGCAATGTGGTTTTGACTTACTCTATTTTTTTGGTAAATAATGATTTTATTATTTTCATTGTTTTGCATCTTCTTGGCAATAATATAAAGAAGACGCGACAGGACAACACTCGGTGGATGCCATATCTGTGTTTTAAATTGAAAAAAACTTTCAGTTAACTACTTGCAGGAGAAAGTTATTGTAGCTGGTGGCCATTTTTAGTACTATACCAGATTTTTGTTGTATGTGTTTGTTTTTAATGTTAAAATGTCTGCATTTGATATCTCTCCAGTATTTTCTTTTTTATAAGCAAAATACTTATTTTTATATTTTCTGATGTTGGTTCCAGGGGAACACGGGCAGCAGTAGACAGGTCAGTGGAGGCCTAGTGGAAGGAGGGACCGCAGACAGGCTTCGAAGCCCTAACATAATAAATTGGGCTGGCTGTAGGCAATTTAAAATTGGTTCCAGGGGAACACGGGCAGCAGTAGACAGGTCAGTGGAGGCCTAGTGGAAGGAGGGACCGCAGACAGGCTTCAAAGCCCTAACATAATAAATTGGGCTGGCTGTAAGCAATTTAAAATTGGTTCCAGGGGAACACGGGCGGCAGTAGACAGGTCAGTGGAGGCCTAGTGGAAGGAGGGACCGCAGACAGGCTTCGAAGCCCTAACATAATAAATTGGGCTGGCTGTAGGCAATTTAAAATTGGTTCCAGGGGAACACGGGCAGCAGTAGACAGGTCAGTGGAGGCCTAGTGGAAGGAGTGACCGCAGACAGGCTTCGAAGGCCTAACATAAGAAAACTGTCAATACAATGGTATTGACAGTGCCAGGCATTGAAGGATGTCAGCGCATAGACTAAACATTGGAGGAGCTGTGAGAGAAAATTTTGCAAGTGGTAGAGCACTGTTTGACCTGGGGGGGGGACTGTCTTGTGGCCGGCGGTACAGGCCCAGGGCCCCTCATATTACAACGGTGTGCCTGACGTTGGGTGCGCACCACCACCGCCAGACACTTTATTGTACTATGAGGGACCTAGTGGCAGTGCCGTCGACCAAAAGCGGGCACACCCACCTCTTCAGACAAACAGTACTCTCACGGGTGCTGGCGCCAAGTGGCGATACCACGGCCCCGTGTGGGGACTTTGGCCATTTAGGGAGGTGTTAACATGTCGGATGCTGGACAATCAGGTGCTGCAAATTACGAGATTGGAAAAGTCGTTCAGAATAGTCCACAGGCAAGACCTTTACATAGGAAAGCTAGGTGTCAGCCGGGCAAGGTGGGGCAAAAGATTTCGAAATCCAGTTGTGGTTCATTTTAATGAAGGTTAGATCATCTACATTTTGGGTAGCCAGACGAGTCCTTTTTTCTGTTAGTATTGAACCTGCAGCACTGAATACTCTTTCTGATAGGACACTAGCTGCCGGGCAAGCAAGCTCCTGCAATGCATATTCTGCCAATTCTGGCCAGGTGTCTAATTTTGATGCCCAGTAATCAAATGGGAATGACGGTTGAGGGAGATCGTCGATAAGGGATGAAAAATAGTTAGTAACCATACTGGACAAATGTTGTCTCCTGTCACTTTGAATTGATGCTGCAGTACCTGTCCTGTCTGCGGTCATAGCAAAATCACTCCACAACCTGGTCAGAAAACCCCTCTGGCCAACGCCACTTCTGATTTCTGCCCCTCTAACACCTCTGGTCTGCTGGCCCCTGCAGCTCGTGTTAGAACGATCACGGGCGCTGTGTGCAGGGAATGCCAGAAGCAAACGGTCAATAAGAGTTGATTGTTTGGTTGCTAATATTAGTTCCAAGTTCTCATGTGGCATTATATTTTGCAATTTGCCTTTATAGCGAGGATCAAGGAGGCAGGCCAACCAGTAATCGTCATCGTTCATCATTTTTGTTATGCGTGTGTCCCTTTTGAGGATACGTAAGGCATAATCCGCCATGTGGCCCAAAGTTCCAGTTCTCAAATCTGTGGTTGTGCTTGGTTGAGGGGCAGTTTCAGGCAAATCCACGTCACTTGTGTCCCTCCAAAAACCAGAACCCGGCCTTGCCGCGCCAACAATTTCCACTGGCCCCGGAAAGCTTCCTCATTAAAAATATAATCATCCCCATCATCCTCCTCGTCCTCCTCCTCCTGTTCGCCCGCTACCTCGTCCTGTACACTGCCCTGGCCAGACAATGGCTGACTGTCATCAAGGCTTTCCTCTTCCTCAGCTGCAGACGCCTGATCCTTTATGTGCGTCAAACTTTGCATCAGCAGACGCATTAGGGGGATGCTCATGCTTATTATGGCGTTGTCTGCACTAACCAGCCGTGTGCATTCCTCAAAACACTGAAGGACTTGACACATGTCTTGAATCTTCGACCACTGCACACCTGACAACTCCATGTCTGCCATCCTACTGCCTGCCCGTGTATGTGTATCCTCCCACAAAAACATAACAGCCTGCCTCTGTTCACACAGTCTCTGAAGCATGTGCAGTGTTGAGTTCCACCTTGTTGCAACGTCTATGATTAGGCGATGCTGGGGAAGGTTCAAAGAACGCTGATAGGTCTGCATACGGCTGGAGTGTACGGGCGAACGGCGGATATGTGAGCAAAGTCCACGCACTTTGAGGAGCAGGTCGGATAACCCCGGATAACTTTTCAGGAAGCACTGCACCACCAGGTTTAAGGTGTAAGCCAGGCAAGGAATGTGTTTCAGTTGGGAAAGGGAGATGGCAGCCATGAAATTCCTTCCGTTATCACTCACTACCTTGCCTGCCTCAAGATCTACAGTGCCCAGCCACGACTGCGTTTCTTTCTGCAAGAACTCGGACAGAACTTCAGCGGTGTGTCTGTTGTCGCCCAAACACTTCATAGCCAATACAGCCTGCTGACGTTTGCCAGTAGCTGCCCCATAATGGGAGACCTGGTGTGCAACAGTGGCAGCTGCGGATGGAGTGGTTGTGCGACTGCGGTCTGTGGACGAGGTCTCGCTTCTGCAGGAGGACGAGGAGGAGGAGGGGGTGCGAACGGCTACAGCCAACTGTTTCCTAGACCATGGGCTAGGCAGAACTGTCCCAAACTTGCTGTCCCCTGTGGACCCTGCATCCACCACATTTACCCAGTGTGCCATGATGGACACGTAACGTCCCTGGCCATGCCTACTGGTCCATGCATCTGTTGTCAGGTGCACCTTTGTGCTCACAGATTGCCTGAGTGCATGGACGATGCGCTCTTTAACATGCTGGTGGAGGGCTGGGATGGCTTTTCTGGAAAAAAAAGTGTCAACTGGGTAGCTCGTAGCGTGGTACAGCGTAGTCCATCAGGGCTTTGAAAGCTTCGCTTTCAACTAACCGGTAGGGCATCATCTCTAACGAGATTAGTCTAGCTATGTGGGCGTTCAAACCCTGTGTACGCGGATGCGAGGCTAAGTACTTCCTTTTTTTAACCATAGTCTCATGTAGGGTGAGCTGGACTGGAGAGCTGGAGATCGTGGAACTAGCGGGGGTGCCGGTGGACATGGCAGACTGAGAGACGGTGGGAGATGGTATTGTTGCCGCCGGTGCCCTAGATGCAGTGTTTCCTACTACGAAACTGGTGATTCCCTGACCCTGACTGCTTTGGCCTGGCAAAGAAACCTGCACAGATACTGCAGGTGGTGCAGAAAATGGTGGCCCTACACTGCCGGAAGGGATGTTGCGTTGATGACTAGCTTCATTGGCCGAGGGTGCTACAACCTTAAGGGACGTTTGGTAGTTAGTCCAAGCTTGCAAATGCATGGTGGTTAAATGTCTATGCATGCAACTTGTATTGAGACTTTTCAGATTCTGCCCTCTGCTTAAGGTAGTTGAACATTTTTGACAGATGACTTTGCGCTGATCAATTGGATGTTGTTTAAAAAAATGCCAGACTGCACTCTTTCTAGCATCGGATACCTTTTCAGGCATTGCAGACTGAGCTTTAACCGGATGGCCACGCTGTCCTCCAACAGGTTTTGACTTTGCCACGCATTTTGGGCAAGATACGGGCCCGGCAGATGGAACCTGTTTCGATGTTGATGCCTGCTGCGGCCCCTCCTCCTCCGCTTCAGAACTGCTGCCGCCTGCACCCTGTTCCCCCAATGGCTGCCAATCGGGGTCAAGAACTGGGTCATCTATTACCTCTTCTTGTAGCTCGTGTGCAACTTCGTCTGTGTCACCGTGTCGGTCGGTGGTATAGCGTTCGTGATGGGGCAACATAGTCTCATCAGGGTCTGATTCTTGATCAGCACCCTGCGAGGGCAATGTTGTGGTCTGAGTCAAAGGACCAGCATAGTAGTCTGGCTGTGGCTGTGCATCAGTGCACTCCATGTCAGATTCAACTTGTAATGGGCATGGACTGTTAACTGCTTCACTTTCTAAGCCAGGGACGGTATGTGTAAAGAGCTCCATGGAGTAACCCGTTGTGTCGCCTGCTGCATTCTTCTCTGTTGTTGTTTTTGCTGAAGAAGACAAGGAAGCGACTTGTCCCTGACCGTGAACATCCACTAACGACGCGCTGCTTTTACTTTTACCAGTTTCACGAGAGGAGGCAAAAGAGCTAGAGGCTGAGTCAGCAAGATAAGCCAAAACTTGCTCTTGCTGCTCCGGCTTTAAAAGCGGTTTTCCTACTCCCAGAAAAGGGAGCGTTCGAGGCCTTGTGTAGCCAGACGACGAACCTGGCTCCACAGCTCCAGACTTAGGTGCAATATTTTTTTTCCCACGACCAACTGATGCTCCACCACTACCACTACCCTCATTACCAGCTGACAATGAACGCCCCCGGCCACGACCTCTTCCACCAGACTTCCTCATTGTTTTAAAAACGTTACCAAACTAACGGTATTTGTTGCTGTCACACAACTTACACGGTGAGCTATAACTTCAGTATGATTTAGCTACCCCTTTACAGGTGGGTGAGACCACAACGAAAATCAGGCACAATGTTACACACTCTGTTGTTGGTGGCAACAAATGAGAGAGATGCCACACACGCAGGACTGTCACTGAAGCGCAAATGTAAATATTAATCTCCCACTGATTTGTTTTTTTTTTTTAAAAGGGAGAGTTTAGAAAAAAAAAAATAATAAAAAAAAATGATTTTTTAAGGAAGAATTTATAAACCAAATAAAATGAAATGATTGTTTCAAGGAGAATTTAGAAAACAAATAAAAAAAAAAATAGGCTTTCTATGGCCCACTGAGTGAGAGAGGACGCACACAGGAGTCAGGAGTGGCACACAAGCCCAGAGGCCAATATTTTTCTCCCACTGATTGATTTAGTGATTTTTTCAGGTAGATTTTGGAACCCAAATCAAGCAAAAAAATTAATAGGCTTTCTATGGCCCACAATTGGAGAGAGAGAGATGGCACACCCAGGAGTCAAGACTGGCACACAAGCAGAAAGGCAATATTAATCTCCAACTGATTTGATTTTTTTTTTTTTCAGGGAGACTTTAGAAAAAAAAATACAAAAAAATGAATTTTTCAGGAAGAATTGAGAAACCAAATAAAATAAAATGATTGTTTCAGGGAGAATTTAGAAAACAAATTAAAAAAAAATAGGCTTTGTAGGGCCCACTGAGTGAGAGAGGACGCACACAGGAGTCAGGAGTGGCACACAAGCCCAGAGGCCAATATTTTTCTCCCACTGATTGATTTAGTGATTTTTTCAGGTAGATTTTGGAACCCAAATCAAGCAAAAAAATTAATAGGCTTTCTATGGCCCACAATTGGAGAGAGAGAGAGAGATGGCACACCCAGGAGTCAAGACTGGCACACAAGCAGAAAGGGCAATATTAATCTCCCACTGATTTGATTTTTTTTTTTTTTTTCAGGGAGACTTTAGAAAAAAAAAATACAAAAAAATGAATTTTTCAGGAAGAATTTAGAAACCAAATAAAATAAAATGATTGTTTCAGGGAGAATTTAGAAAACAAATAAAAAAAAATAGGCTTTCTAGGGCCCACTGAGTGAGAGAGGACGCACACAGGAGTCAGGAGTGGCACACAAGCCCAGAGGCCAATATTTTTCTCCCACTGATTGATTTAGTGATTTTTTCAGGTAGATTTTGGAACCCAAATCAAGCAAAAAAATTAATAGGCTTTCTATGGCCCACAATTGGAGAGAGAGAGATGGCACACCCAGGAGTCAAGACTGGCACACAAGCAGAAAGGGCAATATTAATCTCCCACTGATTTGATTTTTTTTTTTTTTTTTTCAGGGAGACTTTAGAAAAAAAAAATACAAAAAAATGAATTTTTCAGGAAGAATTTAGAAACCAAATAAAATAAAATGATTGTTTCAGGGAGAATTTAGAAAACAAATTAAAAAAAAATAGGCTTTGTAGAGCCCACTGAGTGAGAGAGGACGCACACAGGAGTCAGGAGTGGCACACAAGCCCAGAGGCCAATATTTTTCTCCCACTGATTGATTTAGTGATTTTTTCAGGTAGATTTTGGAACCCAAATCAAGCAAAAAAATTAATAGGCTTTCTATGGCCCACAATTGGAGAGAGAGAGATGGCACACCCAGGAGTCAAGACTGGCACACAAGCAGAAAGGGCAATATTAATCTCCCACTGATTTGATTTTTTTTTTTTTTCAGGGAGACTTTAGAAAAAAAAATACAAAAAAATGAATTTTTCAGGAAGAATTTAGAAACCAAATAAAATAAAATGATTGTTTCAGGGAGAATTTAGAAAACAAATAAAAAAAAATAGGCTTTGTAGGGCCCACTGAGTGAGAGAGGACGCACACAGGAGTCAGGAGTGGCACACAAGCCCAGAGGCCAATATTTTTCTCCCACTGATTGATTTAGTGATTTTTTCAGGTAGAATTTAGAACCCAAATCAACCAAAAAAATAAATAGGCTTTCTATGGCCCACTATTTGTGAGAGAGATGGCACGCTCAGGACTGGCACACAAGCCCAGAGGCCAATATTAATCTCCCACTTTTTTTTTTTTTCCAGGGAAAATTTATAAACTCAATAAAAAAAATAATAAATAGGCTTTCTATGGCCCACTATCTGAGAGAGAGAGATGGCACGCTTAGGACTGGCACACAAGCCCAAAGGCCAATATTAATCTCCCACTGATTGATTTATTGATTTTTTCAGGTAGAATTTAGAACCCAAATCAAGCAAAAAAATTAATAGGCTTTCTATGGCCCACTGAGTGAGAGATGGCACACACAGGAGTCAGGAGTGGCACACAAGCCCTGAGGCCAATATTTTTCTCCCACTGATTGATGTTGTGATTTTTTCAGGTAGATTTTGGAACCCAAATCAAGCAAAAAAATAAATAGGCTTTCTATGGCCCACTGAGTGAGAGATGGCACACACAGGAGTAAGGAGTGGCACACAAGCCCTGAGGCCAATATTTTTCTCCCACTGATTGATGTAGTGATTTTTTCAGGTAGATTTTAGAACCCAAATCAAGCAAAAAAATAAATAGGCTTTCTATGGCCCACTGAGTGAGAGATGACACAGACAGGGATGGCACTCTAGCAGAAATGCCAATCTTAATCTCCCAGAAAAAAAAAAAAAAAAAAAAGGAACTGTCCTTCAATTACTATCTCCCTGCAGTAATCTCAGCCAGGTATGGCAGGCAGCAATAAGGAGTGGACTGATGCACAAATTAAATAAAAAGTGTGGACAAACAAACAAGATAGCTGTGCAGAAAGGAAGGAACAAGAGGATTTGTGCTTTGAAAAAAGCAGTTGGTTTGCACAGCGGCGTACACACAGCAATGCAGCTATCAGGGAGCCTTCTAGGGCAGCCCAATGAGCTACAGCGCTGAGAAAAAAAAAAAATGTAGCTTCCACTATCCCTGCACACCGAAGGTGGTGTTGGACAGTGCAAATCGCTACAGCACAAGCGGTTTGGTGGTTAATGGACCCTGCCTAACGCTATCCCTGCTTCTGACGAAGCGGCAGCAACCTCTCCCTAAGCTCAGATCAGCAGCAGTAACATGGCGGTCGGCGGGAACGCCCCTTTATAGCCCCTGTGACGCCGCGGACAGCAAGCCAATCACTGCAATGCCCTTCTCTAAGATGGTGGGGACCAGGACCTATGTCATCACGCTGCCCACACTCTGCGTTTACCTTCATTGGCTGAGAAATGGCGCTTTTCGCATCATTGAAACGCGACTTTGGCGCGAAAGTCGCGTACCGCATGGCCGACCCCGCACAGGGGTCGGATCGGGTTTCATGAAACCCGACTTTGTCAAAAGTCGGCGACTTTTGAAAATGTTCGACCCGTTTCGCTCAACCCTACTCGCCTCTTATCTGATTTTGACAGCAAGGTCTTTACTGGAGGAATTTGGGACAAGTACCTGAGCCATAGTAACCATCATGGACGTTTTGATGATGAGCTGAGGTTCCTCCTCTAATTCAGTGGGCAGGAAAAAAAAGAAAGTGCCTCAGCCTTGATATTGTTGCCAGCTGGCCGAAAATGCAGAACAAAATCAAAATGGGTAAAGAATAGCGACCACCTAGCCTGGCGCTGGTTCAGTCTTTCTGTGGACTGCAGATAGGCCAGGTTCTCATGGTCTGCATAAATGACAACCGGGGACTGCTCCTAATCGAAGGTACTGCCACTCCTCTAGAGCCACTTTAATTGCCAATTGTGCTTCAGAATACTTCTTACACACTTAGATGCCAAACAAGGGCAAATGAAGAAAGCTAACTAGAAAAACCCTGTTAAAATATAACCTTTATTATGTATTAAATTAGAAACACACACAATCTAGATATCCCTAAATAGAAATGCCTCAAAAAGCTGGGCTTAAGGAAACTGGAAGGAGACAACCAATAGCTTTCTCTAGCCTTCTAATATCACTAGTAAAATGTCTTCCTAACTAGTAAAAACATCTGTTAACAAATACATACAGAGGAAAGCCCAACCTACCACCTCACAAAGAAATCACATAATCAGTGATATAGCTGTGCTAGCACACTTTCACTCAAAAGATGTGCAGATATGAGTGATCTCTCCTTAGATACCCCTCTGTCTGAATGCCTTCCTAGATGGGGAGGTTTGCACCCTTAGAAAAACGAAAATGGCGCCCCCGCTCGTGCGATTGCTTGCCCTAATCTCCTAATTGCCTCCTATAAGATATTACTCAGAAACAGAGGGCCAGACGGCCTGTATCAACCATATAAATATGTGTTATAAATTTTATATGCACTGCAGATATATACACAAGACCAACACAAGGTAATACTATATAGATGTAAAAAAGAAAGGAGATAGTATAGCCCATGCACATATAAATCCTCACTATGCGGACGCACAAATTTAGGGTATCTAGGTCCTAAGCAATATGATGGTATAAACTATATCATCATCGCCACATAAAACAATGGGAATTGTATGGTACCAGTATGGAACAACATACGCAAATGATAATATATACATTTATACTCCAATAGATGTAATTGCACACCCAAAACCACCACATAGAAAGCTTACAATCTATCTACTGTATATAATCATCTAAGGGGTACTTCCGTCTGTCTGTCTGTAATGGAAATCCCGGGTCGCTGATTGGCAGGCCGCGACCAATCAGCGACAGGCACAATGCCCCCTCCCTACTCCCCCCCAGTCAGTGCCCCCTGCATGCGTCACTGCTGACACATGACCTGCACACGGTGCACGAGGTTATAATGGGGAGGAAGCAGCGAGCGCTCACAATGCGGGACACGGAAATACAACTGGGAGATCACAGCAGCCGCCATCATCTAACCTGTGCCTGGGGCTCTGCACACTCCAGAAGCAGCCACGATGTCCTCCGCCAGCAGCGGCCTCCGTGCCGCACTACAGGAAGGGCGGACTATCACCCCGCACGTGAACAGCTCTTCGGAGCCAGCCCATGTGCCGACACTGTGAAGTCCCGCAGGGCGCCCCATGTGAGCCACACTCCCGACCAGGCCCTCGGCTTCTCCATCATCTACACACGTGTCCTGTTATTGTTATGCGTGGACCGTGTGCTGTTCCTGCACTGCCGAAGATGGCGCCTCTGCCACTCTCACCACCGCCCGTACATCTGCTCCTCTCATGGACGGATGGCCGGGGACACTTCCATGGCCTCATGTGACTCAGGAACCAGGCCCGGAGATTCCAGAGGTTTGGCGAAGGTAGGAGCCAGCCGAAACCTCTGCCTACACTGGGCTCGTTCTAACCTCCGCTCGTTAAAACGGAGGTCAATACGAGTAGAGATAGTTATTGACTCCTCTAGTGTGGCAGGAATCTCCCTAGTGGCCAGAGCGTCCTTCACGTGATCAGCCAGCCCCTTCCAAAATATGGGGATAAGGGCTTTATCCGACCACTCCAGCTCAGAAGCTAAAGTGCGGAGGTGGACGGCAAAATGGCTGACCAAGGACTCACCCTGAGTTAATGCCAGCAGTTGGAGCGCAGTATCATGGGTGACTTGAGGTCCTAAAAAGACCTGTTTCAGAGTGCTCAGAAACAGCAGAGCACTCTGCACCACATGATCGCCACGCTCCCACTGCAGCGTAGCCCATTCCAACGCCCTGTCCGACAAGAAAGAGACAATAAATCCCACCTTAGCCCGCTCTGTGGGAAAACGTGCAGCCAGGAGCTCGAGGTGAATAGAGCACTGACTCACGAATCCCCTACAAGATTTGCTATCTCCAGAAAATTTTTCTGGCAGCGGGAGGCGAGATAATGTCGAACAGGGGTGGCAGTGGACAAGGTTGCTGCAGCCAAGCTAGCAGCCTGTACAGCAACTGCGGTAACATCCACAGCTGAGGTTGAGCTCTCGAGAGCCGCCAACCTACCCTCCAGCTGCTGGATATACCGCAAGGATTGCTGTATGTCCGTCATTACTAGCCAGACCCTGGCGCTAGTGTAATGTTAGGGCTAGCAGAACGCACCAAATAATAAGATAGATTGAGGTGCTTTCGCAACCTGGGGTCCACCGTGCAGAGATGGAACCTGCTGCCAAGTAATGACGGACTATATGGCGGTACAATGTGAATACACATACGGGTTAACTTCACCCTGTGTGAAGGAAGCGAACCCTGTTAAGTCACAGGGCCATGGTACTACACACAAGAGCGCAAGCAAGGAGTCACCAAGCTCAGTCCCAAGACTTGGGATCCGAGTTCGACTAGACTACTTGCGCTCAACACCGCTAATGGGGTGTCAGTGTAACCAAAGTGATAATAAAAGATGCACGAGAGTGCATGTGGTACCGCACTGGCGGACGCCACTAACCACCCAGGCTTGGGTCAGGAAAGCGCTGTGAAATGTATACTAGCGCATGGCCGTGCAGTCATGCGCAGCTTATATAGCTGCAGCACATTCAGGACCTTCAAATAAAGGACCAATGGGAACCGCTGCAGCATCTGAGCATGTGACCCTCGATCTCCAATGGGAGATCTCACGATGGGCATGCTAGGAAGGGAAAAAGCAGGACTTAGATCCCAAAAGCGTCTGCTCGCCGCTGCCCAGCACTGGCTTCAATGAACGAAGCAGGCAAAGCAACAGTAATCCTATGCACAGAGTGAGACTGAGCAAGACGCTGGGAACGACGTCTCCGCGAGCAGACTCCACTGCTGCTGGAGAAGAATGGGAGACCGCAGAAGAGATGGTTCGAGATTCCCCCTGTGCAGAGGCGGGAACTCGACACCTAACAGACCCTTTGCTCAGATACTCATATTTAAGTCACATGCTGTCCATTTCCTTGTGATCCTCCGGTTGTACTCCTTCACTGGACTCCAGCTGCTTTTAATTAAACTGATAGGACTTGATTTGGAAAGGCACACACCTGTCTATATAAGACCTCACAACTCACAGTGCATGTCAGACCAAATGAGAATCATGAGGTCAAAGGAACTGGCCAAAGAGTTCAGAGACTGAATTGTGGCACAGATCTGGCCAAGGTTGCAAAATAATTTCTGCAGTACTCAAGGTTCCTAAGAGCACAGTGGCCTCCATAATCCTTAAATGGAAGAAGTTTGGAACCACCAGAATTCTTCCTAGACCAGGCCGTCCAGCCAAACTGAGCAATCGTGGGAGAAGAGCCTTGGTGAGAAAGGTAAAGTAGAACCCCAAGATCACTGTGGTTGAGCTCCAGAGATGCAGAGATGCAGTAGAGATGATGAGAGAAAGATCCTCAAAGTCAACTATTACTGCAGCTCTCCACCAGTCAGGTCTTTATGGCAGAGTGGCTCGACGGAAGCCTCTCCTCAGTGCAAGACATATGAAAGCCGGCATAGAGTTTGCTAAAAAAAACACATGAAGGACTCCCAGACTATGAGAAATAAAATCCTCTGGTCTGATGAGACGAAGGTGATATTTCTAAGTGGTATGTGTGGAGAAAATCAGGCAATGCTCATCACTAGGGTTGAGCGAAACGGATCGTTCATTTTCAAAAGTCGCCGACTTTTGGCACAGTCGGGTTTCATGAAACCTGACCCGATACCTGTGTGGGGTCGGCCATGCGGTACGCGACTTTCGCGCCAAAGTCGCATTTCAATGATGCGAAAAGCGCCATTTCTCAGCCAATGAAGGTGGACGCAGAGTGTGGGCAGCGTGATGACATAGGTCCTGGTCCCCACCATCTTACAGAAGGGCATTACAGTGATTGGCTTGCTGTCTGCGGCGTCACAGGGGCTATAAAGGGGTGTTCCCGCCGACTGCCATGTTACTGCTGCTGATCTGAGCATAGGGAGAGGTTGCTGCCGCTTCGTCAGAAGCAGGGATAGCGTTAGGCAGGGTCCATTAACCCCCAAACCGCTTGTGCTGTAGCGATTTCCACTGTCCAACACCACCTTTTGTTTGCAGGGACAGTGGAAGCAACATTTTTTTTCCTCAGCGCTGTAGCTCATTGGGCTGCCCTAGAAGGCTCCCTGATAGCTGCATTTCTGTGTGTATGCCGCTGTGCAAACCAACTGCTTTTTTCAAAGCACAAATCCTGTTGTTCCTTCCTTTCTGCACAGCTATCTTGTTTGTTTGTCCACACTTTTGATTTAATTTGTGCAGCAGTCCACTCCTTGTTATTGCTGCCTGCCATACCTTGCTGAGATTACTGCAGGGAGATAGTAATTGTAGGACAGTCCCTGTATTTTTTTTTCTTTAATTCTCCCTGAAAAAAAATAAATAGTGGGAGATTAATCTTGGCATTTGTGCTTAAGTGCCAGCCGTGTGTGCCATCTCTCTCAAATTGTGGGCCACAGAAAGCCTAGTGTCTATAATCCCTTTTTTTTTTTTTTTAATTCTCCCTAAAAAAAAAAATAGTGGGAGATTAAGATTGGCATTTCTGCTAGAGTGCCAGTCCTGTGTGTGCCATCTCTCTCAAATTTTGGGGCACAGAAAGCTTAGTGTGTAATACTGGGCCTGATTTCTTGGCAATTCTCCCTAACAAAAAAAAAGTAGTGGGAGATTAAGATTGGCATTTCTGCTAGAGTGCCAGTCCTGTGTGTGCCATCTCTCTCCAATTTTGGGGCACAGAAAGCCTAGTGTGTAATACTGGCCCTGATTTCTTGGCAATTCTCCCTAACAAAAAAAAGTAGTGGGAGATTAAGACTGGCATTTCTGCTAGAGTGCCAGTCCTGTGTGTGCCATCTCTCTCCAATTTTGGGGCACAGAAAGCCTAGTGTGTTATACTGGCCCTGATTTCTTGGCAATTCTCCCAGAAACAAAAAAAAGGAGTGGGAGATTAAGATTGGCATTTCTGCTAGAGTGCCAGTCCTGTGTGTGCCATCTCTCTCCAATTTTGGGGCACAGAAAGCCTAGTGCTTAATACTGGCCCTGATTTCTTGGCAATTCTCCCTAACAAAAAAAGGAGTGGGAGATTAAGATTGGCATTTCTGCTAGAGTGCCAGTCCTGTGTGTGCCATCTCTCTCCAATTTTGGGGCACAGGAAGCCTAGTGTGTAATACTGGCCCTGATTTCTTGACAATTCTCCCTAACAAAAAAAAGTAGTGGGAGATTAAGATTGGCATTTCTGCTAGAGTGCCAGTCCTGTGTGTACCATCTCTCTCCAATTTTGGGGCACAGAAAGCCTAGTGTGTAATACTGGCCCTGATTTCTTGGCAATTCTCCCTAACAAAAAAAAAGGAGTGGGAGATTAAGATTGGCATTTCTGCTAGAGTGCCAGTCCTGTGTGTGCCATCTCTCTCCAATTTTGGGGCACAGAAAGCCTAGTGTGTAATACTGGCCCTGATTTCTTGGCAATTCTCCCTAACAAAAAAAAAGGAGTGGGAGATTAAGATTGGCATTTGTGCTTCAGTGCTAGTCCTGCGTGTGTGGCATCTGTCTCATTTTGTGCCACAGAAAACCGAGTGTGTAACATTGTGCCTGATTTTCCTTGCAGTCTCACCCACCTATAAAGGGATATCTAAATCCTACAGAAGTTTGAGTTCACCTTGTAAGTTGTTTTACAGTAACAAATACCGTTACTTTGGTTACGTTTTTAAAACAATGAAGAAGTCTGGTGGAAGAGGTTGTGGCCGTGGGCGTTCATTGCCAGCTGGTAATGATGGTAGTGGTGGTGGAGCATCAGGTGGTCTCGAGCTGTGGAGCCAGGTTCGTCGTCTGGCTACACAAGGCCTCGAACGCTCCCTTTTCTGGGAGTAGGAAAACCGCTTTTAAAGCCGGAGCAGCAAGAGCAAGTTTTGGCTTTCCTTGCTGACTCAGCCTCTAGCTCTTTTGCCTCCTCTTCTGAAACTGGTAAATGTAAAAGCAGCGCGTCGTTAGTGGATGTTCACGCTCAGGGACAAGTCGCTCCAATGTCCTGTTTAGCAAAAACAACAACAGAGAAGGATGCGTCAGGCGACACAACGGGTTACTCCATGGAGCTCTTTACACATACTGTTCCTGGGTTAGAAAGTGAAACAGTTTACAGGCCATGCCCATTACAAGTTGAATCGCACATGGAGTGCACAGATGCACAGCCACAGCCAGATTACTATGCTGTTCCTTTGACTCAGACCACCACATTGCCCTCGCAGTGTACTGATCCAGAATCAGACCCTGATGAGACTATGGTGCCCCGTCACGAACGCTATACCACCGGCTTACACGGTAACACAGACGAAGTTGCACATGAGATAGAAGATTAGGTCATAGATGACCCAGTTGTTGACCCCGATTGGCAGCCATTGGGGGAACAGGGTGCAGGCAGCAGTAGTTCTGAAGCGGAGGAGGAGGGGCCGCAGCAGGCACCAACATCGCAACAGGTTCCATCTGCCGGGCCCGTATCTGGCCCAAAATGCGTGGCAAAGCCAAAACCAGTTGGAGGACAGCGTGGCCATCCGGTTAAAGAAGCTCAGTCTGCAATGCCTGAAAAGGTATCCGATGCTAGAAAGAGTGCACTCTGGCATTTTTTTAAACAACATCCAATTGATCAGCGCAAAGACATCTGTCAAAAATGTTCAACTACCTTAAGCAGAGGTCAGAATCTGAAAAGTCTAAATACAAGTTGCATGCATAGACATTTAACCACCATGCATTTGCAAGCCTGGACTAACTACCAAACGTCCCTTAAGGTTGTAGCACCCTCGGCCAATGAAGCTAGTCAGCAACGCTACATCCCTTCCGTCACTGTAAGGCCACCATTTTCCGCACCACCTGCAGTATCTGTGCAGGTTTTGTTGCCAGGCCAAAGCAGTCAGGGTCAGGGAATCACCAGTTTCGTAGTAGGAAACACTGCATCTAGGGCACCGGCAAGAATACCGTCTCCAACCGTCTCTCAGTCTGCCATGCCCACCGGCACCCCCGCTAGTTCCACGATCTCCAGCTCTCCAGTCCAGCTCACCCTACATGAGACTCTCATAAGAAAAAGGAAGTACTCATCCTCGCATCCGCGTACACAGGGTTTGAACGCCCACATAGCTAGACTAATGTCGTTAGAGATGATGCACTACCGGATAGTTGAAAGCGAAGCTTTCAAAGCCCTGATGGACTACGCTGAACCATGCTACGAGCTACCCAGTCGACACTTCTTTTCGAGAAAAGCCATCCCAGCCCTCCACCAGCATGTTAAATAGCGCATCGTCCATGCACTCAGGCAATCTGTGAGTACAAAGGTGCACCTGACAACAGATGCATGGACCAGTAGGCATGGCCAGGGACGTTACGTGTCCATCACGGCACACTGGGTGAATGTGGTGGATGCAGGGTCCACAGGGGACAGCAATATTGGGACAGTTCTGCCTAGCCCACGGTCTAGGAATCAGTTGCCTGTAGCCGTTTGCCCCCCCCCACCTCCTCCTCCTCGTCCTCCTGCAGAAGCGAGAGCTCGTCCACAGACCGCAGTCGCACAACCACTCCATCCGCAGCTGCCACTGTTGCACACCAGGTGTCCCATTATGGGGCAGCTACTGGCAAGCGTCAGCAGGCTGTATTGGCTATGAAGTGTTTGGGCGACAACAGACACAACGCGGAAGTTCTGTCCGAGTTCTTGCAGAAAGAAACGCAGTCGTGGCTGGGCACTGTAGATCTTGAGGCAGGCAAGGTAGTGAGTGATAACGGAAGGAATTTCATGGCTGCCATCGCCCTTTCCCAACTGAAACACATTCCTTGCCTGGCTCACACCTTAAACCTGGTGGTGCAGTGCTTCCTGAAAAGTTATCCGGGGTTATCCGACCTGCTCCTCAAAGTGCGCGGACTTTGCTCACATATCCGCCGTTCGCCCGTACACTCCAGCCGTATGCAGACCTATCAGCGGTCTTTGAACCTTCCCCAGCATCGCCTAATCATAGACGTTGCAACAAGGTGGAACTCAACACTGCACATGCTTCAGAGACTGTGTGAACAGAGGCGGGCTGTTATGTTTTTGTGGGAGGATACACATACACGGGCAGGCAGTAGGATGGCAGACATGGAGTTGTCAGGTGTGCAGTGGTCGAAGATTCAGGACATGTGTCAAGTCCTTCAGTGTTTTGAGGAATGCACACGGCTGGTAAGTGCAGACAACGCCATAATAAGCATGAGCATCCCCCTAACACGTCTGCTGATGCAAAGTTTGACGCACAAAAAGAAGCAGGCGTCTGCAGCAGAGGAAGAGGAAAGCCTTGATGACAGTCAGCCATTGTCTGGTCAGGGCAATGTGCAGGACGAGGTAGCGGGTGAACAGGAGGAGGAGGAGGAGGATGATGGGGATGAGTATTTTTTTAATGAGGAAGCTTCTCCGGGGCCACTGGAAATTGGTGGCGTGGCAATCCCGGGTTCTGGTTTTTTGAGGGACACAAGTGACGTAGATTTGCCTGAAACTGCCCCTCAAGCCAGCACAACCGCAGATTTGACAACTGGAACTTTGGCCCACATGGCGGATTATGCCTTACGTATCCTCAAAAGGGACACAGGCATTACTAAAATGATGACCGATGACGATTACTGGTTGGCCTGCCTCCTTGATCCTCGCTATAAAGGCAAATTGCAAAATATTATGCCACATGAGAACTTGGAACAAATATTAGCAACCAAACCATCAACTCTTGTTGACCGTTTGATTCAGGCATTCCCAGCACACAGCGCCGGTGATCGTTCTCACACGAGCTGCAGGGGGCAGCAGACCAGAGGTGTTAGAGGTGCACAAATCAGAAGTGGCGTTGGACAGAGCGGTTTTCTGACCAAGTTGTGGAGTGATTTTGCTATGACCGCAGACAGGACAGGTACTGCAGCATCAATTCAAAGTGACAGGAGACAACATTTGTCCAGTATGGTTACTAACTATTTTTCATCCCTTATCGATGTTCTCCCTCAACCGTCATTCCCATTTGATTACTGGGCATCCAAATTAGACACCTGGCCAGAATTGGCAGAATATGCATTGCAGGAGCTTGCTTGCCCAGCAGCTAGTGTGCTATCAGAAAGAGTATTCAGTGCTGCTGGTTCAATATTAACCAAAAAAAGGACTCGTCTGGCTACCAAAATGTTGATGATCTAACCTTCATTAAAATGAACTACTACTGGATTTCGAATTATTTTGCCCCACCTTTCCCGGCTGACACCTAGCTTTCCATTGAAAAGGTCTTGCTTCTGGACTGCTCTGACTGAGTTTTCCAATCTCGTAATTTGCAGCAGCTGTTTGTCCAGCATACGAAATGTTTACACCTCCCTAAATGGCCAAACTCCCCCCACGGGGCCGTGGTCTCGCCACTTGGCGCAAGCACCCGTGAGAGTGCCGTTTGTCTGAAGAGGTGGGTGTGCACGCTTTTGGTCGATGGCACTGCCACAGGGTCCCTCATAGTACAATAAAGTGTCTCTGGAGGTGGTGGCGCGCAACCAACATCAGACACACCGTTGTAACATGAGGGGCCCTGGGCCTGTATCGCCGGCCACAAGACAGTTCCCCCCCCAGCTCAAACAGAGCTCTACGATTTGCAAAATTATCTCTCACAGCTCCACCAATGTTTAGTCTATGCGCTGACATCCTTCAATTCCTGGCACTGACAATACCAATGTGTTGACATGTATGATGCTACTTAAAATAGTCTGGGGCAGTGTCCTATATTTACACCAGTAAATACTTTGCGCCAAATTACTAGGTCAGAAACACAGCAGAGGAGCCCACCCCTGTACCTAAGTATGCCACCCTTTTGTTTTTGTTGTATTGCGAGACATTAACATCTATTTATTTTTTGGGAGTACTAACTGTCAGACACTCATTACAATCGGCCTCCGCTGACAACACCAATGCTGCCTGTGTACCCCTGCAAGAGAATTCCAAGTGTCTACAGCCCACTTTTGTTATGTTAGTCCTACTAAGCCTGTCTGCGGTCCCTCCTTCCAATAGTCCTCCACTGACCAGACCGCTGCTGCCCATGCACCCCTGGAACCTATTTTAAAGTGCCTACAGCCAACTTTTGTTATGTTAGGCCTACTAAGCCTGTCTGCGGTCCCTCCTTCCAATAGTCCTCCACTGACCAGACCAATGCTGCCCGTGTACCCCTGAAAGCTATTTTAAAGTGACTACAGCCAACTGTTGTTATGTTAGGCCTACTAAGCCTGTCTGCAGTCCCTCCTTCCAATAGTCCTCCACTGACCAGACCAATGCGGTCCGTGTACCCCTGGAACCTATTTTAAATTGCAGAGAGCATCCTTTTTTTAATTGTAGGCGTACTAAGTCTGTCTGCAGTCCATAATTGAAATTGTCCTCCACTGACCAGAGCAATGCTGCCTGTGTACCCCTGTAACCTTTTTTAAACTGCATTGAGCCAAATTTTTTGTTTAAGGCCTACTACCTGTGTCTGTCTGCGCCACTCAATACAGCTGTCCTCCTCTGAAAAAAGCTGAGCGTCAATAGTCTGGTTTTCAGCCTATAGGAATTTGAAAACTGCATTGGGGCTACTACTTCGGTAGGGCCTACTAATGGTGTCTGCCGCTCCAAGGTGTTCTCCAGGTTGCCTCTCCATAGCTTTGATCTTCTAGCTCTCGTTAAGTAGTTGTTGAAACAACACTGCATTAGGCCTACAAGTTGGGTCTGGGTTGTAGAGACGGTGTCTTCCGCTCCAAGGTGTTCTCCAGGTTGCCTCTCCATAGCTTCGATCTTCTAGCTCTCGTTCAGTAGTTGTTGAAACAACACTGCATTAGGCCCACAAGTTGGGTCTGGGTTGTAGAGACGGTGTCTGCCGCTCCAAGGTGTTCTCCAGGTTGCCTCTCCATTGCTTCGATCTTCTAGCTCTCGTTCAGTAGTTGTTGAAACAACACTGCATTAGGCCTACAAGTTTGGTCTGGGTTGTAGAGACGGTGTCTGCCGCTCCAAGGTGTTCTCCAGGTTGCCTCTACATAGCTTTGATCTTCTAGCTCTCGTTCAGTAGTTGTTGAAACAACACTGCATTAGGCCTACAAGTTGGGTCTGGGTTGTAGAGACGGTGTCTGCCGCTCCAAGGTGTTCTCCAGGTTGCCTCTCCATAGCTTCGATCTTCTAGCTCTCGTTCAGTAGTTGTTGAAACAACACTGCATTAGGCCTACAAGTTGGGTCTGGGTTGTAGAGATGGTGTCTTCCACTCCAAGGTGTTCTCCAGGTTGCCTTTCCTGAGCTTCTATCTTCAGGCTCTTGTTAAATAGTTGTTAAATGGAACAACTGCATTTGGCCTACTAGTTGGGTTGGGGCCTACTAACAGTGTCTGCCGCTCCTTGCTGTTCTCCTGGTTTCCTGTCCTGAAATTCCATATTCAGGCTCTCGTTAAGTAGTTGTTAATGTTAGACTGCATTTGGCCTACTAGTTGGGTTGGGGCCTAATATCGGTGTCTGCCGCTCCTTGCTGTTCTCCTCCACTGAACAAAGCTGTGCCGCCTGTTTACTACTGTTGCCAATTTTGAACTGCATTTAGACTACTTACTGATTTGGGCCTACTCTCTGTGTCAGCCTCTCATTACAGTTGTCCTCCACTGCAATGCCCCCTGGTTAGTCCTGTTAGCAATTTTGAACTGCATTTAGCCCACTTTATTCTTTGGGCCTATATCTGTGTTTCCTCCTCATCCTGCCCATTGCCCAGCCAGTGATAGATGAGTCTGCTGGTACATTGACCCATAACTAGTGTTGAGCGATACCGTCCGATACTTGAAAGTATCGGTATCGGATAGTATCGGCCGATACCCGAAAAGTATCGGATATCGCCGATACCGATACCCGATACCAATACAAGTCAATGGGACACCAAGTATCGGAAGGTATCCTGATGGTTTCCAGGGTCTGAAGGAGAGGAAACTCTCCTTCAGGCCCTGGGATCCATATTAATGTGTAAAATAAAGAATTAAAATAAAAAATATTGATATAATTACCTCTCCGGAGGCCCCTGGACATCACCGCTGGTAACCGGCAGCCTTCTTTGCTTAAAATGAGCGCGTTTAGGACTTGAGAATGACGTCGTGGCTTCTGATTGGTCGCGTGCCGCTCATGTGACCGCCACGCGACCAATCAGAAGCCGCGACGTCATTCTCAGGTCCTAAATTCCTAGAATGAGGAGTTTAGGGCTTGAGAATGACGTCGCGGCTTGTGACGTCATGGAAGTCCCTAAACGCGCTCATTTTAAACAAAGAAGGCTGCCGGTTACCAGCGGTGATGTCCAGGGGCCTCCGGAGAGGTGAGTATATCAATATTTTTTATTTTAATTCTTTATTTTACACATTAATATGTATCCGATACCGATTCCCGATACCACAAAAGTACCGGAACTCGGTATCGGAATTCCGATACCGCAAGTATCGGCCGATACCCGATACTTGCGGTATCGGAATGCTCAACACTACCCATAATGCAACATTCCCCGTGCACGCTACACAGCACGATTGTGACCCTGCTGAAAGTCAGGTTCATCTTCCCGCATACCATACCACCTTACACGGGGACAAAGAGGAAGGTGCAGATGAAAGTGCAGGTTCCTTCATCAGGTGGGGAAGGAATACTCGTTGGCGACATCACTGGCACAGGGCCCCTCATAGTACGCAAAAGTGTCGCTGCCGGTGGGAGGCACCCCCGCCGTGCAAACACACCGCCGTACTTTGAGGGGCCCTGTGCCAGTGCCAATGCCAACGAGTGGGCCCCCCCTGCTTGCTCAGGATCACAGCACTTGCAAAGTTGAAATACTTACCTCTCCCTGCTCCACTGCCGTGACGTGGTCCAGATTTCCTGGGCCCACTAAATACTTGAACCAGCCCTACCCCCCACAACTTTAGCCAAATGACCCCCAATTTCCAATGCCTTACTATTATTATAAGGTAAATTAAGATTGACAAGCTTCAGTAACAAGAATGGATGGTTTTTGCCATTAAAATGGGCACTGTACATGTTTTCCTGGCCTCCACTCACTGCCGACTATGCTCCCCCATTGACTTGCATTGGGTTTCGGTCGATCCCCGACTTTTCGCGATAATCAGCCGATTCCACTCGACTCGACTGTTGAGATAGTTGGGTTTCACGAAACCCGACTCGACCCTAAAAAACTAAAAGTCGCTCAACTCTACTCATCACCTGTCCAATACAATCCTAACAGTGAAACATAGTGGTGGCAGCATCATGCTATGGGGGTGTTTTTCAGCTGCAAGGTCAGGGCGACTGGTTGTCATTGAAGGAAACCTGAATACAACCAAGTACAGAGACATCCTGGATGTAAACCTTCAGAACAACTCTGTGACCATTCTTGACTGGCCCAGCCAGAACCCTGAGCTAAACCAATTGAGCATCTCTGGAGAGACCTGAAAATGGCTGTCCACCATCGTTCACCATCCAAAGTGACGGAACTGGAGAGGATCTGCAAGGATGAATGACAGAGGATCCCCAAATCCAGGTGTGAAAAACATGTTGCATTATTCCCAAGAAGACTCATGGCTGTACCAGCTCAAAAGGGTGCTTCTACTCAATACTGGGCAAAGGGTCTGAATATTTATGATCATGTGATATTTCAGTTTTTCTTTTTTAATACATTTGCAAAAAATTCTACATTTCTGTTTTTTTCAGTCAAGATGGGGTGCAGAGTGTACATTAATGAGAAAAAAATGAACTCTTTTGAATTTATCAAATGGCTGCAATGAAACAAAAAGTGAAAAATGTAAAGGGGTATGAATACTTTTCGCACCCACTATACACATTATTATAACAGTAACATTTACGTATGTGTCAGGGCTTTGATCTGTTGCTGTGCTGCAGGATATGTTAGTGCTATATAAGGTCAGTCTCACACGTCCAGAAAATTCCGGTACCGAAAAAATCGGTACCGGAGTTATCCATGTCCGTGTGTCCGTGAGCTCACGTAGGCCATCCGTGTGGCACACGTGCGGCACTCGTGTGCCGCCCGTGTGCCGACTGGGTACCACACGGAGCGTGCAGGAGACAGCGCTGGAGATAAGCGCTGTCCCCTGCATCTGGTGCTGAAGCCGCCATTCATATCTTCTCTCCAGCAGCGTTCGCTGGAAAGAAGATATGAAGAAGATATGAAAAATCCTTTTTTGTTGTTGTTTTTTAGTGTTTTAAATAAAGATCCCTGTCCCCACCCCCCTCCCACCACCTGTGCGCCCGCCCGCTGGTAATAAAATACTCACCCGGCTCCCTCGCAGCGTCCTGTCCTCGCCGCAGCTTCTCCTGAATGAGCGGTCACGTGGTGCCGCCCATTACAGTCATGAATATGCGGCTCCATCCCATCTTTATTACAGGGGTGCATCATTTCGGAATAGAGTGGCATAAAAAAAGAAAACCTGTTCTAGTTTGAGTGGTATAGTAACAATTGAAGGAGTTTAAATTAAAATTCTAATGAAGGATCCTATTTCGGTCCAACATTTAGCCCAACGGTGTGCAGTGCAGCGGTGTTCATACCGTGCAGTAATGAGGCAGTGACCCAGTAAAGTTCAAAGCAAAGGTATTTAATGTTAAAAAAAACACACAAAATGAAAAGCACACGGTATCCTCTGGATTGCAGCCGGGGCTTTTGCGTTTCCGTCCCTTGGCTCTGTGTTACCTCACACAAGCCAGCTGTTGCATAGCCACCTGCTCTGCCGCTTGCAAACAAACACTGACACACCCAACCCTTTACAGCAGGTTTTTTAAATGGAATCTGTGGCCATGAGTCACTTGTAAGACTCGGCTGGAGAGAGCAAACTGCCCCACTACCATCCTGTGGTTTGCTCCAAAAATTAAAGCCCATGCCGAGTTTACTTAAATCTACCTTGAGCAAATAACTTGTTCAAGACCACACTTATTTTTATTCTGCATTACAACCACAGCTATTCCTGTGACAGCAATGCACTCCAGCAGCCTTAATACGCTTCTATGCGCATCCTGGAGATACATAGTGTCCCTCACTTATAATGCCCATCACTGCTTTACAGTTGTTATGCAGAGAAAGGCAAAAAAACTTTCCTCTGAACTTTACCTGAAATATTGTATAGTATAATGCTCAAGGTGAACCTTATAGTTATTTACAGCAAAATTAGCTCATATTATTCCATAATCGAATGATCTATTGGTTTCTCCAGGCAACGAGTCCACCATTTGTCTGCACTAGTGTGTATGAACTTGTCTGATTATATTATTAGTGCATAGTTTACATAATAAACAGTGGTATCTTTTCATTTTATAAAGTGTCATTGAAAAGTAGGTTAAATCTGATGGATTGTTGTAAACAGCATTATTCCTTTGTGTACATCTCGCTTGCCATCATCTATCCTTAAAAGCAGAAAACTGAATTTTAATAATTAATATACTTCACTGTCTAATAAATGAAATGCAGGCAACAAAAAAAGCTTAACCAAAGGCAAAGGACTGTTTGCTCCACAAACATTCTTAATAATTAGAATTGTTATCTTTAGAATTAGACGCAGACATATGTACATATCTCCCCTTCTAACGGGATCATTTGTGTTTTATTATTCACCAATCACCAGCTATACATCTTTTCTCCATGCAACCCAGGGAAATACTTCCAGCATGTAGCCTACTTTCCCTGGCAGGAGGCAAGCCAGGGGCTCCCTATTTGCATTATCATTGTGGACAGTTTGTTTTTTGCAGATTTAACACTGCAATCCTGTTTATATTAACCTTTAGAGTAGAGAGCCTTCATTAATCGCTGGGATTGTTATTAAATCAAAGATGACATCCCATAATCATGAATGAGGTCATGGAAACGAAGTTGGCGTTTTCTATATGATATACAAAGGAAGGGGGGCCGAATGGGTGTAAGTTATGGGTTTCAATTACGGTTTGCAGAAGCTGTTAATTATGCTTCAGTGACTCACATTACAATTTCACTGACATAGCTCAGCTCTCTACTTCTCTTATTCCGTCACTATAGCTTAGGAAAGTGACTGTGGTGAGCCTATAAAAGCAGTAATAACAACGGGAGGACTCCTCTATGTTCTTGTTTCTTCAAATTAGTATTTTTTATCAATACCAGAGCACAGAAAAGTGAAAAGTCTGCTAAAATGGCTGTAGGAAGCCTGATACCTTCCACATGACATATCCAAGAGTTGGACAAATTGCTAGTGCTAGTAATCATCTGAAACACTTGAGCCCTGACTCATGAAGACCAGCGATTTCCATGCCCGTCTTGATGAGGGAGCGTGGAAGAGTCAGATGCTCCTGATTCATTAAGAAGGGCACATCAAACAGCGTGTCTGACGGTGACTGGCGCCTCTGTGCCCTCACCACTTACCTTAACATACTTTAATCCACTTAGTAGTGTTAACTAAGTGCCCTATGTTAGGTACACCACAGTGTAGTACATTATTAATATACTATTACTATTTATTTATGTACCTACTATTAGGTATTTGCTCTTTTTGTTTTTAACCTAGGTTTATCTATTAAATGGCCGCATTGTGAATGTGCCCTTACACATTGCATTTATACCAACATGCGTTTCTGGCTCATTTCTTTGATTTCCTTACCATAAATCCAGTCAAATAATGGAATGCAAGGAACATCACAGTTTGTGCTGAATTGGACAAGCTGTGGTATCACGCTCCAGTGCACCCAGTTTGGCACAGCTGCAAGAAATTGGCTTGAAATTGACAAAGTTGCAACATTTTTGCACAAGGCTGACCTTTTACGCCAGTTTTCTGACATAAAAGCATTGATAAATCGTGATCTTGGTATTATACATGCTCATTGACAATTTGCAATGTATAGTATTCTCGGCGATCATTTCGCAAAAATTGAGGTGCATATATATATACTATGAGTGACCGAGGGTCCTTTTACATAACAGACCAACTTCCTGTAACAAGCGCCAATCCACTATATAGCAAGTGAAGCAGCACTATCTACTTGTAACAATATGCTTTCATGCAATTCTTCTTCATTGCCTCCTCCATCTCATACAGATCCATTACAAGTAACAGATGTCTGGTTACACGGGGGTTTGTCTTTTACTTCTACAGATGCAATCAATGACAACGAGAATTATCATCCATCTTTCAATCTTTGGGCATGTTTACGCTAGGAAATGATTGTGAACACTCATTCGAGAGATTATCTCTCTGCTTTAAAAACCTTTAAAAAGAAAATATCAGTTGCCAACCTGAGCTTTCCTTAATATTTCCGTCCATGCTCCCATGAATGTCATGGCGGTAAGGATGGACATGCCGTTACAAGGTAAGTGCAGAGGGAGTCATCATGCCATTGCTCTGCAGACACAGTGGAGCTAAACAAGAACACATTTCCCAGATACACTGCTGGGCCATAAATGATTCATGCTATAATTTTATTAATAGAACTAGAAATGAGGCTGAAGAGCAGGAGCAAGAAACACCACATATCTGAAGCCTAATGCACGTAAGTAGGGCGGCCATGCTTCTTTATATTTCACTACTGATATGTCACGCGAAATCAATGCCGGGGCACATAGCGACCTTATATGTCAGCCATCCAACCTTGAGTGGTCTTCCTTCATATTGATTGCATCTATTTTTACATTTCGTATCCCAAATGAAGGCAGCTACTTTTATTCCACACCTTTCATGCAGCATGTACAGATTGCTGGGTGTTTAGAAGAAGGAAGGAAGGACCCATTTACTGTCTGTTGACTCCCCCAGCAACATGCATGCATTGTGCAGTAAACAAGGCCTGGACACACCGCCGATTGCAATGGAAATGAAACCACTCCTTGTCCTCCACCCCCCCATAAACAAACAATACCCAGCACCAAGCAGCAGCTGTCACCACCAGAGCAAACTGACAATCAGATGCTTAGAAAGCACAGGCAGAGCACATGGGCTGCTTGCATGGTAAGGGACTTTCATTATTCTCTGTCCTGCCCGGTCCACCCCGGCTTTCTTTCCAACACTGATCTAACCTAGCATGTAGGATTTCCTTTTATATGTCGGTGCAAGACAACACGCCAAAGTTATTAATACAATAATATCCTGAAAAAGTGAAGTATTCGCATTTGTGCACGTCTCGCGAAACAGACGTGTGTTATTTCTGTCTCTGAAGAGCTATTACATCTACATGATAACATCAGCAGTTACAAGGAAACATGAGGAAAGGTCTCTGTAGATAGGGAAGGAGGCTCTGCTTTTCCATTTCTCTCTTTGGCTGGGTGTGTTGCTGAACCTTGAGCATTGTATACATGTGTGTACTGTAAGGAGCCGGGCTGCTGACGTCACCTACAGTAGTGACTGGCGGAGGAGATACAATGTGATGCTGATGATGCCAGTGCATCATTCCAGTAAATGATGATTTCAGGATGCTGAGAGGAGTGCCAAATACACCCAGTCATCCCGTCAGTAGCAGCGCCTAGGAAAGCATCTTTCATGTACAGATTCCTGTTAGTCGTCCTCATGGATTAGACAAGGGGTCTTCCAGTCAGATTACAGTATGAAACAGAGCTGTCCCTCACTGTATGCCTGCTGTAGTGCTCTATGGGATTAGTACATCACATTCTCAGCCCTGACAGAGCCTTTGTTCACTATATTTATAGCTGCTTCTGGTCATTGTTGAGCAAAGGAGATTGCCCTGCCCTCTGGCCCTTTCCTAAGAAGATTTTGGGCAGAAGCTCCTCTCATGTGGCACTAATTGAAATGATTGGTGGAGGGGGTGTTGTGAGCTCACTGTGCCTGACTCAGGCTTATCTGTCAGGGGCTAAGCAAGAGGAGAAAAAAAAGCAAAGCTTTGCCTCATTCCAGCGAGGCTCAGGGCTCCTGGCCATCTGTCCTCAGTTGGAATCAGAAGACACATAGAAGGGCCGCACTCACTGTGACCGAGCTGAAGAAAGAGCATTGTTCAGGAACTCTGGCTGAGCTTTCAGTGGAGGCGAAGGTTGGTGCTGAATATAGTTCTCTTATGTGTTAGTGACATGGGGAATCAGTCTGCTCCAGCAATGTGGATCAGCCTACACTTTCCTATGTGTGCCTTCTGTATGCAGCTATCTAAGTGTATATTTGCATGCTGAGCTACCTAAGTGTATGTATGCAGCCTGAGCTACCTAAGCGTATATCTGCATGCTGGGCTACCTAAGTGTATATCTACGTGTTGGGCTACCTAAGTGTATATCTATGTGTTGGGCTACCTAAGTGTATATCTGCGTGTTGGACTACCTAAGTGTATATCTACGTGTTGGGCTACCTAAGTGTATATCTGCATGCTGGGCTACCTAATTGTATATCTGCGTGTTGGACTACCTAAGTGTATATCTACGTGTTGGGCTACCTAAGTGTATATCTACGTGTTGGGCTACCTAAGTGTATATCTACTTGTTGGGCTACCTAAGTGTATATCTACGTGTTGGGCTACCTAATTGTATATCTGCGTGTTGGACTACCTAAGTGTATATCTACGAGTTGGGCTACCTAAGTGTATATCTGCGTGTTGGGCTACCTAAGTGTATATCTACTTGTTGGGCTACCTAAGTGTATATGTACGTGTTGGGCTACCTAAGTGTATATCCGCATGCTGGGCTACCTATGTGTATATCTATGTGTTGGGCTACCTAAGTGTATATCTACGTGTTGGGCTACCTAAGTGTATATCTACGTGTTGGGCTACCTAAGTGTATATCTACGTGTTGGGCTACCTAAGTGTATATCTACGTGTTGGGCTACCTAAGTGTATATCTATGTGTTGGGCTACCTAAGTGTATATCTGTGTGTTGGGCTACATGTTGGACCACCTAAGTGTATATCTGCATGCTGAACTACCTAAGTGTATATCTGCATGCTGGCCTGCTACAGAAGAGTTGTGTCCTGTATGCGCCGCACTTTTGCTTGTCCTGTATTAGTAGTTTACCTGTTTGCGGGATGTGATATAGAGTGACTACTATACGTATATGAAATGTATATATTGCCCACTGATAGATCACCAGCACATCTTCTAGTTTCTATATGCTGTAAATTACATGTATAAAAGGTAACAGGCCTGTATTTTATGTCCTATGCACCTGCATTACATGCATGGAATAATTGGAATGTCTACATACCATTGATACGAGAAGGCACATTTAGCTTCTGTTATTTTTCCCCATAATGATAAAGATTTAAGTAGTGGGAAGCGTTGCGGGCGAGGCCTGCTTCACAGTGAACTGGTTAATGTACTTTGGTCACTAGTGGTTGCTTGAACAAGTCTGATCGTATTTTTATGAATGGGCCGAATTATCGTTTTTACACAATTTCTTTACTTTTAAGGGAAAACCTTTTAGTTTCATATAATGTTGTTAGCTCTCTGCTTTCATTTCCACAATTTTCTGTGTTTAATATTGGGGCAAAATGTTAACAATTTATATTTACTTATACAATTTCATTAACAATGGAAGTTAATGGACAGTAATGTATAGACGTATATACCACTAAATATTGCCATAGCTGGAGGTCCTATCTTTGTGGCTCACTGTGTATTCAGTGTTTATTCTGTATTCTTTACGGACAGGCTCTTTGATAGTTGTAACAGAGAATTGTGTATATGTGTGCTTTCTAGGATATTGCTATGATTATTAGCATCCTTTTTTATACAAAGTGTAATATTAATATTGTCCGCACGGATAACAATATAAATGATACACAGAAAGATCTTTTTCCTAAGCGGAAATAATATTAATAAATATGAATAATTACAGCATCAGAAAGGTCAGAACACTTTCTAGCATTGGGATTTTCACCTGCACAGCACTGTCTGATACAAAGGTCATAGAGCGATGAACATTCAAGATGAGGTCTTTTGGTACAACTATTACTTGTTAATCAGCTCAACTAGACTCGTAGCTATGAAATATGTAAACTTCTGAACTGAATGTGAAACTGTTGTATGAAACTGTTGATAGGAACCATTCGGAAGGCCTCAAGTATTCATGGGTCACACAGGACAGATCTGGTCACAGATGTGAATTGCCCTAATTGAGAGATGGACATTTGGCGGTTTTGTTTTGCAAATAAGGCTGACATTGTTAACTGGGAGAGCAGCTAATGGGTTCGGATTTTTGCTCTTTCATTTGGAATGAAAGGCCTTCTTGTACAGATATAAGTTTCATTCAAACAATGACATTTCTGTGCCTTTCACAATGTTGCAGGCCTGAAAAGTAAGAATTTTGTACCCTTTCCGCTTAGATGCGGTTATTAGTGGAGAATTTATCACAACTATGTATGGCATTGGAAAATCTTAACGGCCAGCTCTACCCTACCTACTGTATCCTCACCCATCCCTTGTAGATTGTGAGCCCTCGCGGGCAGGGTCCTCTCTCCTCCTGTACCAGTTGTGACTTGTATTGTTCAAGATTATTGTACTTGTTTTAATATGTATACCCCTCCTCACATGTAAAGCGTCATGGAATAAATGGCGCTATAATAATAAATAATAATAATTAAAATAATAATGTATGAAGCATGAAAACCCAAATGCATGCATGACTGTGATAGCACTGCATATATTACCATTCTACACAGATCCAAGGCCGGAAAAGAAATGCATGAAGTTTCCACTAAAGTGGCACATATATATATATATATATATGTTTGTTGCATTTATCAAAAAAACTGAAGGATCCTAATACCAGCAAAGTAAATGAGATTCCTGAAGCCGTTTCTTTCAGCATTTTTGTAGCAGATTTCACCCACACTGAGAGAGGAAAAATAACCAACAAAAATGCATGTTAGAAACTCGTGTATGTTACACAGTGTTTTCCCTGCCAACATGCCAAGATTTTCAGCAGACTTCTCTACTAAAGGTTTTTCTACTGTGACATTTTGCCGAGTGCTGCATACCGCCTTTACTAGGAACACTTTTCATCCTGTAGACACAATGTAAACACCAGCGACGCACAGTGCCATGCTAAATACACTAACGTCATGTGAGCACATACCAATGCTGGGATCAGTAGGATAATTTTGGGTTGCATTGTCAAGGAATGTAAGAGTTCAAGGGCACTGAGAGCATGTCAAATAGAATATCTAAAAGAGAGGCACATCAAAACATGTCATTATTTTCAGACATTTTTTTTAATCATGTTCATTTTTAATTAAAAAAAAACTTTCTCATTTATAAAAGCACAATTACAAGTATAACAAGAGCGGTGAATAAAAGAAAAAAAAAACCACAATATAAATTGTTATGTCTGCTTTTACACGTCAGCATATCTATTCCCATGCACTTATGTCACATTATCACATTACCATTTCTTATATAATGTAAGACAACGTTTATACAGATTTGATAAGTATTTCCATTCCACTTAGTGGAATCTCCACATAGAAAAACAAATAGGTAAAAGTAGAAACAAATGTTGTAAAATGTAAAAATCCCCAGTAACTTACCCTTTACCCCAATCCAGCAGCTTTGTTCTAGCAGCATCTGCCATTCTTTGTTGACAGGCTACCAGCATGTGACCTTTCATTTTATAGAAACTTGTGAGTTAATGAATAGTGTCTGATATAGTATGTTGGGCATCCAGCGCCTTTTCCCCTTCAATATGTACATTCATTAATATGTGTCGATGCTGCAATAGGGTGTATACTATAGTTATAATATGACTCTGCATAACTTATTTTACAGCCTAATTAAATAATTTTTTATTTATGTAAAATCAAGGGATTAACATTACATTTTTACAGTCTTGGAATATGCAGTGTACTGAAATGTTATGAAATGGTGTGTCTTAAGGAACGGGCAATGATTAAGTCTCGCAGTAGGTAGCGTTTTGTGCGTAAAGAGCATTTTTTTATTTGTGCGGTATCTTAGCATTAGCGCAAGAGTATACAGCTGGTCCTAAATGTAGGGGGTCTTCATCAGGTTATAGTGTAATATAGTCCTGTCTATACTGTCATTTGGGTGGTTTATCATGGCCAGATTGACTCCCTTTACTCCACTGGTAAATGCTGAATACCTTTCAAGCCATCTTATGCTTATGGTGCTAAGAGTTTAATATCCATTTTCTTCCGCTAGCACATAGTATAAATTATTTTAGATGCTCAGCAGATTTTTAATCTTTTCTAATGTAAAAACCACTTATAAAATTGTCCTCTTTCAGCAAGACTTGGAGATTTTTTGTTCAGCCGGTTCCAATTTTGGCAAACTATCTGCTGAAGAAAAATGGGTCACATGGGTTTTAGCATTAAGCAGGAAATCCATGGCCGATAGGATTTAACTTAGAAGCAAAGGTTTATTCACTACGTTTAGTTAATGAGGGTTAGGGACAGGATGTGTGTGAATGAACTCAGACATATGAATAATTGTATATTGCGACAGGAAACCCAGTGTTGAGAATCAGCCAGTCTAGAGTAGATGCTACTGAGGTTTTGGAAATGCACACTAGGATATATATAAATATATACAGTACAGACCAAAGGTTTGGAAACACTTTCTCATTTAAAGATTTTTCTTTATTTCATGACTATGAAAATTGTAAATTCACACTGAAGTCATCAAAACTATGAATTAACACATGTGGAATTATATACTTAACAAAAAAGTGTGAAACAACTGAAAATATGTCTTATATTCTAGGTTCTTCAAAGTAGCCATTTTTTACTTTGATGACTGCTTTGCACACTCTTGGCATTCTCTTGATGAGCTTCAATAGGCAGTCACCGGAAATGGTCTTCCAACAATCTTGAAGGAGTTCCCAGAGATGCTTAGCACTTGTTGGCCCTTTTGCCTTCACTCTGTGGTCCAGCTCACCCCAAACCATCTCGATTGGGTTCAGGTCTGGTGAATGTGGAGGCCAGGTCATCTGGCGTAGCACCCCATCACTCTCCTTCTTGGTCAAATAGCCCTTACACAGCCTAGAGATGTTTTTGGGGTTATTGTCCTGTTGAAAAATAAGTGATGGCACAACTAAACGCAAACCGGATGGAATAGCATGCCCCTGCAAGATGCTGTGGTAGCCATGCTGGTTCAGTATGCCTTCAATTTTGAATAAGTCCCCAAGAGTGTCACCAGCAAAGCACCCCCACACCATCACACCTCCTCCGCCATGCTTCACGGTGGGAACCAGGCATGTAGTCCATCCGTTCACCTTTTCTGCGTCACACAAAGACACGGTGGTTGGAACCAAAGATCTAAAATTTGGACTCATCGGACCAAAGCACAGATTTCCACTGGTCTAATGTCCATTCCTTGTGTTCTTTAGCCCAAACAAGTCTCTTCTGCTTGTTGCCTGTCCTTAGCAGTGGTTTCCTAGCAGCTATTTTACCATGAAGGCGTGCTGCACAAAGTCTCCTCTTAACAGTTGTTGTAGAAATGTGTCTGCTGCTAGAACTCTGTGTGGCATTGACCTGGTCTCTAATCTGAGCTGCTGTTAACCTGCGATTCCTAAGGCTGGTGACTTAGATAAACTTATCCTCAGAAGCAGAGGTGACTCTTGGTCTTCCTTTCCTGGGGTGGTCCTCATGTGAGTCAGTTTCTTTGTAGCGCTTGATGGTTTTCGCCACTGCACTTGGGGACACTTTCAAAGTTTTCCCACTTTTTCGGATTGACTGACGTTCATTTCTTAAAGTAATGATAGCCACTCGTTTTTCTTTACTTAGCTGCTTTTTTCTTTCCATAATACACATTTTAACAGTCTATTCAGTAGGACTATCTGCTGTGTATCCACCAGACTTCTGCTCAACACAACTGATGGCCCAACCCCATTTATAAGTAAAGAAATCCCACTTATTAAACCTGTGAATGTACAATTTTCATAGTCATGAAAATACAGAAAAATATATATATATATACAGGGCAATAAAATAGGAGAATATACAATACAACTGCTATTACCCATATGTAGATAAATGCAATGGAAAGGCTGTTAAAGCTCATATTTCTGTGTGTTATTTCTGTGTGTTACTCAGCTGTCCAGGCTCCAGCACCAGGCTTTTCTTCCTTCCTCTGTAGCCAGGTTCCTTCTGTACTTTTCCACTTTTAGTTACTATAGCATTTCAGCAATCACCTCTGATGTAATTTTCCAAAGCTTTTTCAAGGGCAGCGCAGGTTGCTGTTCACATCTGAGTATTCTAGTAGTGGTGCACTTCATACCACATGCTTTCTTAAAATTAAGTCACGCTTCCTACTTTGTTCTGTTCAAGCCAGATGTCTGGATATCTGTTCAGCTGCTCCAGCCCACTATCCAACAAACAGCTACTATTACCAGCTAAATCCTAGCTTTTCATGGTGCTGCCATCATCTATGCTAAATCAAGCTACCTGGTCACAAATTTGTCTTTACTATTCCTAGTGCTTCCATTTCTCAGTTCTGCTGATTTGAGGCACTTAATAAAGAAATTGTGCTGTTCCTGGTGCTGCTGAACCCTCAACTTTGCTTAAGACACTAAATTACAATCTAATTTCTGATATTCTTGGTGTTGTCTATAACCTCAATTCTGCTGAATTAAAGTACCTAATACTAAACATGTCTCTGCCATATCTGTGTACTACTGCACTTCTACAACAGTGCTATTGTTCCTATCTGCTGCATCATTCCTGCACCAAGATACCAGGTTGCTGCAAATGTCTCACTGCTCCTGCTCTGTCCTCACATTTAGCTCTGCAGCATCTAGTGCTTCCAGCTCTGCTTGTCCACTTGCCATCCTGCATATCGAGCTGTACTGGCTTTTTCTGTTCCATGTACCATTCAGCTGCATCATTGCCTCCAGTCCATGCTTCTCATCCTGGCCTATGGCTTAGAACATTTACCTCATCAGGTCAGCCAGTAACATTTGGAGGATTTGCTCATCCTGCTTGTCCACTAAAAAGAATGAATGGTTAAAATATTAAATGAAATGTAATTATAAATGTTATGAACAATGTAGAATAATATAAACCAATGCAAAATATTGTTTACTTACATGTAAAATCCCAACAAATTTCCTTACTGGTAGTTTCAACAGATAACTGTTGATAACTGGCAGTGATTGCTGGCTCCCAGTCACTGCTAGGGCTTGGTGTTTTGGCTTCAGTGATGACATACTATTGACAGTGCACATCACCTCTGTAAGCAGTTACTCATGTCAGCAGCTCCTGCAGGGGTAGACAGCATGAGCTCAGTGATTGGCAACATCATCATGTGCGCTGCTGACGTGTCGTCAAAATACCAAGACCTGAGCAGCATCAAAGAGCTAGAACGTGCTTTGAGTTAGTACCTGCTTTGTTCATTCATTTAGGTATTTTTGAGCACTTGAGGTCTACTTTCATAGTAGCAGAAAACCGCTTTAAGGGTTTAACTTCAATAGTAATGTAATTTAATATAGCTAATATAAATGAGGTACATTATGACTTTCCTTTCAACATAAAATGGAAGGAGAAATGAAGATCAGACATATTGGATTTCAGCATGCTTTATCCTTCTGGGGTAGGACAAGAGTCTGGCATTGGCTTATCTTCCTCTCCACAGTTAAACTGGGAAATAGCTATCCTAGGTGAATGGTCTGTTCAGGCTCTTCCAACATAAGAATAGCATAGTAGATACTACAGGGTAGAAACTTTGTCCAACTCATCACTGATTTGAAAAGATATATACAGTCATGTGTATGCTTTTACATGTGGAATTACCTGTAGTAAATCTAGAATAAACTGTAGGAGAGATCAGCGCAATAGGGTCTCATCCGATGGACACAAATTTCGTTCAGTTCAAATTGCACTAACCTGATAGATCTATTAGTAAGGCATATAGATCTCAATGAGGATTCCAGCTGCAGCAGAGCCACGGGTCCGCAAGAGACCGTATCAGATATGACAAGATAGAGGATTTTGTGGATGTAGTCTGCGCTGCCGATAATGATATAAAGTCAAGGTGTTCAAATAGACAAAAGTAGTTCAACGCGTTTCAAGGTTCAAATGACCTCTTCCTCAGGACATAACCAGCAATAGTCTGTTCACAAGTATTGTGGATAGACTATAGCACTGGCACACATCATAAAATATTAAAGGGAACCTGAAACCCTGAAAATCGCGGGTGAGGTAAGCCCACCGGCATCAGGGGCTTATTTACAGCATTCTGTAATGCTATAGATAAGCCCCCGATGTTACCTGAAAGAGGAGAAAAATACGTTAGATTATACTCACCCAGGGGCGGTCCCGCTGCGGTCCGGTCGAATGGGCATCTCTGGTCCGCTGCGGCGCCTCCCATCTTCATTCCAAGACGTCCTCTTCTGATCTTCAGCCACGGCTCCGGCGCAGGCGTACTTTGTCTGCCCTGTTGAGGGCAAAGCAAAGTACTGCAGTGAGCAGGCGCCGGGCCTCTCTGACCTTTCCGATGGGAGGCGCCGCAGCGGACCAGAGACACCCATCCGACTGGACCGCAGCGGGACCGCCCCTGGGTGAGTATAATCTAACGTCTTTTTCTCCTCTTTCAGGTAACATCGGGGGGCTTATCTACAGCATTCCAGAATGTTGTAGATAAGCCCCTGATGCCGGTGGGCTTACCTCACCCGCGATTTTTGGGGTGACAGGTTCCCTTTAACACAATTGATTGTCACAAGTATAAGTTAACAAAAATCAAGGTACGTCACATATCATCAGTGGCAAAAAAGACAGTAGTAAGGCAAAAGACATAAAAAAAGACTACATCACCTGAGAGCATTAGAAGTCATAAAATGCACCAGGGGGCAAAGACAGCCACACATCCCCAACCCCAACGGCCGTTTCACAATAGCTTCTTCCCGGACAGATGTGGCAGACACTATAGCACTAGCACACATGAGGGAAGACAGATGTGTGGCTGTCTTCCCTCATGTGTGCTAGTGCCATTGTCTGTCCACAATAATTGCCTTTAAATTGGGGCAGCATGGTGGCGCAGTGATTAGCACTGCAGCCTTGCAGCGCTGGAGTCCTGGGCTCTAATCCCACCCAGGACAACATCTGCAAAGAGTTTGTATGCTCTCTCCGTGTTTGCGTGGGTTTCCTCCAGGTACTCCGGTTTTCTCCCACATTCCAAAGACATACTGATAGGGAATTTAGATTGTGAGCCTCATCAGGGACAGTGAAGATAATGTGTGCAAACTGTAAAGCGCTGCGGAATATGTTAGCGCTATATAAAAATAAAGATTATTATTATTTAAATTAGACTTCTTTTTGCACTAAGCATTGTTTGCATTATGCACTTTCTTGAAGTCTGCAGCAGATAAGGAATTTGTCTGTGTGGACAGAACTAGATTCTCTGGCATATATGATAAGATTTTGGGCATTACATTGCTGATTATGAGAACCATAACTTTTGACACATATGATTTTGGGCACTAGACGGCTGTTTATGTTATGAGCTTTACATTGCATAGGAGGCCCAGCCTTTGACCAAAATCCATCCCCCTTTTGGAGGTTTATTCCCACCCTGTTTTTAAATGTCCCTGTGTTTCTATGTATATTTTTAATTATGTGTTAATTAACTGTTATTTAAAAAAAAAAAATCATTGCTGGAATCTCTCTGTATCCTAATGCGGCAAATGATCGTTAGTTAAGATAAGTGTGAGCCGTACCCCAAAATTAGTTCCTCATATTATTGCACAGAAAGAAAAATAGGGTCTCAATAAATTGCAATGCAAAAAATGAAAACATGTTTTACGTGTGCAAAAACCTATTGCTAATTAGTAGCATTATATTTTTACAGCGCTTTAAATTAAGTAATTATTTTTGCTGTATAGTTAACAGTGATAAAAAGTATTTAAAATACAATTAATGTTTTCCTACAATACTTACTTATTTTGCTCATTTATACAGAGCCATTAATTCCACAGCACTTTACAGACATTATCATCACTGTCCCCGATGAGGCTCACAATCTATATTCCCTATCAGTATGTCTTTGAAATGTGAGAGAAAACCGGAGGAAACCCACGCAAACACTTTGCAGATGTTGTCCTTGTTAGGATTTGAACCCTGGACCCCAGCGCTGCAAGGCTGCAGTGCTAACCACTGAGCCACTATGCTGCCCTAATATACAAATGTAATATACATTTTGAGTTTGTAGATGAAAGCTAAAAAGTGTGGTTTCAGATTTGACATGCTATGGACCAATATTCTAGTGATTTTAATGTTATCTGTCCTATCTGTAAATAAAAAAAATAATCTGTTTCAGTCAATCACATGACATCACTTCTGGTCTTCATGACCATTGAGCCTAGTTTCCCAACAGACCTCTCATTGTCACTGAAAGAATAAGACAGGGAAAAATCAGCTTGTATAGCCAGAACAGAAAGAGAACTGCATCTGAAATGTTTCTTAAATTTGGACAAGTAGATATTTTACTAATTGATACTGAGGTTAGACAGCTTATGTTCCACTAATTATTAAGGGCAGATTTGGACGGTTAATTGAGAAGATGAAAAATAAATAGTTGATAGTAGAGATGATTGAATCAATTTGATGAAAATCAAATTCAAGTCAAATTTAATGAAATTCACAGTTCCTGGCAAATTTAAACAACATCCATTTCAATTCATATGAACCCCCCAAGCCCCTCCCCCAAAAAAGAAAAGGACATCACTAGGGATGATCGAATATCATGCAATGTGCAAAGTAGTGGTGAATTGATGGCTAGGGATGATCAAATAGCTTTGGATAAGTGCTTATCCGAACATCTGTAGCGCTTCCCAAATAGCTGCCTCGGGAACCTGGAGACCTGGAGCGCTCCCGGTAATCAGGTGACTGGCTCCCCAGTTGCATGTGTCGCGGCTGTGTGACTCCATTTGAGGAGGAAAGGAGAGGTTGGGAAGGTCAGTGCTTTACCTACCATGAGATGAGCTGAACACCTCACATTAGGAGGCGGTCTGTGCTATCTAATAGTAGGTGGCAACATTCTGCTGCTCCCTTGTAAGGCTGAGATGCAGCAAGCTGTCCAGCAGGCAGTGACCTGTCGCAATAACTCAAGCAGTGGTTTGTCAATCATGGGGCTATGGTGAAGGGAGGCCCGCCAGAGCCAGCTCTTTTTTTTAGCTGGAAGTGTTCCCTCAGATGCATATTCAGTGGTCAAGTATTGTGGATCAGAGAGCCACTGGCTGCCTGTACAGCAATATCTTTATAAACTGCAGGTCTATTAGCGGACAACAGCAGGTGACATCGGCGTACGTATGTATGCGGTACAATGATGTCACTGTCTTGTACCGCCTACACCACACAGTGAAGGACACAGGAGCTGCTCATTGTGGGAGCAGCAATAGGTAAGTGGAATGAATATTTTGCTTTATTATTAAATGTAAACAGAGCCATGATGGGGGACATCATCATACTATGGAGGCCAGAAGGAGGGGCAGCTGTTCAAGATGTCACTTAATTGGTGGCAGCAGATTTTTTATGATAATTAAATGTAAGACGTGCCTTAATTACTTTCTGAGAGTGTTGACTGGGCAGGATCATTACAATTTCTGTTTATCATATTATTAAATGCAGTCCTGCTCCTGCCACCATTACAATCTGCATGGGACATAGACTATTTGATCATGGATGAATATTGCATATCATGTCGATGTCTTACTCAGTGATGTGCAGTAAAAATTCATCCATCATAGTCTTTTATTGTACTTCATGACAGTGGTAAAATTTGTTTGATATAACTTACGTTTATTTGTTCAAAAATCAGAAATTTGGCAAAAATTTTGTAGATTTTGCAATTTTCAAACATTTCATTTTTATGCTCTTAAATCAGTCATGTCACTCGAAATAGTTAATAAGCAACATTTCCCACATGTCTGTATTACATCAGCACAATTTTTTAAAGATAATTTTTTATTAGGAATTTATGAGGGTTAAACGTGGGTTAAACGTTGACCAGCAATTTCTAATTTTCACTTGTAAGTTTTCCTTTAAATGTAATTTTTTTTACTTTCGCAAGTGTAACAGGAGAAAATGGACCATCCAAGTTGTTGTGCAATTTCTCCTGAGCAGGCTAATACTCCATGTATAGGTGAAAACCATTGTTTGGGTACACATGAAGCAGCGCCATTTCACTTTTTGAATGTAAAATTTGCTGGCATAACTAGTTGTGTTATCATGTTACATGTCGTGTTTGGAGAGCCTCTGATGTGCCTAAACAGTGGAGCCCCCCTCAAGTGACACTGTTTAAAAAATTAGACTCCTCAGGAAACTTATCTAGATGTGTATTGAGCACCTTAAAACTCCATGTGTTTCACAGAAGATTAAAACATCAAGCCGTGAAAATAAATAAAATCACATTTTTCGCACAAAAAAATTATTTTTTAGCTCCATATTTTGCATTTTCATAAGGGTAACAGGAGAAATTGCACCATACAATTTGGTGTACAATTTCTCCTGAGTATGCTGATACCCCATATGTGGAGGAAAACAACTGTTTGGGTGCACGGCAGAGCTTGGAAGGGAAGGAGCGCCATTTGACTTTTGAATGCAAAATTTGCTGGAATAATTAGCAGATGTCATGTCATGTTTGGAGAGCCCCTGATGTGCCTAAAAAGTGGAACCCTCCACAAGTGATACTGTTTTGAAAATTAGACCCCTCAAGAAACTTATCTAGAAGTGAATTGAGCACCTTGAAACCCAAGGTGCTTCCCAGAAGATTATAACATTGAGCCGTGAAAATAAAAAAAAAAAAACATTTTTCCCACAAAGATGTGTATTTGAGCACCTTGAATCCCCAGGTGCTTCACAGACGTTTATAACGTTGGGTGACACCATTTTGGAATCTAGACCCCCCAGGGAACTTATCTAAATGTGCATTGAACATCTTGAGCGATTGTATCTCATTATGCTGATGAAAGCGCACAGGGAGCTCCTCGATGTCGCGGTCACTGCTAACACCGATCGTGGACATTGCCCCCGGGTGTCTGCTGCCCCCGGGTGTCCACTGTCACACAGAACTGACACCTGCACTTGATTGCGGCAGCGGTCAGCGTGAGCCTCCGTGATCACAGCGCCATACATGTACTGCGCTTTACAGAAACCCAGCTCCCACAGGACCTCACATGTATAGTGCATGTTGGGAAGGCGTTAAACGACTGTCGACTGGCTACACGATTGCCGATCGGTAGTCATTTAATAGCCTCCTTAGCCAAACCAAGCACAGTTAATATGCGCACAGAGTGATCAGTAATAGATTGCTCTGTGCGCATTGTTCTTGACACCACATTACCAAGACTACATGCTGCTGAGAACAATAATTTTTAATCCATCCTAAAAATAATTTCATCCAATGAACAATGGTGATTGGCAGCCAGTTTACTCTTATCATAATCAATAATCTTGCAGGGTAACTCTACCATAAGAGTATGTGAAGTGTAATTAGTGCATGTCAGTGCAGCTACTGTTTGTTTTAGTAAACAGTGGGGATAGTGAATGGCACATGATGGATGATAACTTCGAATTACAGTTACTATTTTAATAAACTTGGGTGGAAGGAAGTTATGGAGGAATATTGTAAAACTAGAGTAATTATTTTCTTGGGGTAAGATAATGCATCATTACTGCAATGTTTACATATGTTCTTTATTTACTACTGTCTGCTGATATATACTGTATATATATATATCTGTGTGTGTGTATTATTCATTGCTAAATGCTTGTATATGTTGTGTATACAGTTTCTTCATTTCTGATACATATTTGTGAATGTTCATTGATTGCTGTATGCTGGTACATACTTATCTATAATGTTTCTTCATTGGTGATATATATATATATATATATATATATATATATATATATATATATATATATATGTACAGTTTATTTTTTGCAGGAAGCTGGTATAGGAATTCTTCATGCTTCATGCTCATGTTTGTATTTACAGTTTATTCATTGCTGGATGTATTATTTGAACAGGGTGGCTTATGGGGGGTGTTTCAATACTCACATTAGGCAGCAGACAAGCCAATAAAATTGGCCCTTGGGCATGTGCCAGCACCAGTGGCATTGTAATTGATCAGTGATATGGTGTAGCTGGCATTTGTCCTTTTGTATTTGAGTTACAATTATACTTTTTTTCTTCATTCCTAATGCAGTAGAAAGCAGAAGCAAAAGAGCACAATAGTTTTCCCAGGAAAAAAAAAAATCTGAAATCAGTGTCAGCCAGAGATGGTGTGCTCGCTGATCACAAGCGACTGTGCTGAGTTTTTGCATTTATTGTACAATTGATAGTAAATGTGGAGAATTGTTATTTAAAACAAATACAAATAGAAAATTCCTCAAAATTCTAACATTTAACTGTGACTGTATACCTCATAAAGTGTGCGTGTTGCAGACCATTTTTTAATTTTGCAAATCTATTTTACTAATCAAATTTTACATCTGTACACGATACACTAATACAGTGCCTTTTTGCAGGTGCTGGTATTTTAGTTGTGCATTTACATAGTATTTCCTACTTTGTCAGTTTTGCTGAGGGGATGATGTTTTTAGAAAATGTAGAAAAATAAAAATAATTTAGGCATTTAACATGTCTACTTTTGCACACTTCAAGTGTCCAGTTCAAGTGTACACATCGCGCCTATACTGCGGCCTGCTGCTAAATTTTGTTTTTTGTACATATACCTACCAAGCATTTCTTAGTACATCCTTTACTGCAAGGGCTGAATAATTGAGGTTGAAGAGATTATCAAAGTCAATTACAGTGGCAAAAGAAAAAGTGACAATGGAAAATTGCAATGAAAAGAGTAGTGTAAAAGAAACAATGATAAGAATATGAGCACTGCTAGCAGCAGCAGAAGTACCACCTCCACCACTGCCACCAGCCACCTGGGCAGTAGTACTACCAAATCAAGGTCACAATTTGCCTCCTTTGATTATTGCAAGCTTATTAGTGGGGAAGAAGTGGGTGGAGACTGTTATGGAATAAATGGAACATCAGTCGTCTCACTCACAGCAGGACGATTCTACCTCTACTAAGCAACACCATCAGTTTGAGTCTATGTTCTGCACATAACCATCTATCTAATCACAAATAGATAAGATGGATGTATTTTTTTTAATTCTGAAAATTATGAAGTATGTTAGTGCTGTTGGTCACTATACAGTTACCATACATTTATATGGAAAGGTCACTATGACATTACTACAGCTGTGTTTGAATTAAAGAAACTAAAAGGGTCCTGGGAGCTCTGTGAGTGTTATACACATCTTTCTAGAGCAATTAGTGTTAGGGCTAGCGGAATGCACCGAGTAAATATAGATGTTTATTATTATTGGTGCGTTTGCAGCCCGGGGTCCACCATGCAGGAGGAACCTGCTGCTAGTGAATGGTGGCACTATTTGGCGGTATAGGCTAGTTCTGTTACTTCACAGAGTAGCCGTGAAAGGAAAGCACTGTGCCCTGTTAGACTCACAGGAGCACAAGCTAACTGCCGAACTGATAGCAGTCAGTGGTCATGCAAACACACAATCTCCTCACCGGAGGTGCCGGTATTCTAGGGCCTTATTTCAGCTGGGTCCCTGAATACAATCACACAATCTCCTCACCGGAGGTGCCGGTATTCTGGGGGCTTATTTCAGCCGGGTCCCTGAATATAATCACACATAACCACACTGGCGCAAAGCACATAACTTGGATTGATACTAGCGCATGGCCGTGCATTCATGCAAACCTTTTATAGCTGTAGCAAGTACAGGACCTTCCCAGAAGGACCAATGGGTGGCTGCCTCAGAAGTTGAGCACCTTCAGGACCTTCCTAGAGGACCAATGGGATTAGCTGCAGTATCTAAGCATGTGACCCTTGATCTCCAACGATAGATATCACCCTGGGCATGCTCAGAAGGGGAAAAGCAGGACTTAGTCCCAAAAACGTCTGCTCGCCGCTGCCCAGTACTGGCTACAATGGCAGAAGCTGGAAAGGCAGCAGCAACTCTTTGCACAGAGTCAAACTGAGCGAGACGCTGGGACCGACGTCTCCGCCGAGCAGACTCCACTGTGGCAGGAGAAAAATGGGAGACCACAGCGGAGATGGCCCAAGATTCCCCCTGTGCAGAGGCGGGAACTTGACCCCTAAAAATTAGAGTACATGTGATTCAATATTTATCAGGAAAAAAATTGCCAAATAGGAGATGATGACGGAGAAGAGATGAGTTTTATCTGAGCCCAATCTAGGTTTTCCTGGGGCAAAAATTCAGTTTGACACTCTCTCCTATAACCAATTTAAGCTGTTTGAGTAAGTCCTCATATAACCACTCATATGCTGTTTGTACACTTACAGTTGCATGCCCACTAGCTTCTCTCCATAACTCTATCAATGTTAAGTGAAAAACTACAGCCACTGCTTCACTGACAGAAGCAGGAAAAGAACTTACCTGGCACGTGACTGTAAGTATGAAAGTCGAAAATTGCTGATGATCTCTAGAGCCAGCAAACAAAGCAAAATCATGACAGTGACTGTATTACACTGTTAGTATTTATCATGCTAAAGTGCTTAAATTTATCACGTAGGCTGGTAACATACAGATGTAGTAACCCTTAACCTGTCAGATGGCACATTAAGTTAACATAGCCATGTATCGCGCTATATGATAAGTTATGGACATGTGTGCAGGATCAGAACCAATAACAGTATAGGAATACAACACCAGAATTACCAACAGAATACAATTATACACAATAACCACAAAAGTATAGAAATACAATATCACAAGCACCAGCAGAACATGACAACATCAGCAGAATCATCATAAATACAGAAATACAGAGCTAGAACAACCTATAGTGGAGAAATACAGTATCAGGACAAACATCACTACAGGAACACAGACCCAGAACCACCATCAATAAATATATCCTCAGAATCTCCATCTGTACAGAAATAAATCACAAGAACCACCACCAGTACATGAATAAATCACCAGAACCCCCATCAGTAATGGAATCCATCTATGGAAGCACCATCAGTACAAGAATCCATCAACATAACCACCAACAGTCCAAAAAATACATCATCAGAAGTACCATCTGTACATGCATACATTGTCAAGCTTAGTACAGCGATCAATGCAATCAAATACAATGTCACATCAGCCCCATATATAATTGTATCTCATGAACCTAAACTTCAAGTATGTCCTTAACAATAATAATGAGATGCTGGGGGGTTTGTTATCTGCAATTGCCAGGCTGTGTACCATACAAGAACCACAGTACTGATAAGGCGCAGGCAGTAGCACATCCAGTTGCCTCAGGGTATGTTCCCATGTCAGTAAAAGCTGCAGGTTGGACACTGCGTACATCCGCAGTGTCCAACCCACATCGGCCAGATGTTAGAGCATAGTGGATGGGAATTCAAGAAATCCCATGTCCACTATGCGTGCTAAGATGCCTGCAGATCACCCGCGGAGACAAACATCTTTCCAGGCGGCAGCATGTCATTTTATCTTGCAGACACACGAGTTTCCACAAATTAAATGTCACCCATACAGTGTATTTGGTGCGCTGATTCCACACGGTTTAATGAACACATGCGGAATCATCTGCATTCAAAAGCCGGCAGCACTTTTGTTGCAGCGGACGTGTGCTGCGTTTCAAAGCGCTACCGATTCCTGACCATGAGAACGTACCCTTAAAGGTAGCATCTAATTTGATTGGAGTCATTCTTATCCCTTTCATCTCCATCTAGCACAGATGTTATTATGTCATTGGATAACCACATCTCATCTTGCAAACTTCAAATCTATTCCAATCTTCTGCAGCACAATATGGTGTCCTTAAAGGGAACCTGTCACCCCGAAATTCGCGGGTGAGGTAAGCCCACCGGCATCAGGGGCTTATCTGCAGCATTCTGTAATGCTGTAGATAAGCCCCCGATGTTACCTGAAAAAGGAGAAAAAGACGTTAGATTATACTCACCCAGGGGCAGTCCCGCTGCTGGTCAGGTCAGATGGGCGTCTCCGGTCCGCTGCGGCGCCTCCTATCTTCTTTTCATGACGTCCTCTTCTGATCTTCAGCCACGGCTCCGGCGCAGGCGTACTTTGCTCTGCCCTGTTGAGGGCACACAAAGTACTGCAGTGCGCAGGCGCCGGAAAGGTCAGAGGCTCGGCGCCTGCGCACTGCAGTACTTTGTCTGCCCTCAACAGGGCAGAGCAAAGTGCGCCTGCGCCGGAGCCGTGGCTGAAGATCAGAAGAGGACGTCATGGAAAGAAGATAGGAGGCGCTGCAGCGGACCGGAGACGCCCATCTGACCTGACCAGCAGCAGGACCGCCCCTGGGTGAGTATAATATAACGTCTTTTTCAGGTAACATCGGGGGCTTATCTACAGCATTACAGAATGCTGCAGATAAGCCCCTGATGCCGGTGGGCTTACCTCACCCGCGATTTTCAGGGTGACAGGTGCCCTTTAAAAATAACAGTCTCATTATAATGTTCCTGAATTAAAAATATCCACCCATGCTGTGCCCCTGAAAAAATAATTGCCCCTCACTGTGCTCCCTGCACAAAATATGACCCTCCAGATTATTTCTCTTATGGTATGTGGACTTCACACTATCCTCTCCCTTTCCATACTGGACCCCCCACTTTACACTGTCAACACACCATTTTTCTTGCCTATACCGTACAGTCTCTATACTCTGCACACTCCTCACACCCCTTCCTCTGCATATTGTTACCTTTTTGTTGCCCCCTCTCTCTACTGCCCCATACACTACTCCATAATGTGCCCACTCACACTTTTCCCCATCCATACCGTCCCCTTACACATTTCCCATACACCTCTCCCCAGATATGACCCTGATTTTATGACATGCTCATTGACGCAAACTACTATTTATAAAAATTGCAATTTAGTAATGCATGTTTTTGCAATACTTAGTGGTTCATGTGTATTTTTCAGAAGGGGAGAAAGGTTTAGAGTTCATAGTCTCTTAGTGCATAGTTTTGTATAAAAATCACAGAGTGCCTTTAACAACACATTTTTGCTCAAAGACTTTTGTTATGTTTTGACATTTGTTATGGATCGGGTATAAGTATATGGAGCAAAGTCAGCAACTGAGACCACTCCACACAGGGCTGATGCAGGGGTCCACTGCTTTGGAAGTGGCAATGGACCCCTGTGCAACAGCCCAGGTTGTACCAATGGTATGTCTGCTCCTGGCTATATTAACCCATCAGTGACAGAGCCAATTTGGTACTTAATGACCAAGGCAATTTTTACAATTCTGACCACTGTCACTTTATGAGGTCATAACTCTGGAACGCTTCAATGGATCCCACTGATTCTGAGAGTTTTTTCGTGACATATTGATGCGTTTTTTATGCAGTTTTCTATGCAGAGGTGGCTAGGCAGCAGAATGGTTATTGCAGGCTGTAGGCTTTCCTGAAGTGATGGGTTTTCAGGTTTCGTCTGAAGGATCCGAAGGTGGTGGATAATCGGCCGTGTTGAGGCATGGAATTCCAGAGAATGGGGGATATTCGGGAGAAATCTTGGAGGCGGTTGTGTGAGGAATGAATAAGTGTGGAGAAGAGAAGGAGTTCTTGGGAGGATCGAAGATTACATGAGGGAAGATATTGGGAGATTAGTTCAGAGAAATAGGGAGGTGACAGGTTGTGGATGGTTTTGTAGCTCAGTGTTAGTAGTTTGAACTGGATTCGTTGGGGAATTGAGAGCCAGTGGAGGGATTTGCAGAGGGGAGAAACATGAGAGTAGTGAGGAAAGAGGTGGATTAGCCGAGATACAGTGTTGAGGACAGACTGGAGTGGTGCAAGAGAGTTAGCGGGGAGGCCACAGAGGAGGGTGTTGCAGTAATCGAGGCGGGAGATGATGAGGGCATGCACAAGAGTTTTAGGGATGAGGAAGGGACGTATTCTGGCAATATTGTTGAGTTGGAGGTGACAGGAGGTGGCAAGAGTTTGGACATGTGGTTTGAAGGACAGGGCAGAGTCGAGAGTTACTCCAAGGCAGCGGATTTCAGGTGCGGGAGAAGGCGTGATGCCATTTACCATGATAGATCGGGTAGGGGAGATACGCAAGATGGTGGAAAGTTGATGAGTTTGGTTTTGTCTACATTGAGTTTTAGGAAGTGAGAGGTGAAGAAGGAGGATATGGCTGATAGACACTCCGGGATTCTGGACAGCAGAGAGGTGACATCTGGGCCAGAGAGGGAGATCTGAGTGTCATCCACATACAGGTGGTACTGGAAGCCATGGGACTTTATAAGTTGTCCTAAGCCAAGGGGACAGGGCCTTGAGGGACACCAACAGAGAGAGGGTGGGATGAGGAGGTAGTATGGGAGTAGGAAGCGCTAAATGTGCGGTCGGAAAGGTATGAGGCAATCCAGGACAAGGCAAGGTATTTGATGCCAAGGGAAGAATCTGTAGTAGTAGGCAGTGGTCGACTGTGTCGAAGGCAGAGGACAGGTCGAGAAGAAGGAGAATAGAGAACTGTCTGTTAGCTTTGGCTGTAAGTAATTCATTAGTAATTTTGGTCAGGGCAGTTTCAGTGGAGTGGTGGGGGCAGAAGCCAGATTAGAGGTTGCCAAAGAGAGAGTTAGATGCGAGGTGGGAGGAAAGTTGAGCATGGGCATGCTGCTCAAGGAGTTTTGAAGCAAATGGGAAAAGTGATATGGGGCGATAGCTGGGCATAGCGGTTGGGTCAAGGTTTATTCTTTTTGAGGATGGGTGTGATGGTGGCATCTTTGAAGGCAGAGGGGAAAGTACCAAAATATAGTGATAGGTTGAGGAGATGGGTTAGGGCTGGAATGAGAGCAGGTGGTGAGGTGTGATTTGGAAAGGAGATGAATAAGCTCTCCTTCAGTGATGTTGGAGAGGGAGGTTATTAGGGAAGGGCAGAGGTCTTGTATATGGAGTGGTGGAACAGTAAAGGTTTGTCTTGTGAATGGCATTTAAGTGGGGCAGTCATGTTGATAACGGAGTGCCAATTGGTTGCCATGATAGCTGGGACCTGCTGAAGGCCATCATTGTTGCTATCTTGTTGCTACATCAGATGAGACCATGCTTGTTACTGTACAACTGATGTATTGCAGTGTAAAGAACAAGCGATCAAATGATCACAGCAAGCTCAAGTCCACAATGAGGCTATAAATAAAGTGATTTTTTAATTAATAATAATAAAAAAAATTTTATGTCACTCTCCTTTCCACCTCAAAAAATAAAAACAATTAAAAAATAAATAAGCATATTCAGTATTGCTGTGTCTATAAAAGTCTGATCTATGAAAATATAAAGTTATTTAATCCATAAGGTAAACACTTCAAAATGGTAACAATAGAAACTGCCGCTTGGCACACAAAAATACCAAAACAAGTTCTCATGCAGCTTCATCAACATAAAAAAATGTTAAAAGGAGTAAGAAAATGGCAACACAAGCAAAATTTCTCATTTTTATTTTCTTTGAATTTTTTCAAACAACTAAAATAATTAAAATATGTTTATTATCACTTTAATCATACTGACCTGGAGAATCATGGTACCATTTTATTGTTACCATACAGGGAATGCTGTAAAAATGAAACCAAATCCGCAATGGTGATATAGAGTTCTACCATTTCATCTCACATGAAATATTTTTACAGTAAAGTATTTGTTAAAGTGAATACTGTCATAATAGAATAATCCACAAGGTCACATAGGAGCCCATGGTAACTAAACAAAAGGCCTCACTCACATTAGTTAATGATAACATTCATGAAATCATCACAAGGAGTAAATTAAAAAACATTGATGTGCATGGCAGGATTGCAAGGATAAAACCACTGCTCTCCAAAAAGATCATTGCTGCTATTGGAACAATGTTTTTTGGACCGATGAGCCCATAATATAGTTTTTGGTTTGAAAGTCTTATGTTTGGAGAAAAAAAACTTATGATTACAGCACAAAACCTCATACCATCTGTAAAACATGGTGGTGATAGTATCATGGTTTGGGTCTGTTTTGCTGCTTCTGGGCCAGGATGGAACATGAATTTTAATTATATTAGTAACTCCTAAAGCAAAATATGAAGACATCTGTCCATGAGCTGAATCTCAAGAAAGTGTGGACTATTCAGCAAGACAATAATCCAAAGCACACAAGTCCTTCTGGAAAAGAATGACTAAAAAAGAATAAAGTTGATGTTTTGAAAGTGGCAAGTCAAAGTTCTGATCCTAATATTATAGAAAAGTTGTGAAAGTACCTAGAGCAAGCAGTTCATGGGAAAAACACACCAGCATAACAGAGTTGAAGCAGTTTTTTTAAGAAGAAATGAGGTAATATGTGTCCAGGTGGATGAGCAGAATAATTACAGAAAATGTTTAGCTGGAGTTATTGCTTCAGAAAGGGGTCATACCAAATGCTGAAAGCAAAGGTTTCCATACTTTTGCCAGTCACAGACATGATATTGGAACACTTTCCTCAATAAAAATGACAGTGTAAAATTTTTTACTAAATTATATTTTTTGCTTAAATATAAATATCTAAGCATTTACTTTCTATAGTGTAGGTATGTGACACCATTGTGCGCAGATGTCAAACTAAATTATACTAGCTGAAGTGCCTGGCGTTGCCCGGGCACAGTAACTAACTGTGGTTAGTTATAATAAATTATAATGATTATCCTCCATCCCATAGTCCCGTGCCGATACACACATACACTCGTTTTTATATATATAGATTGATACGAGCTAAATTATATTCTTATTTGGAGTGATTTTGGCGGGTGGGGGACTGTCCCAACTGTAAATATGATATTGTTCTCCATCTGTGTGAAAACAGTACCAATTATTGGGCAAAAATGTATATGTAAACTTGTATGGATTAGTTTATTTTTAGAAATTCCTGACCACTTCTATTACATTCTTTGGCATTTTTCTTTTTAATAACAATAATTCTACAGTATTTTGCACTTGAGCCAATAATCTAGATAAAGGAAATTGTTAATATTTCATAATGTTTCTCTCGAAAAATGCTGTAATTTCAAATGCAAATTAGGCTGTGACATAAAGTGACTCGCCTGGTTTCCCTTTAATAACACTCATTTCTCCCAGTATGTATGTGACAATATTTGGGGAAAATGTATAGAAGATACTTATTTAAGGTGGTCGTGTGTTCCTTACAAGTGTGGTGAGGAAATTCATGGTTGAGGAACTCTTGAAACAGTGATCATCTGGTAAACAATCGGCACACATTTTAATCCATTTTGACCATTACAGGTGCCCAGGCTAGCATGGCACAACTTTCTGGGCACATTTTTGGCAGGTTTTGACAGAAAGATCTATTGAACATTAGCGACTTTTTAACAAAAGTTTAAAACAAAGCTACTTTCTTTCCAGATGATGACAGTCTGTCATGATCAGCTAAAATCATTGCTCATTGTTACATTTCACCAATGGACATTTGTTTTGGATAAAATTGTTCCTTTTTGAGCAATTTTAATCTAATTTCTATGGCCACATTCACATATTTCTGAGCAAGTGTCTGGACAGTCTCTTTAAGCTGTGGCAACTAATTCAGAGGAAAGAATTATGAAGATGTGTTTTTTTTTATGTAAGATATACTGTACATCTATATATTAGGACAAGCATTTTGTTAATTACTATATTTCTATGTGTGGTTTCTCAATATTATAGCATTCCTTGTGGGAAAAAGCTTTGGTCAATGTCACTTTTAATTGTAAAGTATTTCTTGTCTGTGCACAAAGCCTTGCCTGGTCATTGATTTCTCATAAATTGATACCATATTCAGTGGGGGAAATAATTTGATCCCTTGCTGATTTTGTAAGTTTTCACACTGGCAAAGACATGAACAGTCTATAATTTTAAGGGTAGGTTAATTTTAAAATTGAGAGATAGAATATAAAAAATAAAATCCAGAAAATCACATTGTGAAAATTATATATATTTTGTGGCATTATGCAGTGAGAACTAATTATTTGATCTCTTACCAACCATTAAGAATTCTGGCTCCTACAGACCAGTTAGACGCTCCTAATGAACTCATTGCCTGCATTAAAAACAGCTGTCTTACATAGTCACCTTTATAAAAAGACTCTTGTCTATGGATTCAATTAACCAGTCAGAATATAACCTCTACAACATTTGCAAGACCAAAGAGCTTTCTAAGGATGTCAGGGACAAGATCATAGGCCTGCACAAAGCTGGAATGGGCTACAAAACCATAAGTAAGACACTGGGTGAGAAGGAGGCAATTGTTGGTGTAATAGTAAGAAAATTGAAGTGTTGAGGAGAGCCATAAGATCAAATACTTAATTAACCTGAAGACATAAAAGATTGAGAGAAACGACCCATAACATGTATTGTTTAACCTTACATAAGCTTGCTCAGATCAAAGTGAGACACTAAAGATGGCTGCCATTTCCTGTTTCACCACACCATGTGCTGATATCCAAGATGATGCCAACCCTGATGACCTCATGGATCCGCCCACAGTGATGCCCACCTTGATGACCTCATGGACCAACCCACCCTGATGACTTCATGGATCCGCCCACAGACTTGCTCAATGCCCAAGCCACTAACCAATGGAATGCATCCAATCACTCCCATTTAGAGCTAACCGAGCCCCCTTTACAGGGGTTATATAAACCTATGTTCTGATTAAATAAAGGCCCTTGTAGCTGAGCCATAGATTGATCAAGGAGAGTTTACATCCGACTGTGTGTTGTCTGGTGTATTTCTTTAGTGCGCACCTGATCAATATCCATTAGGCCAGGAGTAGGCAACTATAGTGAACATTTCTTATTGTTCAACCTAACAGAAGAAATACAAAATGACTGTCAATCGACATCGAACCGGGGGACCATGCAAAATTTCATCTTGTGGGGTATCCTTGATCATGAGGAAGGTGAGAGATCAGCCTAAAAGTACATGGTGGGACTTGAAAATGATCTCAAGGCAGCTGGGACCACAGTCATCAATAAAACCATTGGTAATGCATTACACTGTAAAGGTTTAAAATCCTGCAGTGCTCGCAAGGTCATGTGCAAGCTCATCTGAAGTTTGCAAATGAACACCTGGATGATTCTGTGTGTTATTGGGAGAAGGTGCTGTGGTCAGATGAGACAAAAATGTAGGTCTTTGTCATTAACTCAACTCGCCGTGTTTGGAGGAAGAGAAATGCCTATGACCCAAAGAATACCATCCCCACTATCAAGCATGGAGGTGGAAACATTATGTTTTGGGGGTGTTTCTCTGCTAAGGGCACATGACTACTTAAATGGAAGAATGGATGGAGCCATGTACCGTAAAATCCTGAGTGACAACTTCATTCCCTCCATCAGGACATTAAAAATGGGTGATGGCTGGGTCTTCCAAGAAAGAAAATGACCCAGGTCTTCCAAGAAAGACAATGACCCAAAACATACAGCCAAGGCAACAAAGGGGTGGCTCAAAAAGAAGCACATTAAGGTCACGGAGTGGCCTAGATCTTAATCCCATTGAAAACGTATGGAGGGAGTTGGAGGCTCTGAGTGGCCAAGCGACAGCCTCAAAATCTTAATGATTTAGTGATGATCTGCAAAGAGGAGTGGACCAAAATTCCTCCTGACATGTGTGCAAACCTCATCATCAACTACAAAATACATCTCACTGCTGTTCTTGCCAACAAGGGTTTTACCACCTAGTATTAAGTCTTGTTTCACAGAGGGATCAAATACTTATTTCTCACTGCAAAATGCAAATTATATAATTTATACAATGTAATTTTCTGGATTTTATTTTTGTATTCTATCTCTCAATCATAAAATTAACCTACTCTTAAATTATAGACTGTTCATGTCTTTGTCAGTGGGCAAACTTACAAAATCAGCAAGGGATCAAATACTTATGTCCCCCACTGTACATAGAATAAATAATAATAATAATAATAATTTTATTTATATAGCGCCAACATATTCCGCAGCGCTTTACAAATTATAGAGGGGACTTGTACAGACAATAAACATTACAGCATAACAGAAATACAGTTCAAAACAGATACCAGGAGGAGTGAGGGCCCTGCTCGCAAGCTTACAAACTATGGGAAATAATAATTTTATTTATTTAGCGCCAACAAATTCTGCAGCGCTTTACAAATCAAAGAGTACAAACATTATCAGACATTACAGATTAATACATAATTCAACAAATAATGATCTATAACCACGGTATGGGCCAGCCATCTTTAGAAGAAATTATTATTTTTAGAGCACCATTGATTCCATGGTGCAGAACATGATTAGGAATTTTTATACAAAATATGAATATAGATTACAGTGAACCAACTAATAGTAGCAGGCAGGTACACATGGTAGATTGCCCTGCCCTTGTGGGCTTGCATTCTACAGGGTAATGGGGAAGGAGACAGTAGGTTGGGGTTGTGGCAGCTCTGTTGATGGTGAGGTGGCCGAGGGGTCATTGTAGGCTGTACGCTTTCTTCAAGTTCTGTTTGAAAGTTCTGATTGTGGTGGATAATTGGATGTGTTGGGGTACAGAATTTCAGAGGATGGGGGATGCTTTGGAGAAGTCTTGGAGGCGATTGGGTGAGGAACCTACGAGTGCGGAGAAACTGAGTTCTCGGGAGGACCGGCGATTACTTATTGTAAAAGAGAGCTGATTAATTCAGAAATACATGGAGGAGGCAGATTATGGGTGTATTTGTAGGTCAATGTGAGTAGTAAATACAGGTATTCATGTAAAGCTGCATGAGCCGATCACCAGCCAGTATTTTTGTATATTCAGATACAAAGTGCTCCTGACTGCTTGGAGGGTGAGGGAACACATGATAGAAAAAAAATGATTCCTTCATATATATTCTATTTCTATTATAAAAGTAAAAAAATAATATTGGTAATGTGATATTATTTGCCTTCAAATAAAGTCTGAATGCATATCTAGGAGACTAATAGTTTTACTGCATCGCGCACAGTCTTATTACTGAGCCTCTTACTTGGTGTCTTGACAGGAAGGAGCTACTTGTATTTTAGCCAGAGTCCACTATAACAATAGGGATTCCCTCAGATTAGCCAAGGATTTGGTTCTGCTGAAATATAATTTCTTTTTATAGATACAGCACATAAGGTCACCCTCACCCGCTTCCTTTTAGCTCCTATCGCCACTCGTGTATGATAGGCAGCAGTCTATTTATAAGCGGTCAGAAGATAGAGCAGTTTTCAAAAGAATTGTTCTCTGTAAGCCACACAAGTCATTTTAACTTATTAAGTTACACCATGAACAGATGGCTTTAGCTTAGAACAGGAGTCTTTCCAAATGTATCATCCCAATCCAGTGTGTTTTTGCACTGGGGTGCAAACTCTCCAAGGAACTCATAAATGGGAAAGGGGGATGGATGCTATAGATTTTATTTTATTTCTTTTTATCACTGGGAATTAATACTGCTAGTAAGTCCTGAATAATTAAGGTAGTGCTATTATACTTGTAAATGACTTCTGCCTTGGCTGGGAAAGCACAAGATAAAGGTTTTATTTTACATGTAGTTTGGGTGTTTTCACCCAGAAGAGACACATTTTCCACCATATGTACGCAATGCCCTCTAAGGAAATGATGGAAGTTTCAAGATATATTAGAATAATATTTCTAAAGCCATTAGTGTAAGAGACTCCATCTTTAATGCTGATTCACATGGCTCCCTTAGGGGGTTACTCGGAGACAGGGAAATTGTAAATGGATTTTTTACTGCATTACAATCAGATAAGATGATTATATGCATCATTGTTTGCCTGAAACATTTATAAAATTGTATTAAAACACTTTTAGCTTTGGATGGGACAGTTAGGATTTGTCTTAAATTGTTACAAAATAAATTATATCACACTATTTTATCTCCTTGAAAACTGGGCAATTTCCCTTTTTTGCGTTTTTGTTTTTTCCTCTTACACCTTTTTAATTTGTTCATTACCAGTGCTTGTTTTTAGGAGGAAAAGTTTTAGTTTTTTATGACACCACTCATTTTAACAGTCAATATACTGAAAAATGGAAAGAAAATTCAAGGGCAGTGAAATTTTGGAAAAAATTCTACCATGGATTTTTAGGATTTGTTTCTATGGCATTCATTTCATGGTAAAAAAAAAAAATGACGCTAAGTATACATTTTACAGGTCAGAGCGATAACATTGATACTAAACTTGTATAGTTTTGTAGGGAATAAAATCAGAAGCTCATAAAACAAAATAATTTTTCGTTTGTGTTGACATTTTCCAAGTCCGGTATCTTTTTTGTTTTTTCATCAATTGAGCAATGTGAGGGTATGTTTTTAATTGGCAAGCTAACAGTTTTATTGATGCAAATTTGATATATTTTCATAGTTTTATTTTTTGGGGGAAGAGTGATGAATCCCAAAAAATGAAATTCTACTATTTTTATTTTGATAGATCAGACATTTATGAGAGAGATACCAAATATGTTTACTTTATTTTTTTATTTCATTAATTTTTATTGTGAAAAAATGAGGGCTGATTAAAAAATGTAATACTTTATAAATATAATTTTTTATGTTACTTTTTATTCCTTGAAGTTGATCGCTCTGTATAAATCTTGGTCTCCTACTGAAAATATTTTCTTATGAAGATATATCAATGATGGCAGCAAGCATTATCAGTTTTGCAAAATGCTAAATATGAACCATATGAGATCCCCTTTAAGGCTGGAGTTACACTAAACGTCTACAAAATCGGTCCGAGCCTCCCTGCCAAGAGTCGCATGAGTGTAATGCAAGTGTCATGCGAGTGTCATGTATTTTTTATGCGAGTACAATCCGATTTTTCACACCTAGCATCCGATTTACATCCAATTGCAGCGCAATTGCTATTCGATTGCAATGCTATTTTAACATGAGCTTTTACATAGAGCAATTCTCTATTTCATTTACACATCATTTTCTAAGGAAATCTTCGTCAAAACACACACAAATATACTATATATATATATATATATATATATATATACATAGATATATAGATGTCAGTGACACACACACATATGTACATGTAAATACAGTATTACATAGACAGTATATACACATAGAATAGGTAGATATATATACAGTATATGTCAGTGACAAATACAATTAGTACAGTCTGTGTGCAGCTTACTGTACATATATTTAATTAATAAAAGAACGCTTTTCTGAAAAAAAAAATGGTGTGGGCTCCCACGTAATTTTCGTAACCAGCAGAGGGAAAGCCTACAGCTGGATGCCAATATTTATAGCCTGGGAAGGGGGTAATACCCACGGAGCTTTCCAGGCTACTAATATGAGATCACAACTGTATACTTAGCCTTTACTGGCTATTAAAATAGGGGACCCTAAAAAAAATTAAGTAGGGTACCCCCATATTTAATAACTAGCAAAGGCTATGCAGACAGCTGTGGGCTGATATTAATAGCCTAGGAAGGGGCCATGGATACTGCCCCCAGGCTAAAAACTTCAGCTCTCAGCCACCCCAGAAAAGGCATGTCTCTTAGATGCACCAATTCTAGCACTTAGCCTTGCTCTTCCCAGTTGCCCTGTAGCCATGGCAAGTGGGGTGATAGTTGGGAGGTTGATGTCACCTTTATATTGTCAGGTGACTTTAAGCTCTGAGGTTAGTAATGGAAAAGCATCAATAAGATGCCCCATTACTAACCCCATAGTCACATTGTATGAAAACACAGACAACCAGAACAAAGTCATTTAATTGAAAGAATGACACAGACTCCTTTAATAAATCTTAACTTATAGACCTCGCCCATGTTCACCAACACCCTTGTCATCTGCAAAAGAGTTAAAAATAAGAAACAACAATATTCCTCACCTTTCCGCAGAAACGCTGCTAATCCATTTTTCTCACGACGGGTCTAGCTCTACTACATCTAGATGGCAGGCTACATGGTTGCATGATGCGACCATACAGCCTGTCATCCAGCAGAAACACTGAGCACCATGTGCCCAGTGTCACCCTGTGAACTACTATTCCCTGTCTGAGGACACCGTGAGAGTGAGAAAGTTCTGATGCTCGCGGTCCCGTCAGACAGATCCTGCATGTTCAAAGTCTGTGAACTCACTTCACCTTTCTGACATCAATGCAAGAGTTGTGGGAAAATTTCCCTATTCCCCATTTCCCTACAACCATTTTCCCTATCCGTAACCTTAATCAGAGTCTTAAACCTCACTCTAATGTATGCCAAACTCTAGTCCTAACCCTAGTTTGGGTTACAAAAAGCATTAAAACATAAAAGCATCTCTTAGTAATGAATGAAAACATTATTGTGCTACATATGGTTCAATATTCTCTTTCGTCATCAGCTCACAGGTGTCATCTTGGGTGCTGCTTATACAGAGCACAGCAACTATGACAAACCTGACAGTTGCGAGAAAGTACTCTGCCACTCCAGGAAAGAGTGAGCTGATGTGGGGTGATATTTTTTTCCCCATAGATTTTGGGTCCCATGGCAACAAACTCAGCTCCCTCTCTAATGCTATGTCACTGGAGTAAAATCTGATGAGCCAGTTGAAGGTGTGTGAAGAGGCCTCCCAACTATGTCCTAAAGGTACCATCACACATAACGATATCGTTAACGATATCGTTGCTTTCTGTGACATTACCGAAATCGTTATGCGTGACAGCGACCAACAATCAGGCCCCTGCTGGGAGATCGTTGGTCGCTGGGGAATGATCAGAACTTTATTTTGGTCTCTGATCTCCCGCTGACATCGCTGAATCGGCGTGTGTGACGCCGATTCAGTGATGTCTTCACTGGTAACCAGAGTAAATATCGGGTTACTAAGCGCAGGGCCGCGCTTAGTAACCCGATGTTTACCCTGGTTACCATTGTAAATGTAAAAAAAAAAAACACTACATACTTACATTCCGGTGTATGGTCACGTCCATCGCCTTCAGCTTCCCGCACTGACTGTGAGCGCGGGCCGGCCGTAAAGCAGAGCACAGCGGTGACGTCACCGCTCTGCTTTATGGCCGGCCGGCGCGCTGCTCACAGTCAGTGCGGGAAGCTAAAGGCGAGGGACGTGACCAGACACCGGAATGTAAGTATGTAGTGTTTTTTTTTTTTACATTTACAATGGTAACCAGGGTGAACGTCGGGTTACTAAGCACGGCCCTGCGCTTAGTAACCCGATGTTTACCCTGGTTACCCAGGGACTTCGGCATCGTTGGTCGCTGGAGAGCTGTCTGTGTGACAGCTCTCCAGCGACCAAACAGCGACGCTTCAGCGATCGGCATCGTTGTCTATATCGCTGCAGCATCGCTTAATGTGACGGTACCTTAAGCGATAAGGTTGGAGGGGAATAAGGAAAGTCATGCATGTAAAGGTACCGTCACACTAGACGATATCGCTAGCGATCCGTGACGTTGCAGCGTCCTCGCTAGCGATATCGTCCAGTGTGACAGGCAGCAGCGATCAGGCCCCTGCTGTGCTGTCGCTGGTCGGGGAAGAAAGTCCAGAACTTTATTTCGTCGCTGGACTCCCCGTAGACATCGCTGAATCGGCGTGTGTGACACCGATTCAGCGATGTCTTCACTGGTAACCAGGGTAAACATCGAGTAACTAAGCGCAGGGCCGCGCTTAGTAACCCGATGTTTACCCTGGTTACCATCCTAAAAGTAAAAAAAACAAACACTACATACTTACCTACAGCCGTCTGTCCTCCAGCGCTGTGCTCTGCACTCCTCCTGTACTGGCTGTGAGCGTCGGTCAGCCGGAAAGCAGAGCGGTGACGTCACCGCTCTGCTTTCCGGCCGCTGTGCTCACACAGACAGTACAGGAGGAGAGCAGAGCACAGCGCTGGAGGACAGACGGCTGTAGGTAAGTATGTAGTGTTTGTTTGTTTTTTACTTTTAGGATGGTAACCAGGGTAAACATCGGGTTACTAAGCGCGGCCCTGCGCTTAGTTACCCGATGTTTACCCTGGTTACCGGCATCGTTGGTCACTGGAGAGCGGTCTGTGTGACAGCTCTCCAGCGACCAAACAGCGACGCTGCAGCGATCCGGATCGTTGTCGGTATCGCTGCAGCGTCGCTAAGTGTGACGGTACCTTTAGTTTCAATGCCTAATCCTTTTGTTATCAGGGACGATAAGCTGCCAAAGTAGTCTGACAACTGCTTACTCCCCTCTCCCCAGGCATGCCGTCCTTGAGCTGCATAATGTTGTGAGAGCTATCGTAGCTTGGAGCTATTGAAAGTGTATGTGCACCTTAGTATATTATGTCAACATTCGCAAGTGAAACTTACCTCTGCAGAGTTATTACCACAATAGAGGATAATTACGGTGGGATTTAGAGAAGTGTCAAACAGAGTTTAATGAATATAATGGAAAGATTCTATATTTTACAATTTCAGGTTAAATTATGGCTTTAGCAGCAAGTGCTAGGCAGCTGCTGCCAAGACAAATTCAATCTTAAGGGCTTCTATACATGGTGCTTATTTTGCGTTTAATTTGCATGAAAAAAATTCTTTTAACATTTCATTTTCAGTCATTGTGTGAAGTGAAGCATTTTGCTGAAAATGTCTATGATGCAGAATCAATTTTTTTCAGTTTTCCATACTTAGATATATATTTTTTCTTAATTACAATCATTTATTATAAGAGAGTATAGGGTTTTTCATTTATACATAATTCTAATTCGGTTTCTATTGTACAAACTTATTCCGCAGCACATTAAAATCAGATAATGATAACGAGTCAGGTAGCGAAAACTTTGAAATTGCTGTTTTTTTCCTGCTAAAACCAACTGGTAAGACTGTGACAATGACTGCCTGCCATATACAGTCATAGTGCTGACATATTTCCCAGTGATAAAACATACAATTGTGATGTGAGAGCTAATCTGGGTTATTTCAGACTAACAGCCTCTCTGATTCAGCAATCTGCACGGGGAACATAGACATACATAGGAAACATTGATCAGTACTGCGCTAAGACCATATGGTCCAATTTCACTTACCTAAGGCACAAAGAATACAAACAATACACACATCACGCAGAGACCGTGAAAATATTAGCAGGAACAAACTCATCAGCATTACATCTCTTACATGTTAATATCAGTGGAATTGCAAATATAGGCACCAGACACGTTTCCACACATATTTAAGCCATTAATAGCCATAGTGCACAAAATAAATATGGTTGAAGCACTTAGGTATTTTTTAAACAATTTCTTTATGAATTTCACTTAGACACAGAGGCATTGATTCATCAAAGTGAATATGCCAACATTATGGAATTATTCACTCTGCAAAGTCGCAAACTTTTGCACTACTTGGATTTGTGCAAAACTTTTGTGGCTTTTTTTGTGTTTTCATGACAGTTTTGTCCACCTCTGCCAAAATGGGAGGAGCTGAGGTGGGGCAGGGCATGACAGGGGCTTGGCTCCATAGCTCGTCTAATTCATGACAATCTTGTGTGTACTTTATGCCAGAAATCTTACTCTAATCTCTGACTGGGATAAGATTAGTATCGAAGTGCATGAAGGAGCATGTCACTTTCAGATGCTCTGGATTCCTTAAGAATTCCTTATGAATTATCTACTATAGATTGGAAACCTCAGGCACCTCTCCTGAAATTATGGAATTATTCACTCTGCAAAGACGTAAATTTTTGCAATACTTAGGTTTGTGCAAAACTTTAGTGGCTTTTTTGTGTTTTCATGACAGTTTTGTCCACCTCTGCCAAAATGGGAGGAGCTGGGGTGAGACAGGGCATGATAGGGGCTTGGCTCTATAGCTCATCTAATTTATAGTTTCAATTGGTATGTAGCGCCCCCAAGGGCAGCAAGGTACTCGGTACCGTGTTCCTTCGGTTCACGGGGGGATGTCACGGTGGCTGACCCGGTCCGTGGCCCTGGGACGTCCGTTGAAAAAGGGAAAGGTATTTAAAGGGATATGTTTGTGACGCCACCTGTGGTATTCGGTCAGGGTGACCGATGCTGCTAAGGGGTCTGCTTGGGTGCTGTGCATCCCCAGGGCTTCCCAGTGTATAGATGGTGGATGGTGAGAGGCGCAGTGAAGAACGAGGACACAAGGTTGCAGTCTCTTTACCTTTTACTAAAGGCTTCAGCATCCACAGTCCAGAGCACCAGACCACAGGGCAGGCAGAGTCCGGCCAGTTTGGAAGCAAATCCAGAGTCCCCTTATCCAGGTAGAAATCAGTAGCCTTCCTCTAGCGCCGTGGTGTTGTAGTACCTTACTGCTAAGCTACTCATAAGGTCCTCACAACTGTTGAAGATGTTACAGATGTTATGTCTCTCTCTCTGTCCCCCAGATGGATAGGACAAACCCGTATGATCAGTGGCTGGAGGTGTTTTACAGGGACTCTATCATGCCCCAGCCTCTAAGGGGTGTCACCTTGCCTCCTGGGTGTAGGGGCGGACAGGTAACAAGAAATTAGCTTTTCTGCCGGTCTCTGGAGCAAGGCATAAAGGATCGTTGCTCCCTCGGTGTTCCGACTACCGGGATCCTGCTCCTCTGAAGGAGGCAGCCTGTGTAGGGCAGAATTCCTCTGATATCCACTCCTTTACTACGACTTCTTCACCCTCTATACAATACAGCTCTTTTCAGTGCCTCTTTCTAGAAGCTGCCGCACTTAGGGCAGGCACAGCTCCGTGGCCTGGAGTGCGAAATGTGTTGCAAGTTTGTGATACCTGGATGCAGTTGTCTTTCTTTGCCTCCAAACATAATATCACTCGCCCCTAGGGGAAAATGACATTACTCCAATGACCAGGACCCTGGGGCGCCGCACTCCCCCCCCCTCCCCCGTTAAATCCAGTACTCCCAGATTGGGAAAAGAAAACAACAATATATTAGTATATTAGCAAAAGACATACAAATTTTTAAATGCTATAAAGCAAGTTAATGTAAACTGGTGCTTCCCTTTATGGGAGGTGAGGACACTTGAACGTTGCAAAACAAAACATATTTGCATTATGGGCCCATTTTAATAAAAGTAGAAAACAGTTGCTAACTAGGAAATACAATTACCCTTACAGGTATGCTATCTCTTAACTTTAAAGTGCAAATCAACATTTTCTTACTATTACTCTTCTCCACATGCAGGACTGTCTATCAACCCCCACGGACTCGATGCATTTCCCTTCATTTTATTCAAAAGTGCATCATTAAACATATCCTATCATTTGTCTCAATCTCAATTTTATTCAAAGTGCTCTATATTTTCAGCTACATACTATCAACTATGTAAACCACAATTCTATCTGGATTAAAATTTTTAACTTTATCTGCTATATTAACCCTGTAATATATTAACTTCCTGGCAAAGTGCAACAATTAAATATTGAACCCTCTATGGGTTCAGATAACTCAATGAGGTAGTGCAAATAATCAATCACATCAAGATTCAAGTCAGTTTAGCAACAGAAGTGACGTGAAGCGAGGGACCCGTTACGAACCCCCAACGTTGGCTTGGGCAGGCTACAAGGCGTGTATCCTGACCCGGAATTCTGCCACACCAACAGGTTTTTCTTCAGGTCTCTGAAAAACAAAGCAATTCTCACAAGATTAGTAACAGCTTCTGTTGGAGGCAGTCTCTGTAAAAGCTCCTTTATGTAAAACCAGTAGGAAGCACCTTTAAGAAGGTGCAAACTATATACAAGCAAGTTCCGATCATGCACAGTCCAGGATTCTGCAGTTCTTTAAGGCAACTGGCAACAAGTAACTTGTGCAAAACACAGGATCCCTTTAAAATGGGACCCTTTTAAGAAATAACCCTGAATGGGTTCAATAAACTTGAAAACAGCAGCAAAAGAGTTAAAGAACTATGTACAATCAGTGTTCCTGTTTTGTGGGTTCATGTAGATGATTTCCATGGCAGCACTTGGCACTGGATTCTTCCTGGCCTGTAAAGAGTTGGATCCAATATCACACCCGGTGCCAGGTAAATGCCATGAGTTCGTCGATCATGGATGGTCAAGTCATGCGCAGTGACAGAAGTTTGCGTAGCTTGCGTATGTGTGTTAACTACAGCAGAGGTAGCAGCTGTTGTCTCAGTGGTGGTGGTGGTTGTTCGCACAGTGGGGGTTGTGTCAGTTTGTGGGTTTGCTGGCAGTTTAACTACTGTACCACCGGAGATGGTTTCTTGGGAACTAGGTGGCTGTTGTGAGTTCTGTTTTTGGGCTCCCTCTGGTGGTTACTGATGGTACTGGGTGATTTGTGTTCTCTGCGGTCTCTGGTGTCCACCTGTTCCATCAGGTTATGGGAGTTTCCTATTTAACCTGGCTTTTTTGTCATTTCCTCGCCGGCTATCAATGTAATCAGCGTGTCTTTTTACCTCTGCTCCCAGCGTCTGTTATCTTCAGGACAAGCTAAGTTTTGTTTTTCCTGTTCCACGTTTTGCTTAATTTTTGTCTTAGTCCAGCTTGCAGAGATGTGATTCCTTGCTGCTGGTTGCTCTAGTGGGCTGAAATTACTCCTCATGTTCCATGAGTTGGCACATGAGTTCAAGTAATTTCAGGATGGTTTTTTGAAGGGTTTTTCGCTGACCGCGCAGTTCACTTTTGTATCCTCTGCTATCTAGCTTTAGCGGGCCTCATTTTTGCTGATTCTATTTTCATAACTACGTATGTGCTTTCCTCTCATTTCACCGTTATTACATGTGGGGGGCTGCTATTTCTGTGGGGTGTTTCTCTGGAGGCAAGTGAGGTCTGTGTTTCTTCTTATAAGGGAAGTTAATCCTTCGGCTGGCGCGAGACGTCTAGGAATCATCGTAGGCACGTTCCCCGGCTACTGCTAGTTGTGTGTTTAGGTTCAGGATCGCGGTCAGCTTAGGTTCCATCACCCTAGAGCTTGTTTTGTTTTTGTGCTTGTCCTTTTGTGATCCCCTGCCATTGGGATCATGACAGTATAGCCGGCCCTAAAAAATTGGTCATCGTTTTGGCTGAAGTAGGAGGAAAAGTAGTCTGAGGAAGTTTTTTTTTTTTTTTTTTTTTTCTCCTCCTCAGTGTTTGCTGCCTAGCCTTAATTGCAGCTTGACGCTTCTTTCCTCCTCTTAATCCTTGAATGGCTCTGACCTCAGCTGTTTATCATGGACGTCCATAGTTTGGCTTCCAGCCTGAATAATCTTGCTGCTAAGGTTCAAAATATACAAGATTTTGTTGTACATACGCCTATGTCTGAACCTAGAATTCCTGTCCCAGAGTTTTTTTCTGGAGATAGATCTAGTTTTCTGAATTTTAGGAACAATTGCAAGTTGTTTCTTTCCTTGAAATCTCGCTCCTCTGGAGACCCTGCTCAGCAGGTCAAGATTGTTATATCTTTCCTGCGGGGTGACCCTCAGAATTGGGCATTTGCATTGGCACCAGGTGATCCTGCGTTGCTCAATGTGGATGCGTTTTTTCTGGCATTGGGTTTGCTCTATGAGGAACCTAACCTAGAGATTCAGGCTGAAAAAGCTTTATTGGCTCTCTCTCAGGGGCAAGATGAAGCAGAAATATATTGTCAGAAATTTCGGAAGTGGTCGGTGCTTACTCAGTGGAATGAGTGCGCTCTGGCTGCAAAATTCAGAGATGGCCTTTCTGAGGCCATTAAAGTTGTTATGGTGGGGTTCCCGGCGCCTACAGGTCTGAATGAGTCCATGACTATGGCTATTCAGATTGATCGGTATTTACGGGAGCGCAAACCTGTGCACCATTTGGCGGTGTCTTCTGAACAGGCACCTGAGATAATGCAATGTGATAGAATTCAGTCCAGAAGTGAACGGCAAAATTATAGGCGGAAAAATGGATTGTGTTTTTATTGTGATGATTCAGCTCATGTTATATCAGCATGCTCTAAACGCACAAAAAAGGTTGATAAGTCTGTTGCCATTGGTACTTTACAGTCTAAGTTCATTCTGTCTGTGACGCTGATTTGTTCATTATCATCCATTTCCGTCGATGCCTATGTGGATTCAGGCGCTGCCCTGAGTCTTATGGATTGGTCATTTGCCAATCGCTGTGGGTTTAGTCTGGAGCCTCTGGAAGTTCCTATTCCTTTGAAAGGAATTGACTCTACACCTTTGGCTATGAATAAACCTCAGTACTGGACACAAGTGACCATGCGTATGACTCCCGTTCATCAGGAGGTGATTCGCTTCCTGGTACTGTATAATTTACATGATGTCTTAGTGCTTGGTCTGCCATGTGTCATGATCCCAATGGCAGGGGATCACAAAAAGGACAAGCACAGATACAAACAAGCTCTAGGGCGATGGAACCTGAGCTGACCGCGACCCTGAACCTAACACACAAATAAAAGTAGCCGGGGAACGTGCCTACGATGATCCTAGACGTCTCGCTCCAGCCGAAGATCTAACTTCCCCTATCAGAAGAAACACAGACCTCTCTTGCCTCCAGAGAAATACCCCACAGCAAATAGCAGCCCCCCACATATAATGACGGTGAAATGAGAGGAAAGCACATACGTAGTATGAAAACAGTTTCAGCAAAATGAGGCCCGCTAAAGCTAGATAGCAGAGGATACAAAAGTGAACTGCGCGGTCAGCGAAAAACCCTTCAAAAAACCATCCTGAAATTACTTGAACTCATGTGCCAACTCATGGTACATGAAAAGCAATTTCAGCCCACTAGAGCAACCAGCAGCAGAGAATCACATATCTGCAGGCTGGACTTAAAACCAAATTAAGCAAAACACAAAACAGGAAAATCCAAACTTAGCTTGTCCAGAAGGTTCTAGGAGCAGGGAGCAGAGGTAACAAGACACACTGGATACATTGATAACCGGCGAGAAAATGCCAGCAAAGCCAGGTTAAATAGGAAACTCCCATATGCTGATGGAACAGGTGGAACCCAGAAACCCAGGAAAGACAAGTCACCCAGTACCATCAGTAACCACCAGAGGGAGCCCAAAAACAGAACTCACAACAGTACCCCCCCCTTGAGGAGGGGTCACCGAACCCTCACGAGAACCACCAGGGCGACCAGGATGAGCCCTATGAAAAGCGCGAACCAAATCATCAGCATGAACATCCGAGGCAACCACCCAAGAATTATCCTCCTGACCATAACCCTTCCACTTGACCAAATACTGGAGTTTCCGTCTGGAAACACGAGAATCCAAGATCTTCTCCACAACATACTCCAATTCTCCCTCCACCAGCACTGGAGCAGGAGGCTCAAGAGAAGGAACAACAGGTACCTCATACTTCCGCAACAACGACCGATGAAACACATTATGAATAGCAAACGATGCCGGGAGATAAAAAAAAACGACACAGGGTTAAGAATTTCCAAGATCCTATAGGGACCGATGAACCGAGGCTTGAACTTAGGAGAAGAGACCTTCATAGGAACAAAACGAGAAGACAACCACACCAAGTCACCAACAAGAAGTCGAGGACCCACGCGGCGACGGCGATTAGCAAACTGCTGAGCCTTCTCCTGGGACAACTTCAAATTGTCCACCACATGACTCCAAATCCGATGCAACCTATCCACCACCATGTCCACTCCAGGACAATCAGAAGGTTCCACCTGACCAGAGGAAAAACGAGGATGAAACCCCGAATTACAAAAGAAAGGAGAAACCAAGGTAGCAGAACTAGCCCGATTATTAAGCGCAAACTCGGCCAGCGGCAAAAAGGTAACCCAGTCATCCTGATCAGCAGAAACAAAACACCTTAAATAAGTTTCCAAGGTCTGATTAGTTCGTTCAGTCTGGCCATTCGTCTGAGGATGGAATGCAGACGAAAAGGACAAATCAATGCCCATCTTAGCACAGAAAGTCCGCCAAAATCTAGACACAAACTGGGATCCCCTGTCAGAAACGATGTTCTCAGGAATCCCATGCAAACGAACCACATTCTGAAAAAACAGAGGGACCAACTCAGAGGAGGAAGGCAACTTAGGCAAGGGTACCAGATGAACCATTTTAGAAAAGCGATCACACACAACCCAGATGACGGACATTTTTTGAGAGACAGGGAGATCCGAAATAAAGTCCATGGAAATGTGCGTCCAAGGCCTCTTCGGGATAGGCAAAGGTGACAACAATCCACTGGCCCGAGAACAGCAAGGCTTAGCCCGAGCACAAACCCCACAAGACTGCACAAAAGAACGCACATCCCTCGACAAGGAAGGCCACCAAAAAGACCTGGCCACCAAGTCTCTAGTACCAAATATTCCAGGATGACCTGCCAACGCAGAAGAATGGACCTCGGAGATGACTCTACTGGTCCAATTATCCGGAACAAACAGTCTCTCATGCGGACAACGATCAGGTTTAGCCACCTGAAACTCCTGCAAAGCACGTCGCAAGTCTGGGGAGACAGCAGACAAAATCACCCCATCCCTAAGGATACCAGAGGGCTCAGAATTTCCAAGGGAGTCAGGCACAAAACTCCTAGAAAGAGCATCCGCCTTCACATTCTTTGAACCTGGCAGGTACGAAACCACAAAATTGAAACGAGAGAAAAACAGTGACCAACGAGCCTGTCTAGGATTCAGACGCCTGGCAGACTCAAGGTAAATCAAATTTTTGTGATCAGTCAAGACCACCACACGATGTCTAGCACCCTCTAGCCAATGACGCCACTCCTCAAATGCCCACTTCATGGCCAAAAGTTCCCGATTACCAACATCATAATTCCGCTCAGCCGGCGAAAACTTTCTAGAAAAAAACGCGCATGGCTTCATCACTGAGCCATCGGAGCTTCTTTGTGACAAAACCGCCCCCGCTCCAATCTCGGAAGCATCAACCTCAACCTGAAAAGGGAGCGAAACATCTGGCTGACGCAACACAGGAGCAGAAGAAAACCGGCGCTTAAGTTCCTGAAAGGCCTCCACAGCCGCAGGAGACCAATTAGCAACATCAGCACCCTTCTTAGTCAAATCCGTCAAAGGCTTAACAACACTAGAAAAATTAGTTATAAAACGACGATAGAAATTAGCAAAGCCCAAGAACTTCTGTAGACTCTTAAGAGATGTAGGCTGCGTCCAGTCACAAATAGCCTGAACCTTGACGGGATCCATCTCAATAGTAGAAGGGGAAAAAATATACCCCAAGAAAGAAATCTTCTGGACTCCAAAGAGACATTTAGAACCCTTTACAAACAAAGAATTGGCCCGCAGGACCTGAAACACCTTCCTGACCTGCTGAACATGAGACTCCCAGTCATCAGAAAAAACCAAAACATCATCCAAATCTGAATAGCCATAGTCATGGACTCATTCAGACCTGTAGGCGCCGGGAACCCCACCATAACATCTTTAATGGCCTCAGAAAGGCCATCTCTAAACTTTGCAGCCAGAGCGCACTCATTCCACTGAGTAAGTACCGACCACTTCCGAAATTTTTGACAATAAATTTCTGCTTCATCTTGCCCCTGAGAGAGGGCCAACAAAGCTTTTTCAGCCTGAATCTCTTGGTTAGGTTCCTCATAGAGCAAACCCAATGCCAGAAAAAACGCATCTGCATTAAGCAACGCAGGGTCCCCTGGTGCCAATGCAAATGCCCAATCCTGAGGGTCACCCCGCAGGAAAGATATAATTATCTTGACTTGCTGAGCAGGGTCTCCAGAGGAGCGAGATTTCAAAGAAAGAAACAACTTGCAATTGTTCCTAAAATTCAGAAAACGAGATCTATCTCCAGAAAAAAACTCTGGGACAGGAATTCTAGGTTCAGACATAGGAGCATGTACAACAAAATCCTGTATATTTTGAACCTTAGTGGCAAGATTATTCAGGCTGGAAGCCAAACTCTGGACGTCCATGATAAACAGCTGAGATCAGAGCCATTCAAAGATTAAGAGGAGGAGGAAGTAGCCAGGCTGCAATAAGGCTAGGCAGCAAACTCTGAGGGGGAAAAAAAAAAAAAAAAAAAACTTCCTCAGACTACTTATCCTCCTACTTCAGCCAATACAATTAACACTTAGTGGGCCGGTTATACTGTCATGATCCCAATGGCAGGGGATCACAAAAAGGACAAGCACAGATACAAACAAGCTCTAGGGCGATGGAACCTGAGCTGACCGCGACCCTGAACCTAACACACAAATAAAAGTAGCCGGGGAACGTGCCTACGATGATCCTAGACGTCTCGCTCCAGCCGAAGATCTAACTTCCCCTATCAGAAGAAACACAGACCTCTCTTGCCTCCAGAGAAATACCCCACAGCAAATAGCAGCCCCCCACATATAATGACGGTGAAATGAGAGGAAAGCACATACGTAGTATGAAAACAGTTTCAGCAAAATGAGGCCCGCTAAAGCTAGATAGCAGAGGATACAAAAGTGAACTGCGCGGTCAGCGAAAAACCCTTCAAAAAACCATCCTGAAATTACTTGAACTCATGTGCCAACTCATGGTACATGAAAAGCAATTTCAGCCCACTAGAGCAACCAGCAGCAGAGAATCACATATCTGCAGGCTGGACTTAAAACCAAATTAAGCAAAACACAAAACAGGAAAATCCAAACTTAGCTTGTCCAGAAGGTTCTAGGAGCAGGGAGCAGAGGTAACAAGACACACTGGATACATTGATAACCGGCGAGGAAATGCCAGCAAAGCCAGGTTAAATAGGAAACTCCCATATGCTGATGGAACAGGTGGAACCCAGAAACCCAGGAAAGACAAGTCACCCAGTACCATCAGTAACCACCAGAGGGAGCCCAAAAACAGAACTCACAACAGCCATGGTTACAAACTCATAACCCAGTCCTGGACTGGAAAACAATGTCTGTGTTAAGCTGGGGATGTCAGGGGGTTCATGATGATGCATCTCCGATTTCTATTGTTTCATCTACTCCTTCTGAGGTTCCGGTATTTTTGTCTGATTATCGGGAGGTTTTTGAGGAGCCTAAGCTCAGTTCGCTTCCTCCTCACAGAGATTGCGATTGTGCTATAGATTTGATTCCCGGCAGTAAATTCCCTAAAGGTCGTTTGTTCAATCTGTCAGTGCCAGAGCATACTGCTATGCGGAATTATGTTAAGGAGTCCTTGGAAAAGGGCCATATCCGTCCATCTTCGTCCCCTTTGGGAGCAGGTTTTTTTTTTGTGGCCAAAAAAGATGGTTCCTTGAGGCCTTGCATAGATTATCGTCTTTTGAATAAGATTACAGTCAAATATCAGTTTCCTTTGCCATTGTTGACTGATTTGTTCGCTCGCATTAAGGGGGCTAAATGGTTCACTAAGATTGATCTTCGGGGTGCGTATAATCTTGTGCGGATAAGGCAGGGTGATGAGTGGAAAACCGCATTTAATACGCCTGAGGGCCATTTCGAGTATTTGGTGATGCCTTTTGGACTTTCTAATGCTCCTTCTGTCTTCCAGTCTTTTATGCACGATATTTTCCGTGAATATCTGGATAAATTTATTATCGTGTATTTGGATGATGTTTTGTTTTTTTCTGATGACTGGGAGTCTCATGTTCAGCAGGTCAGGAAGGTGTTTCAGGTCCTGCGGGCCAATTTGGTCCGTGCTTTTCATAGGGCTCATCCTGGTCGCCCTGGTGGTTCTCGTGAGGGTTCGGTGACCCCTCCTCAAGGGGGGGGTACTGTTGTGAGTTCTGTTTTTGGGCTCCCTCTGGTGGTTACTGATGGTACTGGGTGATTTGTGTTCTCTGCGGTCTCTGGTGTCCACCTGTTCCATCAGGTTATGGGAGTTTCCTATTTAACCTGGCTTTTTTGTCATTTCCTCGCCGGCTATCAATGTAATCAGCGTGTCTTTTTACCTCTGCTCCCAGCGTCTGTTATCTTCAGGACAAGCTAAGTTTTGTTTTTCCTGTTCCACGTTTTGCTTAATTTTTGTCTTAGTCCAGCTTGCAGAGATGTGATTCCTTGCTGCTGGTTGCTCTAGTGGGCTGAAATTACTCCTCATGTTCCATGAGTTGGCACATGAGTTCAAGTAATTTCAGGATGGTTTTTTGAAGGGTTTTTCGCTGACCGCGCAGTTCACTTTTGTATCCTCTGCTATCTAGCTTTAGCGGGCCTCATTTTTGCTGATTCTATTTTCATAACTACGTATGTGCTTTCCTCTCATTTCACCGTTATTACATGTGGGGGGCTGCTATTTCTGTGGGGTGTTTCTCTGGAGGCAAGTGAGGTCTGTGTTTCTTCTTATAGGGGAAGTTAATCCTTCGGCTGGCGCGAGACGTCTAGGAATCATCGTAGGCACGTTCCCCGGCTACTGCTAGTTGTGTGTTTAGGTTCAGGATCGCGGTCAGCTTAAGTTCCATCACCCTAGAGCTTGTTTTGTTTTTGTGCTTGTCCTTTTGTGATCCCCTGCCATTGGGATCATGACAGGTGGCGCTATGAGTGATGCGCATCTCCCAACATTCCGGGCACGCCAGCCATTTTTATTCCAGTACCGAGTGTAAACTACAGCATCCCCTGGGTATAGATCCTGGTCCGAGCAACCCTCTCCAAGGTGAGGTCCCACCTCGTCCCTGGTGACATGGACCTGTACCGGTAGTCCAATTTCCTGAATAAAGCCCTTCCTTTTTTAAGCTGGAAGACCACTACTACACCCCATCGCATTGGGAGGTTGTCCTGTATTTCACATCGGACTTTTCGTTCCTTTTCCCTCCCCACTGCGACATCAAGCATAGCCTATATTCCTCCCAAGTGAGGATTCTGACATGGGGCCCTTTCAGACCTGCTCTCGAGACGTAGTCCGGGAAAGGGGCTGTCAGGGTTTTAGCAATGGTAGCAGGCACTGAAGCATGGTATGTGGCTGGGGAAGGAGCGGTCGCCGGAGCAGGGCTGGTCATCAAAATGGGGCCACTTTCGGTACCTGTGCCTGATGCATTTCTGCCGATGCCGGTCCGCTCCGCCGATGAGGATACTGGGATCAGCTGTCATCCGGACCACAACTCTTCCAGGGCGTTCTGTCAGCATAGGGCTGGCTTCCTTGTCTCCGCCGTCCCCACTCCGTTGTCCAGGGACCGGTGGTTCAGCTCTCCCACTGACGGCTCCAAGAAGTCCACATCCTCCAGCGGCGGTAGGTCTGGGTACTCCCCTGGTGGCAGGGGATTGTGTTGGATCAGGTCGTTCCCTTTTGCATACCCATTGGTTGCCATCTATGCTTTTTCCTGGTATTTTTCCTGCTCTCTCCTCAGGGGGGGGTTTCCTTTTCTTCTTTTTCTTTGTCTCCGCCCACTATTTTGGAACAGGAGGCGGATCTCGGCTGCTGACGGACATGTCCTCAAGGTACAGAAATATTTAGACTGGGCGGCCCTTTTCTTTCGTGCTCTCAGCTCATGCCCACGATGGCACGCCCTTCTTCTTCTCCTGCACTCCTCGTAGTGCTGTAATGGCGGTAGTTTTGGTGGGAATTTTGGATGTCTTTTGCAATACACATACACAGTCCCGTAATAGATCACAGTTCAAGCACGATTCTGGCACAGTCTCTAGGCGCACATGACCTGATTTTCAGGCTTAAGTAGATCCTGTTCATAATGCTAAGATGGATCGCCCCCATGGGGCCGTGGGGTACTCGGTACCGGGTCCTTCGGTTCACGGGGGATGTCACGGTGGCTGACCCTGTCCGTGGCCCTGGGATGTCCGTGTAAAAGGGAAATGTCTTTAAAGGGATATGTTTGTGACGCCACCTGTGGTATTTGGTCAGGGTGACCGACACTGCTAAGGGGTCTGCTGGGGGGATGTTATGGCAACTAGATGGTATACCTTCCCACAGGTGAAGTGCATCCCCAGGGCTTCCCAGTGTATAGATGGTGGATGGTGAGAGGCGCAGTGAAGAACAAGGACACAAGGTTGCAGTCTCTTTACCGTTTACTGAAGGCTTCAGCATCCACAGTCCAGAGCACCAGACCACAGGGCAGGCAGAGTCCGGCCTGTTTGGAGGCAAATCCAGAGTCCCCTTATCCAGGTAGAAATCAGTAGCCTTCCTCTAGTGCTGTGGTGTTGTAGTACCTTACCACTAATCTTCTTATAAGGTCCTCACAACTGTTGAAGATGTTACAGTTCTTATGTCTCTCTCTGTCCCCCAGATGGATAGGACAAACCCGTATGACCGGTGGCCTGAGGTGTTTTACAGAGACTCTATCATGCCCCAGCCTCTATGGGGTGCCATCTTGCCTCCTGGGTGTAGGGGCGGACAGGTAACAAGAAATTAGCTGTTCTGCCGGTCTCTGGAGCAAGGCATAAAGGATCGTTGCTCCCTCAGTGTTCCGGCTATTGGGATCCTGCACCTCAGAAGGAGGCAGCCTGTGTAGAGCAGAACTCCTCTGATATCCACTCCTTTGCTACGACTTCTTCACCCTCTCTACAATACAGCTCTCTTTCAGTGCCTCTTTCTAGAAGCTGCCGCACTTAGGGCAGGCACAGCTCCGTGTCCTTCTGTCTCGGCCTGTGACAGGATCCCACCCCTGTCAGGGACCAACTACCTGAGCGAAGCTCAGCCAGCAACTCACTAACTTCCTCAGCAGGCAACCAGTTTTACCTAAGTGTGAGGAGTGCCCTAATAAATAGGAGCATAGCTCCCCCTGGTGGCCTGGAGTGCGAAATGTGTTGCATGTTTGTGATACCTGGATGCAGTTGTCTTTCTTTGCCTCCAATTGTAATATCACTCTCCCCTAGAGGAAAATGGCATTACTGCAATGACCAGGACCCTGGGGCGCTGCAGGTATATACTTATATATACTAGGAAGCAGTTGTGAACACTCCATTGGTGCAACCTATGCAGGCTCACAGAGGCTCAAGAGATAACATGGTCCATTTCCACCTTCAAAGCAGGTGGAATTGTCCTTTATGATGAGTTATTGAACTGCAAAAGGCCCATACGTTGTTCTTGTATGGGGACCATACTCTGTCTTTGCCCACCATTTCTAGGAAAGTCAAAACTTCTACCGTGCTGGCATTTTTGCATGACTTTCACTCTTTAATACAGTACACCTTGCACAGACACCATTTCATTAGATGATTCTGCCTATATCTATAACTGCGGAGCTTGAATACACTTCGTTTTACATTATATGGTCAAATAGTTTATGAAAATGGCTACATGGCTTGCTTTAGTGTAGCAAGTGCAACGATGATGGAGAATAGTTCAAGAGCTGCTTTGGGATACTCAAAGGTGCTTGGACCTCCATTACTGATGGTTTGGAGATCTATTGGTAACTACAAGGACAAAAGCATTAATGATTCCCATGAGTTCTATCGACTAATTGGATGGAAAGGGAAGCCTTATTTTGTGGACATTTGCTCATATAAAAAGTATTTTGTCAGAGTAACAAAAAGCATTGTTCATATTCATTGCAAAGCGAATTACATTGCCATGCTGCTCGGAATAATAGTGAACATTTTGCCTGTTAATGACATTTCTGTAAGTGATGTAATTAGCCATAAAACCTCAATGTTATTTATGTAACAAGTTATTTGTCTTGCTGTGAAGGATCTTGTGTCATTAACAATGCCAGTGAAGGCATCCGTAAATTGTCTCATGGTTATTACCTGATATTAGTAGAGATCCCACTCATCTAATACAGAGTAATAGTACAGTAAGGCCGGCGTCACACACAGCGTAAAACAATACGGTCCGTATATTACGGCCGTAATACGCTGAAAAGTCCCGAAAAAAGTGGTCCGTAGCTCCTCCGTAGGCAGGGTGTGTCAGCGTTTTTTGCGCATGGCATCCTCCGTATGTAATCCGTATGGCATCCGTACTGCGTGGTTTTCTCGCAGGCTAGCAAAACCAACATACCGCTATAGAAGTGATCCATGTGTCCCAAAAAGAAAAGAAAATATATATATACTGTCTATATATATATATATATATATATATATATATGTGTGTGTCAGTAGACACATATATTAGAGAGAAAAGCCGGTAATTCAGTGCGGTGTACAGTAAAATCACACTGACAGCTTACAGTAGAATAGGTAGAATAAATGTGTACACATAGAATAGGTATATATATATATATATGTCAGTGAGACACATATATGTATATATATTAATATTTATTCCAGCGCTAGACAGCTTGAAAGCCGGTAATTCAATTACCGGCTTTTTCCTTCTCCTTCCTAAAACCCGACATGATTTGAGACATGGTTTACATACAGTAAACCATGTCTTCTCTCCATTTTTTTTGCAGATTCCACACTACTAATGTCAGTAGTGTGTATCTGCAAAATTTGGCCGTTCTAGCTCTTAAAATAAAGGGTTAAATGGCGGAAAAAATTGGCGTGGGCTCCCGCGCAATTTTCTCCGCCAGAGTAGTAAAGCCAGTGACTGAGGGCAGATATTAATAGCCTGGAGAGGGTCCACGGTTATTGGCCCCCCCCTGGCTAAAAATATCTGCCCCCAGCCACCCCAGAAAAGGCACATCTGGAAGATGCGCCTATTCTGGCACTTGGCCACTCTCTTCCCATTCCCGTGTAGCAGTGGGATATGGGGTAATGAAGGGTTAATGCCACCTTGCTATTGTAAGGTGACATTAAGCCTAATTAATAATGGAGAGGCGTCAATTATGACACCTATCCATTATTAATCCAATACTAGTAAAGGGTTAAATAAAACACAAACACATTTTTTAAAATTATTTTAATGAAATAAAAACAATGGTTGTTGCAGTATTTTATTCAACGCCCAATCCAGTCACTGAAGACCCTCGTTCTGTGAGTAAAAAAACATAATAAACCAACAATATACTTACCCTCCGCAGATCTGTAACGTCCAACGATGTAAATCCTTCTGAAGGGGTTAAAACATTTTGCAGCAAGGAGCTGTGATAATGCACGCTGCTCCTCGCTGCAAAACCCCAGGGAATGAGGCTAAAAATAGATCAATGATCTATATTTAGCTTCATTTGCGGTGAGGCGCCCTCTGCTGGCTGTTCATAGATCGTGGGAAATTACCTAGAAAGCTCCCAGGCTTGGAGCGTCAATAATTGACGCCTCTCCATTATTAATTAGGCTTAATGTCACCTTACAATAGCAAGGTGGCATTAACCCTTCATTACCCCATATCCCACCGCTACACGGGAATGGGAAGAGAGTGGCCAAGTGCCAGAATAGGCGCATCTTCCAGATGTGCCTTTTCTGGGGTGGCTGGGGGCAGATATTTTTAGCCAGGGGGGGGCCAATAACCGTGGACCCTCTCCAGGCTATTAATATCTGCCCTCAGTCACTGGCTTTACTACTCTGGCGGAGAAAATTGCGCGGGAGCCCACGCCAATTTTTTCCGCCATTTAACCCTTTATTTTAAGAGCTAGAACGGCCAAATTTTGCAGATACACACTACTGACATTAGTAGTGTGGAATCTGCAAAAAAAATGGAGAGAAGACATGGTTTACTGTATGTAAACCATGTCTCAAATCATGTCGGGTTTTAGGAAGGAGAAGGAAAAAGCCGGTAATTGAATTACCGGCTTTCAAGCTGTCTAGCGCTGGAATAAATATTAATATATATACATATATGTGTCTCACTGACATATATATATATATATACCTATTCTATGTGTACACATTTATTCTACCTATTCTACTGTAAGCTGTCAGTGTGATTTTACTGTACACCGCACTGAATTACCGGCTTTTCTCTCTAACAGCGCTGCGTATTTCTCGCAAGTCACACTGCTTGTCCGTGTGTAATCCGTATTTTTCACGCTTCCATAGACTTTCATTGGCGTATTTCTTGCGCAGTACGGTGACAAACGCAGCATGCTGCGATTTTGTACGGCCGTAGAAAGCCGTATAATACTGATCAGTAAAATACGGCAAATAGGAGCAGGGGCATAGAGAATAATTGTGCCGTATTTTTTGCGAGTTTTACGGACGTAGATTCTGCGCTCTTACGTCCGTAAAACTCGCAAGTGTGACGCCGGCCTAACTGTTTGCCAGGGAGAGCACTGCCTGGGCCGCACAGTTTATCTTTTCTTGTCATTTCATTTTTCCTGTTCTGAATTTATTTTCCTTTAGGCTTTTAAATTGCAGTATTCAAAGCTGTTTGCAATACTTAAATACCAGATTAGCACACAAAAGATAGGGATTATGTTGCATAATTACGGCCTCCTGCCATATGGCTTCATTAAATAATCTGACCAGACTTCTTGTTATGAAGCAATTTGAGCCAGGGATAACTGGATCTAACCTTTCTTACAGCAATAGATTTCTGTACAGTAGCACTACTGAGCTGTGCTATTGTGTTACATCTGACGCATTGCCTATTACACGTTCCGCCTCTGGACATTGTAGGCCTACATTTCACTCTAACACGCTGTGCCCCGGCTGATCCGGACAGTATATTAATATTTATTTCATCTTACACTTTGTTATCTGTGATCTAGATAGTAGGATTCTAGGATATTGTTTCATTATTGTTATTGCTACTCCATTAATAGATCTCTGCTGTCTCTGTAATAAATGTTTTCAGTATATGTCTTTTGTAGGAATTTGACCTTAATATAATATGCATTAAAGACTGTGCAAACTGGGCCATCACTTGTGGGCATCCCAATGGCTTTATTCTGTAGGTTGTAGGTTTTAAAAGTCCTAATCATCAAGGCATTCCTAGCAGGCATCACTAATGCACAAGGCTGCTATTCAGAGGAAACTACACCTTAGGCCACGTTCACAAATTCAGTATTTGGTCAGTATTTTGCATTAATATTTGTAAGCCAAAACCAGGAGTGGGTGAAATATACAGAAGTGGTGACGTGTTTCTATTATACTGTTTCTCAGATTTTTCCCTCCTGGTTTTGGCTTAGAAATACTGATGTAAAATACTGACCAAATACTGAACAAGTGAATTGTAGCTTACAGCACATTTCTCAAAGTCGTCATTCTGGCCTTAAAGGGAACTTGTCACCCCCAGGGCGTTTTTAAGTAAAATAGCCACCTTCAGCAGCAATAAGGCTGCACTCTGTGAAGGTGGCTCTTATGTTTCTGATCCCTAGTAACACTGAAATATTGACTTTTATAAATTGTGCCCCATATCTGTAATGTGTCCCAGAGGTATGGTGTCTCCCTGTCTCAGCCACCTCCCAGCCATCCATCATGCATCTCTTGTGTCTGTGCACCGCCTCCTGTGTTGCTGTTACATGCCCAGCGCCTGCCACCATCTCCCTCCTCCTCTTTCTCTTTCCTCCCTCGGCAGCGTCTGATGAGCTGAGCTCCCCACACGCAGTTCACTAGCAGGTCAGCTCATCAGATGCTGCCGAGGGAGGAAAGAGAAAGAGGAGGAGTGACATGGTGGCAGGCGCTGGGCATGTAACAGCAACACAGGAGGCAGCGCACAGACACAAGAGATGGATAATGGACGGCTGGGAGTCAGCTGGAACAGGGGGAGACACCATATCTCTGGGACTCAATACAGGTATGGGGCGCAATTTATAAAAGTCATTATTTCAGTGTTACTAGGGATCAGAACATAAAAGCCACCTTCACAGAGTGCAGCCTTAGTGCTGCTGAAGGTGGCTCTTTTACTTAAAAATGCCCTGGATGGTGACAAGTTCCCTTTAAAACTATTTTGTATTTCCTAAATCTTTAATGAATGATTACTAGTGTGAGATATATATTTGTACCGTGTAAATAGAAAAATATTTAGAATTTACCTGAGTAGTCCCGAAAGCTTGCAATTTGTTACAATCTTTTCAGTTAGCCAGTAAAAGGTATCAACCACTGAGGACTCTCAATTCTAAATATTTTTCTACTGGTGTGAGGACATGGACAAAGATAACAAGGACCATGGAATTCAGATTTACTCCTTACACAGACTAAATATCTGTTAAGTCTACCAAAAAATGATACCCAAAGCCTACAAAGCATAATGTTAGGGTTGTTTTAATTGTTGCAAAATGGAACATTTTTTTTATGAGAAATGAAAATTGGAAAAAAATGGGATCACAAACAATGCCGATCTGATCACAGGGAACTCTATATTGGTCTGCAGATGGATTGAGATGTAAGTCAGGTACAAATCTAAGGTGTTTCATATTTCCAGTGTGTATAACACAGACACATTCCTTCTCTGTCAGTAGAACTGAACGCAGAAGCAATAAATCAAGCCTGCCAAGAGACACATGACTCCGTTGTAGTGTCAGGCATTTACATTATATCAAGACTGCTGCCGAAAATTCGGTCATTCACAACAAAAGGGATTCCAGGAGCACATACTGGTTGGAAGTAAAAGCCTGGTGTTGAACTTTATAAAATGCCACTCTAGCATTAACATGTCATCATTAGTTAAATGCTAACTAGTGTGGTTAGTAGTCACAATAAGATTCTGCGTGAAAAGTAACAAGTGAACTAACAGCTTATTACAGCTTGGTAAACGGATACCTCATTCCGGCCATGCAGAATATACCTATGAAAAGTAAAAAGTTTCTGCTGCTTAGTAATTTCAGACTGGTCTGAAAGGAAGGAATGAAAATGTGTTACTGCTGCTCAATGATAGGATTGTAAATCCATTTTAAAGATAAGACATTGCAGTCTGACAAACATTTGAAATCTCATTACTGAATTGAATAAACGGCAACAGAGAGAAACATGAAAATGCATAATGCAGTCACATGAAAATTGGGGCTAATTGTAATGACAAAATATTCCATGTACCACCAAACAGAATACTTCCATGGAGTACCTCCATATTTTCTTGCAGTATTTTTCACTCCTGAAAGCACTTGTTTGGTCCTCAGCTATCTCCCTTGATTCCTCCATGTACGTGAACAATAATTGTTCATGTGTTTTCGATGTGCACAGGAGAGAAAAGCACTGGCACAAACCTCTGACCGCAGCTTACCTCCTCTCAAAAAAGCAATCTGGAGGCCCCCACACACATCAGATGGTTAGGTTCAAGCTTTAGTTGATGTTAGAGGGGGCAATACACGGTATTAGGAAATGGGGTATGTACCTTTTGATCAGGGTCATTTGGATGTTTTGGGTTGTCATTATGATAAAAAGAGAAAACACAGTAGTTTGCCAATATATGGCTTCACTCAACCACTAACCATGAGTGGAGAAAAAGGTTTGATGTTAACATTCATATTCTCTGAAAAAAGGCCAAGAAAGCAAAAATTATGCCGAGGTATGTAAAATTTTGAGTACAACTGTATATATAGATCAATATTTTAGAAATTAAAATGTCCAAAAAGAGGGGAATCATTTCCTAAAATTACAAATGAGGGAATGCCATTTTTAGGAATTTGTGAGACCTGATGACTGCCAACAATTTGCGATTCACATGAATTGTTAAGAATGGCCAAAGCCGTTTTACAAATTACATAGGCCAGACAAAGGGTCTTGTACTCCTGTGGGTTGGGCTTCATAGAAGATGGCACTTGAACTTTATACTGAAAACTGTGTTGTTGCATTATATGTAATAAGTGTTCAATGGACTGTGGGTTCAAGTCCCCCAAGGGAGTGAAAAGAAATGTTTTTTAAAAATATAAAAAATAGTATTCAAATTACCCTCCTTTTCCCAGGTTAAACATAAAGGAATAAAAAAAGAAAGATAAACATATTTGGTATTGCTGTGTTCGTAAAAGTCCGATCTATCAAAATTTAAAAGTAATTAACTCATATGGATTTTTTTAAAAGAGACAAAAAAAGCCAAAATTTCTATTGTTTGGTCATTTAATGTCTCACAAAAAATACAATAAAAAGTAATCAAAATGCCATATGTACCCCAAAATAGTAAAAAAAAGCCAACATACCATGCCATGAACAAGCCCTCACGCAACTAAGCTGGCAAAAATAATTAAAAAAAAGCTGTGATATTGTTAATCACTGAAGAAATAATAATAAAAAAACTATAAACAATTTATATCAGTGTATTCACACACAACAGTGCATGCTGCAATATTTTTTCATGCAGACCTATGTGGAACGTTGGCCATATGCACTGGCACACTGGCAATAATGGGTCTGAGTGCCCTGTTTATATCATACGGCCGTCTGAACAAGACAAATAGTTTTTAATCTTAGAGCATGACTAGCACATGTGGAAATATGAGCCTCTAATGTAGTCTGAAATTTTGAGATATTACGAAAGTAAGAAAAAATAATAATATAAGCTGAGAATAAAAAGCATTAAAAATATTGCTGGGTTCTAAAGCTGTTTGACCATAAATTCCTTTTCAGTATCAGAGTTAATACAATTCATGGTGTTACATGCTTAGTATTTATTATAAATATATTGTACTGTCTGCTGAAGATACAGAATGATGTACGCCGGGCTGACACGCTGACTATCTGGAGGGCAATGTTTAAATTGGGAGAGTAAGCATTGGCTAAAGCTCCTCAGTTATTCTAGGGATAGAATATCTGAAAAGGTCGCATATCTCCTGCTTGCTGTAGTTAGCTGTCTCATTCATAAATGTGATTATACGCAAATACCTTACATTTAGAACAACAAAGAAGTGTCACATATCAGAAATGTAGAAACAGGATTCCATCTTATTTCAGCTATCCATGTCTAACAATGGCTGTGATATTTCTATGTGTAGTAATGCATGTGCACAGCCATATTTGTTATTCATTTCTTTGTTCAATAGACATTGCCTATGCTTGGACCGCTGATCCTGGCATTTGCAATGTTTTCCCACTAGTGAAGAATCAGTGATGACAAATCACATTCTTCTATCAGAATTAATAATCACCCAGGTGCCCGAGGCTGTGCCCCTCCAGCCCCTCCATCATCTCTTGTAGAATAATTGGAATTTAGGAAGTATACATGTTTCCCAATGTGCCACCAATGTATCATGTGTTACAGACAAACTTCTCCAACAGCTACTGGTAGGAAGGAACTTCACTAAAGGCCCCTTCACATTAAGCGACGCTGCAGCGATACCGACAACGATCCGGATCGCTGCAGCGTCGCTGTTTGGTCGCTGGAGAGCTGTCACACAGACCGCTCTCCAGCGACCAACGATGCCGGTAACCAGGGTAAACATCGGGTAACTAAGCGCAGGGCCGCGCTTAGTAACCCGATGTTTACCCTGGTTACCATGCTAAAAGTAAAAAAAAACAAACACTAGATACTTACCTACCGCTGTCTGTCCTCCAGCGCTGCGCTCTGCTTCTCTGCTCTCCTCCTGTACTGGCTGTGAGCCGGAAAGCAGAGCGGTGACGTCACCGCTCTGCTTTCCGGCTCACAGACAGTACAGGAGGAGTGCAGAGCACAGCGCTGGAGGACAGACAGCGGTAGGTAAGTATCTAGTGTTTGTTTTTTTTTACTTTTAGCATGGTAACCAGGGTAAACATCGGGTTAGTAAGCGCGGCCCTGCGCTTAGTTACCCGATGTTTACCCTGGTTACCAGTGAAGACATCGCTGGATCGGTGTCACACACGCCGATCCAGCGATGTCAGCAGGAGTCCAGCGACGAAATAAAGTTCTGGACTTTCTTCAGCGACCAACGATCTCCCAGCAGGGGCCTGATCGTTGGTCGCTGTCACACATAACGATTTCATTAACGATATCGTTGCTACGTCACAAATAGCAACGATATCGTTAACAATATCATTATGTGTGAAGGTACCTTTAGGAAAATAAAGCCATTTTACTTCTTTCTACAGCACTAAAACTGGCAAGCGACAGTGCCGATAGTGCATGCTGTTTTACCCTGTTATCTGTAGTCTTCTGATATCAAACCCATACTGAGGTTGTTAATGCTTTAGTCTATGTGGCTGATTACAAAAGGTATAGAGGAAAAGCAGTAATTATCACAGCATGAAAACAATGCACAGTCTTTTGTTATTCCTTCTGTGTAGGTGGCGATTGTCTGTTTGATGTTCTGGGGTGTTTTGGATGTTTCCGCGATTTCACTGACAACCTTTCCCTCCAAACTGGAAAGCATACAGTAAAGATTGCTTAAGTGCATTTTTGGGGCTGGACAATATATTCTATTCTGTAATATTACAATCATATCTGGAACTATATTAGCGAAATTATGAATGATGCAGTACACAGCTGCAGGCTTAAAAGGGTTTCCCCTTTCAGGAAATGATGGTCTCTGGGCACGGACTGTTATAAAAAACAAATTGCACTTTACACACCGCTGAGTCTTTGATACTGCTCCTTTGGTCCAGCATTGACTTCTGTTGATGTGATGTCAGCACCACAGCCAATATCGGACATCGGAAGTAGCAGCAGACACATTGGGCTGGACCCCGGGGCTAGTTTTTTTTTTAATAACAAACTGCAATGGAGCAAGGGCGCTGCCATCTAGTTGACGCAGCCTCACTCCATACACTTGTATGGAGCGAGGCGGCGCCACTATAAGGCCTCTGCCTGCGAGTATGCATTTTGCATACATTACTGCCGTTCCCAACTCAGATACTGGCAATGCACAGTTCATGCCCTGGGGGATTCAGAAGTCTGCAGTCACACAGAGTGACTGCACACTTTTCCTTTTAGAGCAGAAAACCCCTTTAATGCTAGGTATAACCTTTGACATTTTTCTTTTTCATGAAAACAAGGTAAAGATCTCTTTCAGAAATACTGAGTCTCCTCAGCCCAATGGTTACTAGAATGGTGCAGTAATTCCATAAATCCATACCTTGAAATTATGTTGAGCACAATGTGTCATTCTAGTGAATTTGGAAAGCAATGCTGACAATCCACTTTCTTCTGAGCCTATAGACTGCAAATGTTGCTAGCAGAAGATGTAGTGTTGATGCTCAACAGTTCACATATTATAACAAACACTATGTGTTTATCTGAAAAAAATCAAAGCAGAAGCGCATTATGATGAATGGCTGGAGCTAAGCAGATACTAAAATGTCCATTAGAGATGCTTTATCTGATTAGGATCACTAATGGAATGGTTAAGCCAGAGGTTCCTCAAAAGGAGATCTGCTCCAGATCATTAATTCTTGTCAATATAGACATACCATTTACAAAGGTACAGGCCCCACTGCTGTTAACCCACTCAGCAGTTCTTGAAGGAAAGATTTGTACTGCAATTAGTCAAAGTGTATTACATTCATGCGTTACTTCCTCCTCTCCAGATGGAGAATACATGCATTGTAATGATTTTCTACACACTCTATAACAGGGCCCAGTCAAAAGTATAACTTTTACCTCCTGAATTTCAATGTAAAACCCCTTTTAGGACTCTACAGTGATGGCCAATTGTTTTGAGACTGGCAACAATTTTGGTTTTCACAAACTTTGCTGCTTCAGTGTTTTTAGAACCTTTAGCCAGAAGTTTCTGTGAAAAGACCATCATCCTTTATTCATCAACTTTAAAACTCAGTATTTAAAAGCCTTCGCCTTACGGAGTGTTGACACCTGCCTTCTGCCATTACTAAGCAAGCTCTGCACTACTGTTGAACCAATCCCACAGTTGAATCCTCTTTTGGAGACAGACTTGGCACTTGCTAGACTTTCTTCGGAATCTTGAAGCCCTTTTTCACAGCAATTAAACCTCTCTCTTTGAATGTATTGATGATGTGATAAATGATTGATTTAGGGTCAACTTTCTAGCAGCAATGTCCTTGACTGTAAAACCCTTTGATGTAAAACAATAATAACTGCTTGCGTTTCCCCTGAGGTAACTATGGTTAAAAGAAGAAGACCATGATTTCAAGCACTAGCTAGTTTTTAAAGCAGTCTGCTATTATAATTTAATCAGCATGACAAATTGTTATCAGATGTCATATCAGATGTCATGTGCTCATTATCCCCTTTACCCCCAAGCCTGTTTCCACCATCATGAGAAGGCCATATTTTACAATTCTGACCAGTGTCACTTTATGAGGTAATACCTCTGGAACGTTTCAACAGATCACAGTGATTCTGAGATTGTTTTTACGTGATATATTGTACTTCATGAGCGCTTTCCAGAGCATTTGTGCTACCAGTAATGTGGAAGCCCTCTATATATCCATTGTCAGATGATGCACCTGTGAGGGGAATTGCTTTTTTTGTGGGAGTTGAAGCTTTTATTAGGAACATTTTAGGATCTCATTTATCATACACTCTACACTGAGCACTTACATTGGGGTTTCAGTCTAAATTTCCAAATTATGTTATTCAGATGAAACTCCTGAGGGATCCATTCACATTCAGCAGAAATTGTGTGATAAATTTTGGTGATTTTAGTGCAATATGTACCCATTTCCCCATGTGAAAATGTAAAATCTGGGGCTAGAACAAAATTTTTGTTAAAAATGTAATTATTTTTTCTTCTTCATTGCCCAATGGTATAAAATTCTGTGATACACCTCTCATGTCAAAATGATCAGTGCACCCTTAGATGAATTCATTCAGAGATGCAGTTTGTAATATTGCATTCAGAGATGCAATTTGTAATATTGGGTCACTTATGGAGGAAGTTCTGCGGTTCTGGTGCCTCAGGGGCTTTGCCAATGTGACTTCGCACCCTCAAAACATTACAGCAAAATCTGAAATCCAATATTGTGCTTCTTCCCTTCTGAGATTTGCAATGTGCCTCAAAAGTAGTTTTTGACCACATATGGAGTCTTGGTGTGCCCATGAGAAATTACATGACCCATTCCCTCTCGTTATCCCTTTTGAAAACTGAAACTTGGGGCCAAAGCAACATTTTACTGGAAAGAGTGATCATTTTCCAATGACTCAGGGGTGTAGTTTCCATAATGGGGTAATTTGTGGGGGATTAAGGGTACCGTCACACAGTGGCATTTTGATCGCTACGACGGCACGATTTGTGACGTTCGAGCGATATATCCGTGACGTTCCAGCGATCTCGCTGTGTCTGACACGCTCCTGCGATCAGGGACCCCGCTGAGAATCGTACGTCGTAGCAGATCGTTTGAAACTTTCTTTCGTCGTCTAGTGTCCCGCTGTGGCAGCATGATCGCATGGTGTAACAAAGGTGTGCACGATATTGTATACGATGTGCGCATAGTAATCAACGGCTTCTGCATCGCACATACGTCATGAAATTATCGCTCCAGCGTTGTACATTGCAAAGTGTGACTGCAGTCTACGACGCTGGAGCGATATTATTACGACGCTGGAGCGTCACGGATCGTGCCGTCGTAGCGATCAAAATGTCACTGTGTGACGGTACCCTTAGGCACTTTGCAAACATGACATGGCATTCGCTATCTATTCCAGTCAATTTTGCACTCCAGAAGTTAAATGGTGTTCACTCCCTTACAAGCCCTGCTGTGTGCCCAAACAGGAGTTTTACATCACATATGGGGAATCACCATACTCAGGAGAAACTGAGCAACACATTTTACAGTCCATTTTCTCCTTTTACCCTTTTATAAATGCAAAGTTTGGGGCTATAGGAAAATTTTTGTAGGAAAAAGTAAAATTGTTATTTTTTCCTTATACGTCGCTTTCATTCCAGTGAAGGGTTAATAAGCTTCTTGAATTTAGGTTTAAGCAGTTTGAGGGGTCCAGTTTTTAAAATGGTGTCACTTTTGGATTTTTATGTTGCATATTCTACTCAAAGTTACTTCAAATGGAATGTGGTTTTGTAAATTTTGTTGAGAAAATTAGAAATCTCTTATCAACTTTTAACCCATCTAACTGATGCTGATGTGAAGTGGTAAATGTTGCTTATTAACTATTTTGTGTGATATAACTATTCTGTTTTTCTAAATGCTTCTCGCTTGAAAGTGCTGCCTTCATGTTTTTGAATTACAAGAGGCTGATGTACAATTTTTTTATTTTTATATTTCAAAGTGCCTACTGTATGGAGCTAAAATTAACCAATAAGTGTTTTTCTCCTCGTTGAAGGAAAGTTTACATTAGTTACAAAGCTTCTGTCATATAGTTATAGATTGTTTTATGTGGCAGGAGTCACAGGGGCCACTTTCTCATGGAACAATGGAAATCACATACAGGTTAAAAATGGTGCCTGTCCTTACATACTGTAACTAGATCTCAATTCATCAAGACTGGCGTTGTTCCCACAAGTCTTGATGAGGGGGCGTGCTGCATTCATAGTTGCTTATTTCATACATGTGCCTCACCACAAATCTTACTGCACTCAGGGTCTAGAGTAAGATTATGGCGTAAGGTATGCCACAGATCATCAAGAACTAGATAAGCGGCCATCTTTGGGACTCGTCTCGCCCCTTGTCCCTTCTAAGCTCCACCCATTTTGACAGAGCTTGCCAAAACTGGAGTGAAAATCTCAAAAGTCACAACATTTTGCACAACCTCTCGTGGCTTTTCAAAGTGTTATACTCCTGATTTCTGGCATAAAAACTGTGATTAAAGCGGGTACCTCACACCATGACAGGATAGGGCCCTGATTCATCAATGATTGGTTTCCTCTACTGCAAAGAAATGTACTTTGAGGTCCTGGCGGTTTTCAGATATAAACACAGTAGATTGCAGAAATCGATTGAACGTCTGTGAATGCTAATTGCCAAAAAAATTACAAACAGGCCAAGCAGAAGGCTAGCACAGTCTGTCATGCTTCTGATTAGATCATTTGCAGATCCAGCTAAAACACTGGGTTCTGTCTTTGCCCATTATTAAGGTCTGAATGCATTCTTACTCACTGAAGAGTTCCTATTATGATTTAGTCATTTTTTTATGCTGCTTGTGAAAATAGGAAGATAAATAAAGGCAGGCCTGAATCAAAAAGGTTTTTATAAAATAAGGTAATCTTTATGTGTGTAGCCCATTGCTAAAAATGCAATGAAATCTCAAGTGTGTCATGTTTTAAACTTTCCTATAAGCAAGCTCAGCTAACTAGAGATTACTTACAGGAAGCCCTTGTTCTCATGGTATAATCTACTCAGTAAATTAAACTGCCAGCTCTAGATTCTTTCTCAATATGTAAGTATTAAATTGAGAAGGGTATCCACAAAGCAGCTTTGATATCATTTCAACAATGCTACTACCATCCCTGCTTATATGATACTGTCACCAAAATAAAGGACCAAAACATAGTGATGTGGCCCATGGCTAGAAACTTGGGATGTTGACACACAACAAGGCATGTCAATGTTATACAAGAATCAAATCCATTAAATGCAAGATCAAAACAATATATCACTAAGTGTCAAATACATAGAAAGTATATAATTAATGACAGTGACGAATTCTACTATTTGCATGTTTAAAATGACAACAGGAATTAAAAAAGGTACAGCCCTATTAAATGCAGCATTATGCTACACTGTTGTTCTCCTGCAGTGTGTGGTTGGACAGCAACAAAGACTCATTCTGTAGTTTACTGCACAACATGTTGGGGGTCAATAAGCAGCAGCAGAGTCTTTGTAAAGTAGATATATGCAAGACATACAGTGCTGTGCAAAAGTTTTAGGCATGTGTGGAAAAAATGCTACAAACTAAGATTGCTTTCAAAACTAGAAGCGTTAATAGGTTATTCTTTAGCAACATGCAAACTAAGTGAACAAATGATAAATCTAAATCAAAATCAATATTTGGTTTGCCCACCCCTTTAATTAAAAAGCATCAATTGTTTAGGTACACTTAGTTTTTGAAGGAACATGACAGGTAAACTATTCCAAACATCTTGGAGAACTGACCACTGATCAGTTTTTGGAGGAACTTGGTAGGGAAATTGTTCCAAACATCTTGGAGAACTAGTAACCACAGATCTTTTGTAGATAAACTCCTATTGCAAGTCCTTGTGCAAATCTATATGTAATAAACACACAAATTCAGTGATAATCAGATTAATGCTTTATGGTGGCCATTTCAATACTTCCAAGACTCCTTGTTCTTGTTTCTGCTTAATTTAATTCTTAATGACATCCGCTGTATGCTATAGTGTTGTTGTTCTGCTGCAGAATAAATGCTTAGCCAATCAGCTACCACCCTGCTGTATTGCACAGTACAGTATTTCAGGAAACAATTTTCATTCTGCCTCTTCAGGACTAAATAGCAGCCCAATTGGTAGGAAATACTGAATAACTGAAATATAGAAATACTAATAAAATTGAAAAATTGTGCTAACATTAAATATGTATTATCACAGCGCTAACCAACCAATCCCTCTACATTCAATTTACAAGGAGCCACTGTTGTGTATAACACTCAAGTCCCCACATTTATACCTGTCATGGACAACGCTCAAAAGTCCCTAAGTCATTCTATAAAATGATGACTGCCATATAAAGAACTAAATATTGAACTTTATGTGCATTACGTACATGTATTTATTATAATATGTCTTAACCACAGGAGCTGAAAATGGTTGAAAAGTATTTTTATAGGATCTAAAACAGAACAGATTTTCCTATGTTTAAACTGAAATCTATTTTTTTACAGAGAGAAATACTTTGGATTTTGGTGTTTTCTTGTCCCCTTCGTGTAGAAATAGAAGATTCCAATTCCGGAAGCAGACTGGTATGTAGGATGCTTTATTAATGAAATGCTAAATATGAATGTGTTAAAACACAATTGATCCTTATTAGTGCATGTGTATTATTAGGTGTGTTAGGGTTGGCGGATTGCACTAAATAAAATAAATAATAATGCGCAATCACAACCCGGGTCCACCGTGCAGAGATGGAAAACTGCTGCTAGTAAATAACGATGGAATACATGGCGAGCAATTACCCGTACACTCTGGGTTGACCGCTACTCAGTGTGAACAGCACATGAAGTGGACTCGCACACATAAATGAAACAGATGCTCTGCAACTGAGCTGTGTCACTGGCACACAGAAACAAAGAGATGCTCAGCAACTGAGCTGTATCGCTCGAACACAGAAATTAAAAAGATGCTCTACAACTGTGCTGTGTCACTTGCACACAGAAACAAAAGAGATGCTCTACAACTGAGCTGTGTCACTCACACACAGAAATGAAAGAGATGCTCTGTATAATACCCTGACTAGGGTTGTGCTTGCTCTGGAACTCTACTGTGCTAACTGCACACATGTAGGAACCAGATGCTAAGCCAACGGCTAATTGCCCCCACTAATGCTAGCTGCCTGCCTACGTGTACAGTCCCAAGGCTAGACAGAAACACAACACATGCAGACAGAGTGGTAGTGTATGCACTGGCAACAGCCACACATAAATGATACTACGCACAGGCGTGCGCTTCTGAGAGTCTTTTATACACTAGACTCATGTCCAGATGGACAAGACCTTGCCCGTGGACCAATCCAGAGCTGCCACATCACCAGAAAAGCTGACATCCATTCATAAATGAGAAGACGCCACCTCACGGACATTCTCAGTACGGTGATTTCTGGACTTAGACTCCAGAGCTTCAGGCTTCAGCTGCCTATCACTGGTTGCTATAGACTTGGCTGGAGAGCAAGCAGTAACTAAACGAACACTGTGAGCCTGAGCAAGACACTGGGATCGGTGTCTATGCTAAGCAGTACCCACAGCGGCTGAGTCTGAATGTGAGGCCACAGAGGCAGATAAGGCTTGTGATCTCTTCCGTCATATTGTTGTAACTGTATAGTCATAGCATATAGTTGGCACAATTTTGTGCATTTAAGTCACAACTAATTTTCTACAAGCCGTGCCTCTTTGCTAGATACATTTTAAAAAAGCCACTAATGATATGCAAAAAGTGACAAACATGACAAATGTGCAAAAGGTGTTTTTGCTTGAAATTGACCATAATAAATGGCCAAAGTGTTTTCTTTGGCCATTGAGAGTAATGATAGGCTGTTACTTCCTGCTCTATAGAAATGAATTTTCAGCCGTCATCTCCTTATCATCATGAAAATAATTACAACACCTTAGTGTGTAGTGGACATCACAGGATGTCACCATTCTTAATGCTTGATAGTCATAGTTAATCTCGATTCCATCCCTGTGCAATGACCTCTGCACCTGTTATAAAACTTGCCTACAAGACTCTGTAATAGAAGTCAATGAACAATCTCCTGACTATTGTTGTCTACGGGCCCTGTGGCTACAGTAATGCACATATAGAATACTATTAACAGACAATCAGGCAAAATGGCTGCCCATGTAATCAGGTAAAAAAAAGAGGTATGCCATCAGAAAAAAGCAGGAGAATATTTGCAAGTTTATGGTTTTATTAAATAAAAAATGTGTAATACAACCCTTTTAAAGTCTCTTATCTCTACTTAGGAGGTCCTATTTAAATAGAAGACTGTTGAAATATGATTTAATATAGTTTCATTTGCACTGTAAATTTGTTAGTTTCCACTGTATTACAATCCTAATTATAAAAATGTTGAAACACGCTGTAAAATGTAAAGAAAAGAAGAATGCAATGATTTAGAAAGAAGAAGATGAAAACATTTCAAAAATGAAAAGTAAGACTTTTTTATTTTTCTTTTTTTTAAATCAGCTCATTTAGAAATTTATGGCAGCAACAGATCTCGAAAAAGTTAGGACAAGTTCATGTCTACCATTGTGTTTCATACCCTCTTCATTTTACAACAATCTGTAAATTTCTGTGAAGTGAGGAGACCAATTGCTGGAGTTTGAGAGAAAAATATTGTCCCATTCTTGTCTGATAGGTAGGTAGGATTCTAGCTGCTCACCAGTAGGGTTGAGCGACTTTTACTTTTTTAGGGTCGAGTCTCTAAAGTCGAGTCGAGTGAAATCCGCCTATTATGGCGAAAAGTCGGGGATCGACCGAAACACGAAACCCAATGCAAAGTCAATGGGAATTTTTTTTTTTTTTTTTGTTTTATTTTTATTTTTTTTATTATTTTTTTTTCTCTCTCTCTCTCTGTCTCTCTCTCTCTCTCTCTCCTCCGTCCCTGAACAGAAAAGCTGGTGTTAGACATTGCAAATCGCTACAGCGCACAAGCGACAAGATGACGATAGGCGTCCACGCCCCTAAGACCTATGTCATCACTCTGCCCATGCTCCTTCATTGGCTGAAAAAATGGCGCCAAGCGCGTCATACGAAATGCGACTTTGGCGCGAAAGTCGCGTACCGCATGGCCGACCCCACACAGGGATCGGGTCGGGTTTCATGAAACCCGACTTTGCCAAAAGTCGGCGACTTTTGAAAATGAACGATCCGTTTCGCTCAACCCTACTCACCAGTACTGGATCTTGTTTGCTGGATTTCTCATTTCATAATGAGAATGTTTCCTATTGGTGAAAGGTCTGAACTTCAGGCAGGTCAGTTCATCACACAAACTTCTTCTTTTGGAAATCCAAGCTGAAGCCAATTTGCAATGGATACAGTATGTGGTTTTCATATACTCTTGCTGAAATATGTAAAATCATCCCTGAAATAGGTATGCTCTGGATGGGAGCAAACAATCAGTAAGGAAAACGGTATACAGCTCTACGTGTCCCATAAAAGCGTATTTTATTGAAGATCATTAAAAAGGTAATGTTCAGCATGAAAAGTCACAAGCAATAATTTGGGGTTATATACTTGGGCAGATGCATTTCAAACCTTGTGGTTCTTAGTGATTGCATATCACATTGACATTAATATCGACCTTATATTACAACATCCTGTCTAGGTCAGGTGATCAAATACAACCTATCATAAATACTGTTCCTACAATTTTTAGACAGTTTTTCACAGATTGGTGAACCTCTGACATCTTTGCTTTTGAGAGACTCTGACTCTCTAATATGCTCCTTTTATACTAAATCATGTGACTTAGTTGATAATTGACATTCCAGATGTTTTTCTTTAGTACCACTTAGTTTTCCAGCCATTTTTTAGCCCCTTCCCAACTATTTTGAGATGTGCTGAGCTATCAATATCTAAATGAGTTATTTTTTCAACCACAAAAGTCTAAAATTCACCTTCTTAGATGTTTCATGTTCTGTTGTGAGATTTCCAAATCATTGAATTCTTGCTTTCTTCTACACATCATCCCAACTTTATTGGAATTGGAAAAAAGGAAAAAAGTTCCAGCACCAAGCATCTCTTCATAAAATCTTCAGTATTTTATTCTCATGTCAAGAAAGAAAACATCATGTAGGGACGCAGCCCCTAAATGCCTGACGCGTTTCAAACAAAGTTCTTACTCATAGTCACGTTGCCTATGACTAAGAACTTTGTTTGAAATGCGTCAGGCATTTAGGGGCTGCGTCCCCACATGATGTTTTCTTTCTTGACATGAGAATAAAATAATGAAGATTTTATGAAGAGACGCCTGGTGCTGTAACTTTTTTTTTCCTTTTTTGCTATTGCTACTAAGTGGTATCCAGCCACTTGTTCCTGGCACCTGTGTTCATTGAGGCACCACTAATCCCTTCACCTGCTCCCTGTATGATGTTATTGGAATTGGGGTTTTACATCCTTTATGTTTAGCTCTTCATGTTTACTAATACATATAATTTACTCATAAATCTGTCATAAAAGTGTGAAGATGTTAATGTAAAATATGATTTTATAGTTGGCTTGCATATGCTATAAGTATTTTACATAAAATGCAGAAAAGTTTAAAAATTCTGAATACTCATAAAAACTGTCTGTCTTCCAAAGTAATAGTTCAACCTTTTCTACTGATCTAATAAATATTCTCTTGCATTAATGGGCAAACATTCCCATAGACAAATTCTAAAATCTTGTTGAAACCTTTTCCCAAAAGAGTGAAAGTAGTTATAGTTGAAAAGGGAGAGACCAACTCCATTCTAAAGTGGTTGTTCATTTTCAACTATTTTTAGTTTTCAGGCTGGGTGATTATAAAATTAAAAACATGCTTTACTTATCCTCTCTGGGCCCAGTTTCACCTTGTCCATCGCTTCTCAGGTCTTGTTGATCAGCTGCAGCAGTGATGTCATGTCAATAGCACTGAAACTAATCACTGACCACAGCAACTCAGCCAATGTACATTGCATGAGCAGCTGAGCACCACTGAATGACTGGCTGCACCACTGTTGATGTGACTTCTCTACTGCAACTGACCAACAATACTTACAACAAGAGCCGAGGAGAAGTGATGGAGCCAGGAGCCCAAATAAAGGTTAGTTTCTTATTTTATGCATCAGCTTATGCACTTGTTAAAAGGAAAAAAACCTTTTAAAGAAAGCATGTCATCAAGGGGTGTTGTTAACAGGTTAATAATGTAAAGAAGACTCAAGATATTCACAACATCCCCTTGGTGAATGCCATATAAATGAGCACTAACTAAAAAGTCTCATATCTCCCATAATTCTATAGTGGATTTAAAAAAACGACTTTTGACCTGGTGACAGGTCTCCTTCACTACATATGGATTTAAAATGGGATACCATAAAAGCTTTTGTAGGTGTAATGTTTAGGTGCACAATACTTTTGTCCATACAGAGTATGCCCTTGTTAGAGAAGACCATAGTGATGCCAGGACTATCTGACAGTATTCTGTGTTACTTGGAACAATTCAGGGGCTTTTCTTATGTCACCGGCTGTGGGCATCTTAGATTATCTTGAGGTTATAATTAGGGTTGAGCGAAACGGATCGGACAAATTCAAAAATCGCTGACTTTCGGCAAAGTCGGGTTTCATAAAACCTGACCCGATCCTAGTGTGGGATCGGCCATGAGGTTGCCGATCTGCGCGCAAAAGTCGCGTTTCATATGACGTTTTCAGTGCCATTTTTCAGCCAATGAAGGAGGACGCAGAGTTTGGGCAACGTGATGACATAGGTCTCGGTCCCCACCATCTTAGAGAAGGGCATGACAGTGATTGGCTTGCTTTCTGCAGCTTCACAGGGGCTATAAAGGGGCGTGCACGCCGACCGCCATCTTACTTCTGCCAATCATAGCATAGGGAAAGGTTGCCGCAGCTTCATCAGAAGAAGGGATATAGTTAGGAAGGGAAGATTGAGCCCCGAAACTGCTTGTGCTGTAGCGATTTCCACTGTCCAACACCACCATTTGTTTGCAGGGACAGTGGAGGCTATATTTTTGTGCATCAGCTCTGTAGCTTATTAGGCTGCCTTATAAGGCTCCCTGATAGCTGCATTGCTGTTTGCACGCCACTGTGCAAACCAACTGCTTTTTTAAAAGCAAAAATCCTGTTGCTCTTTTCTGCACAGTGATCTTGCTTATTTGTCCACACTTTTGTGTGCAGCAGTCCTTTTTATTGCTGCCATACTTTTCCTGAGATCATTGTAGGGAGATTGAAATTGCACTACAGTCCTTGTATTTTTTCATATATCTTCCAGCCACTTTCTGCCACTTACATTGTGTTGCTTTATATACTGGGCCTGAGTTTTGGTGCAGTCTCCCCAAAAAAAAGTGAGATTCAAATTCTCACAAAGTGGATATACTTCTGTCCTGTTAGTTTGTCGTATATCAGCCAGCCACTTTCTGCCACTTAGATTGCGTTGTTACATACACTGGGCCTAAATTGTGGTTCAGTCTCCCCCAAAAAAGAGGGAGATTCAAATTCTCACAAAGTGGACATACTTCTGTCCTGTTAGTTTGTTGTATATCAGCCAGCCACTTTCTGCCACTTAGATTGCGTTGTTATATACACTGGGCCTTAATTGTGGTTCAGTCTCCCAAAAAAAAAGGGAGATTCAAATTCTCACAAAGTAGATATACTTCTGTCCTGTTAGTTTGTCGTATATCAGCCAGCCACTTTCTGCCACTTAGATTGCGTTGTTATATACACTAGGCCTAAGTTGTGGTTTAGTCCCCCAAA